>NC_074707.1:25629295-25957389 GCF_024334085.1 Lutzomyia longipalpis
GCATTGTTGTTCCTCACATCATTCTCTGTGACCCCATAGAAAACACTATTCAACTTGTGTCGACTTCTTGTGCCATATTTGTCATGAAGATAGAAAGGTTCATGTGGACGATCGCTTTTGTACGATAGATCACCGTCGTAGGCAATAAATTCAGAATTAATCTTTGCGCTGAGTTTCCGTTGTATCGGATTTTCTGTGTAGTCACATCTCTTGTAGGAAATCCCATCTGGTTTCTTTGCACTGATTTGTGGTCGTTTATTGTTGAGTTCCTCATTCTTGGCAAAATTCTCAAAATTCTTCCGCAACTCTTTAACGATGTTTCGGCGATTCTCCGAAAAGAGGTAGTGCCGATCGAATTCATCCAAATTGAACGAATTTATGCGATTTATCGGTTTATTTTCTTTCCATTCCTTATCTGGTTTTATTTGTGGTGCATCCGATGTGGATGATTGGAAGAGATCTTTTGTACTCTTGTACTTCTTAATCAACGTACCACGCCATCCATCGGTTGCTTTCAAGAATGAATTGCTTTTGGACACCTTTGCACCGCCACCACTGTTCTCATTTCCTACTTTTGTCGTACTATAGTCACTATATATGCAATTATTTAAATTAGCAAAGAACAAATTCCGTTCGCTGCTGAATTTCTTGATCTTCGTCGAGAGCACCTTGTCGATTTCCGTGGTTTGATCCGGCACAATGTACATTTTAATTTTATTCATTCTCGGATGCTATTTGTTATAAACCGAAAAATTGGGGCCACGCCGCACAAATTAATACACTTTTCCCTACTACAGATAAATCACTTGACTGGAACACACATTAGAAACCAAACTGAAATTCATATTCTATCTCTGTTCTTCACACTTTCTGGATTGCATTGTTGTGTTCAGCTAATGAAAGTTTAATTTTTCATCTAAATAAACGTTATTATTACCTTAAATTGCAATTCGTTATGCTTTGGCCAACATTACATATATATATGTAGGTACCGCGTAATATTTCAATCTAATTGCAAATAAAACGTCTTTGCCTTTTCGTGCCCATTATCTCCCACCCAACATCAATTAATCATTAATGCAAGAAAGAAAAAAAACCTCAACTTTACCCATATCTATCCATTAGTAATTAGAAAACTATTGAAAAATGAAATTTGGCGCACATTGAACTATTGTTGCCATAGATAGGAATCTTAAGTAAAGACGGAAGTTTTGTATTATATTCTTTTCTTCACACTTTTTGCGCCATCGACACTTATTTGCTCTCTCCCATCATCTTCGCTCCCAAATACGATGTAAAGATAAACTATTAATTCAATCAAAGATGATAGGGCAAAAAATCAATCGCAAAAAATGGGCATAAGAGCATAAGAAATAGGTAGGTAGTGAAAAGAATGAGAAAAAAAATGATAACAGCTAGATTAACTGTCACCCAAAAAGCAATGTGAAAGAAAGATTAATAAAGGAATTTTGAGAGGAATCGCAGGTAGATTTTCATCTGTTTCCTCTAAGTACTTGAATATAATTATAACTGTAAAGCAACATATTCGATTGTACATACTATTGCATTTCACAATGTTTCACCGCGCCTCGGCCGTAGCATGGTGGTAGAGTCGATGCATTTTTCGGTGCATTTGCTCTACCTCCGCCGAGGTTGTGGGTTCAAAGCTCGACACTGCACGGCAATTTTTCATATTGTCGGATGGCTGTCCCGCTCATACCCACGGACAATATTAGTGATAACAGCTGATATTGACCGTGCTGCAAAAAACTTGTAATTTCGAGATCAAAACCATATGAAAGATACAATAGTATATGTTACATCTCGAATTGCAAAAGAACAAAGGGGGCACGGAGGAAACATTCCCACACATACTCAATATGTGTGGTGGTGCTCCCCACAACTGCCGATTTGGGAGTTGACAATTTCTCCACCACGAGGAGAAGCGCCTCGACACGATAAAAAAAAAAAAAAACCGCGCCGATACTATTGATAGGTAGTGCTAATGAATGATCATGATCATACTCTGGAGGTGAGATTGCAGAGATTCTTTCATAGTGCCTACACAACACATGCGACAAGATGTACATCTTTGATAAATTTAGATATTTTATGAAAGTTTTTGCTATAGAATTTGAAAAATAATTTTAAATAAAACTCTATTAAGAAACTTTCTAATTCTCCGTTGAAAATTGCCGAATTTCAAAGAGATAAAAGATAAATTGTACCTATCCGTTAATACGCATGTGTAAGGTTAACAGTAAGGTATGAGCGGATTAACGGGGATTAACGGGACAACGATCGCCAACCTTGTCGGGACAGTCAGTGTTGTGATGGCAGTGACTGCGACAGGAGGTGTGTCGACACGTCCCTGCCGCTTGAGTGTGAGAGTGATCTTACATTTCAGAAGTGGGATGCGGCTCTGCTACGGAAGGAAATGGAAGGACATAAAAGGTGATAGGTGATACAGACGTAAAGGAAAAGGGTTATTAAGAATAGAAGCAAGATTTTGTGTCTAAAGAAAAGAATGCGAGCAAAGTTAATATGGAAATTAAATGAATAATCATCTTGGGAATGCATGTAAAGTGAAGAATGCTGCGAGAGGTGGTATCGGGAAACGGGAATTTTCGCGAATGCACTCGGGTGAGTTCGACATCGGTCGATACCACACAGAGTGTCGAATGTCAATTGGGTTTCGTTGTTGTCATTGTGGAATAAGCGAAAAAAAAACAAAACAAAGCGCGAGTTGTTTTAATAATAGTAGTAAAAGCCAGTGTCAAAAGGAAAATTAAAGAAAAGTTAGCAAATAGAGCGGAAAAGAAGTCAGAATGGATGAAAGAGAAATCGATTGGGAAGAAGGAGAGCTCCGGGAATAAAAAAAAACCAAAGGGAGGAGACGAACAGGGAGAATTTGTTGAAATATTATGAGCAAAAGATCCGCGAATTAGAAAAAGAGAATGAAGCGCTCAAACGGGGTACATTTTCATCAAGTTTAAGGGAAATGAGAACATTCCGACTTACTGGAGGGGAAATTAAAGATTTGATCCCGGCGTTCCGACCTGGGGAAGGTGAGACAACCACAGAGGAGTGGATTGAGAATCTAAAATCCATGCGGGAGATTTACGAATGGACCAATCAACAAGTTCTGCTGAATGCGTCAATTCGGCTTAAAGGAGCCGCAAAGAAGTGGCATAAAACTACAGTGACGAAGACGTGGGACGAATTCAAGCAGAAATTGATAAAAGTTTTCCGGAGAAGATCAATGTGGGGAAGATTACAGAAGAAATTCAAGGGAGAAAGACAGAAAGGGAAAAAGATAAAGTTACATGATGCAACAATTGCAAAGTATACTATAGCAGGACTGGGAGATGAGAAATTAATCAGCATGATAGCCGGAACTAACTACGACTCCCCACAGGAATTGCTGTAGAAAATTAAAGATTCTGAGGATATTCGTAGAGCCGTGAGAAAACACGAAAATTGGCGAATTAGGGGGGAAAGAAATGGGAGAAAAGAATGATGCACGGCCTGAACAAGAGAGCCAGGATGGGAATCAGATGCACAAAGTATCTTGCTACAGTTGTGGGAAGTTGGTCAGATAGCCAGAGAATGCCATGGAAGGGAAGACAAACAGCGAGACACGAAGGTAGAAATCATGTGCTTCAAATACAGGGAGAAAGGTCACATAGCAAGATTCTGTGGAAAAAGGGGGACAAAATTAAAGGTGATCAATAAGGACAACATAAGAACAATTGAAGTTGAAAAAAGGGAAAATCCGAACTACAAAGGAGTGAAAGTTAACGAGGAAAAGCTCTGGGTTTACATTGATCAAGGGAGTGATTGCACCACAATCAGGAAATCCGATGCAGAAGCTCTGGGGGTAGAGATTAAATCGAGAACGACATTACTGAGAAGATTTGCAGGACAATGCCAGACCGTGGGACAAACGGAAGTATGGGTCAGCTTGACGAGGTGCGAATGCAAACAATCGTCCATGTCGTACCAGATGAAGCTCAAGACATTCCAATGATTGTCGGCCTGGATATTCTGGGAAAGGAAGACATACAAATCGTCAGACAAGGCAAAACGATGCAGATAGAGGATGTCCAGAAGGATGCAAACGAGAACATTCAGTGTTTAACTCAGGAAAGAGGGTGAACATAACAAGGAAGTGTATCAGAGGTTCTATAGGGTGAGTACAAACTGATGTGTTGACACAGGTGGTTGATAAAGCAGGGTTTTTGCAAAGAATCTGAAAGTAAGTTCATTATCTGAGAATTGTAGGGAAGTCTTGGAATGGGGAAAGTAAATTTATCTGTTCGCATAGGGCCGTTGAAAATTTGAGTCAAGTGAAGAAGGGAGAGTAAAAAAAAAATATCGAGTTGAATGAAGAAGGGAAGAATAGAGAGAACTTCATGCTGAAGCACCTTGGTTGAGTCCGAGATGTGTCCATAAAGAAGTTGAAGTCAATTGAGGAATGTAAGCGAGGCAAGAAGGGATGTTGGGTAAGGAACAGAAATTGTGAAAGAACTTCATGCTGAAACACCCTTGGTTGAGTCCGAGACGTGTCCAGAAAGTTGAAGTCAATAGAGAAATGCAAGCGAGGAAAAAAAATTAGAATTAGGTGAAGTAGAGGTTGCAAGAAAGCTTCACGCTGGAACACCCTTGGTTAAGTTCAAGACGTGTCCAGAAGAAGTAGATGGCAATGAAGAGAGAAGCAAGAGAAAATGAGAGCTGGTTGAAGTAGAGATTGCGAGAAAGCTTCATGCTGGAACACCCTTGGTTAAGTTCAAGACGTGTCCAGAAGAAGTAGAAGGCAATGAAGAGAGAAGCAAGAGAAGATGAGAGTTGGTCGAAGTAGAGATTGCGAGGAAACTTCATGCTGGAACACCCTTGGTTAAGTTCAAGACGTGTCCAGTAGAAATAGAAGGCAACGAAGAGAGAAGATTGAGAGTTGGTTGAAGCAGAGCCTGATGAGCGGCAATCTGTAACACCCTTGGTTAAGTTCAAGATGTGTGCAGAAGAAGTCGAAGCCAATAAAGAGAGAACAAGGAAGATTGAGAATTAGTTGAAGTAGATTGTGTGAATGAGCGCCACTCTGGTACACCCTTGGTTAAGTTCAAGACGTGTCCAGAATAAGTCGAAGCCAATGAAGAGGGAAGTAAGAGAAAATTGAGAGTTAGTTGAAGCAGACTCTATGAATGAGCTTCATAGCATCTGATGTCAGGAGTGGCCGAGGGGTTGAAAAACGGTATTGGAACAGGAACCAATAAACGGATTAGAAGTGTACTCAGTGTTAGAGAAAGAGTAGTGGAAGACAGGAAATTTTGTAATGTCCTGTAGGGAAGGAATAAAAAGTTAGGTAGAATTGTAGGATGCAGGAACAACGACGATCAGATAGAGACAGAATAATTATTAAGGAGACAGGTTGAATTGAAGATCCGGTTTACGGCGAATAATGAGAGTTAGAGCACAGTTCAAAAGATGGCAACAAGAGGGGTACAAGAATACATGAGAATGGAGGAAGATAAGACGAGCAGGGAAAGATCTAAGGAAGTTAGGAATAGTACGAAGCAAGAGAAGTTCTGGGAGGCAATTAGAACGAATGTAGAAGCGAGAAGATAATATGACGAATGACGTCAAGGTCGCTGAGGACAGCTCCCGAAGTCAGGAGTGGCCGAATGTAAGGTTAACAGTAAGGTATGAGCGGATTAACGGGGATTAACGGGACAACGATCGCCAACCTTGTCGGGACAGTCAGTGTTGTGATGGCAGTGACTGCGACAGGAGGTGTGTCGACACGTCCCTGCCGCTTGAGTGTGAGAGTGATCTTACACATGATTGTCATGGAGATTTTCTTGAATTTTCCTGTGGATTTTCACGCTTTAGCAATATATTCGTTTTATATCTTGCGTTATATTATATTTTTTTATCAGAGCATCTTGAAAAACCTGCTGTGTTGTAATGAATATTAAACTGAATCCTCTTGCACACTGTGAAGATGCATCAAAAATTTCTCTATGCCATCTTATAGCGGATATTGTATGGTGATACCCTGCTCAGGAACAGGTTTAACATTTCTCCTTCTACGAATAATTTCCGTGGTAGTAATTTCTAGTGGCCCCAACGGGATAATCAGTTCAAAAGGCATATAAAAGTTATTTGAAAACAGTTAGGGGCGAGTTAAATTGATAGAAGTGAAGGATCAACATGGGTGAGAACATATGGGAGGTGGAATTCGTTTACCAGCACCTGGCAATTTTCGGTCAAAGTATAGATTTCTCTCAATAACCCTTCCGCGCTCAATCATTGATGCAAAGAGAATTGCGTGTGTGCATACATTTTATCAACACAAATTTTCAGTAAATACCTGCAAGCTTGAGATGCATATTAGATACTATTATTATTATTATTATGAAACAGCATTCTCATCTTGTGGGTAATCACTACACAATTGCAAACGCATAATACATCGGAGATGCGCTTTGTGAATAATTTTCTCATGTATCACGATAATGTGGGTAAGAAAGGTACAATTGCTATCATAATCGATCAGTTGAACATTTGAATTATTTCGAAAGTCCCAATCTTTATACTCGTGAAAAATATTTTCTTTCACATTGCACCACTGCATTTTTATACATCATAAAAATTATAAGCAATTTGCAAGTGCATTTCATAAGACATTTCAACTCTATATAACACTTTTTTTTTAAAAGCCCATCATCTAGACTATACGTAGGTATCATCTCCATAACAATATTATTCATATAATGTGAAATGAAAATAATCTTTGGTGTGCACTGTGCAGCACACGCCAGACAAAAGCCCTCCTGCAATAATAAAAAGAGTCAGTTTCAATTTTTCGCAACTCTATGGGAAAGGTGGGTTCAATTGACAAATTACATGATCGAAATGCTATATGGAGAAGGAGATAATCATTTTTGTGTTTTTTTCTGCATATATGTAACAACAAAAATATAATCCACATATTGCAATAATTATATAACATTTCATTTTCCCAATATATTTATCTGCATAAGCAGCAATCATCTCTATGTTGTTCTTAAATTATAAAACTTGTTTCCTGATCTATTTACACACATTTCATATTTAATTCTCAGTATAAGATGAACATTAATTCCTCTCTGGGTGCATAATATGTGGTGGAATCCACTTGTAAAACTAGAACACAGCAATTTACCGGATCTCTCGCTCTCTCGCTTGATCCGCGATGCTTACACCTCGTCCATACATTAAAAGCTCAATACTTTTATACTGTAAAGAATTCTTTCGTAAGAATTTCATTCTACAATATCTGCACTTGTGATATGAAACATTCTTCCCGTTTCTTTGCAGCTATACATTTATGGGTTTGCTTGCCTCCGTTGGGCATCTCTCTTATGCAATCTTCTCGGTGACAGTAATAAGCGGTTTACTGGTATATTGGCTTACACAGTGCATCAACTCTATGTTGCCTTTTTTGCGGACACCTAGACTAAGAGTCGCGCTTCAAGTACTCTTGAATAGTATGCAAGTTGATGATATTGTTATTCCGGTTGTGGTCAACAGCATTACAAATATGCTGGAGCGGTTAAAATTATGAAATATACACAGTTAAAAAGAACGCGTTAAAGGGCAATAAACTAAAAATGCTCAACACGGTAAAAATCTCCGAGATTTTCTAAGTAGGTAATGATAATTATTAAATAAAAGAAATATTTAATCAGAAATTCAATTTATTTATTTTGCTGGTTTTTATTTTTTATTTGTTTGGAAAATAAATATTTTTGTCAAAAGTTTTATGATTTAACCTTTTATGTAATGCTTAATTTTAATAGTATTTTCAAGATCCTTAGAATGATGGGCACTAACATTTCTAGAATAATTTTTTTTTCAACTTTTTTTTAATTAAAATATTTCATGACAAATATCATATTTTCTCAATACCTACACCTAATGTGTGTAATCAGTACCTATGTACTAAAAATTGTTTTCTTTCTTGCAAATTAATTCATTAACAGTTCAGTAATATGAAGACGTGAACGAAACCATTAATTGCTCTGATTTAGTAACACTTCGACTTATGATATAACCGAAGGATGTTGAAGCCAATCACCGAATATGCAAATAACACAAAGAAACATTTCCCTCGGCATCAGGTGAAAGCCAAAAATTATAATAAATTTCAAGCTATTTTTTTTTTAATAATAAACCCGCTTCGCACTTTATCGATGGCCAACAGCATAATTCATTGCAATTTAGGATGACTTACAGCGATCACACCATTAAATATCTGACGATGAAGATGAAAAGAAACACGTTAAATGCTCACAAAATAAACAAGAAATCTGCATGAAAATTGAGGAGATTCGCGTAGAAAATAATGGTAAATTCAAAAGTGAAAAGTATCAGGAAGAGAAGCATTATTCTTCATCAATTTTATATTAAGTTGTTGCGCTTTTATTATATCCATTAGCAAATACTTAATGCAATTCATTGTCTCTATTAATGAAGCAAACTGAAAATATTCACACTTTTATTTAAAAGTTCACCTTTTTCTATGTACTGCATACCACACATACATTATTCTTTATATAATAGTAAATAAAATAGGTATTTAGTCTTTTTTTAATACTATATTCACTTGTATTGTGTACACCCACAATATTATTCACAAAATACAAAATGCTTGTGAAAAGTCCCTCTTTTTTTCCGCACGTCTCTCTTTGAACTGGGAAATTCTATTCAATTCACTTCACTTTCATTGATTGTCTGCATTTTATAGAACATTCAGTGTTAAATTCATACAATTAATTTAAAACTGAAAATTAGTTCATTTAATAATTTCTCAATGTGTGTAGTTTTTCTGCTGTGGATTGAGGAAAAGAAATTTTTTATATTTCTCCAAATCGCGTGTAAAATAGAGAGCTGAACCTATTCGCGGAGGCACAACACCACCAATGTGCTCTGTACAACAACTGATCTTCAACTGGCAGAGATTGCGAGCGCGCTTCGTATCAAAACAGGTGAGCCATCATCAACGAACGGTAAGTGAAAAGTTTGTGGGGAGTTTTGCTGTAATGCTGTTTAGCTGTCTGAAGCTCACACTATGTATGAGAAGCATAAAATACATTCGATATCTATTTCTTTCTTTCTTTATTTTATACTAGCAACGCATTGATCGCAATTGAACATCCAAGCGGGAGATTATTGAGGTGCACTGTTGCAGATCTCAAGTCATTTTATCAATTTTCTTATTAGTTGCACCACGCACAGCAGTATTCCGGAAAATGTGCAGCACCTCGCAGAATTTCCTTAATCCCGTGAGGTTTTAAATTTATTTACACTCTCAAGAGGAATAAGAAATAAATTAAAAATCATTGGACACCACCACTGGCAATAGCGAGTCTCTCTCCGCTGCATGATTGCTCTGTGATTTTCAAATAATTTCACTTGTCTAAATTGGAAAATACAGCACTACTCGTAAGTGAGAAATAATGTCCACTATTTCTTCTCCTTTCTTGACAATGATGTTTCACGTTGAGGTGCAAAGTGCTTTAGAAATATACATACATACGTACACAATTGATTACGCTAAGGCAATTAAAGATGATGCCAATAGAATTTCCATGTTCTCCCGTCACATTTGTCAAACAACACCTCCTCCCCATTGGGTAATTTCATATTAAAGTAGATAATTCGAATACATTTTGCCAAACCCCTTTTTGCAGAAAATGCTATTGAACTCCGGACGCAATTCTGCAATTTCTTATCTTCAACATTTCTATCGTATTTGTAGTTAAGTATATATGGTAAAGTGAAGAAGTAAAGTGAGAAGCACCGTATTCAGTTAGACTCTCTTTGGCATCTGAAGAAATCTTTTCCCTTTTTCATCTTCATTGCAAACATGCCAAATAAATTATTTTTGCAAACCATTTTAATTACTCTCATCCTCATTTCTGCAATATCATCCATGTTTTCCAAAACCCCTCGCAACAGCAATCGCGAACAGAGAGTGCAAATGGATAAAAATGTGATAACTTTACGTTTGCAATTTGAGATATTCGTGGTTAAAGCATAGAGAGAAAATTGTTCAAGTATTTCTAGTAGAAATCGTTTTCATTGCACTAGTGGAGTCGTGAACTTGACACTCAAAATACGTCGCTCGATATCTTTGTAAAATTTTAAATAGATAGAAATTGAATAATTTTCTCTTTTACATTTGCAATTCCGAAGCCATTCCATTGCAAAAATCACATTAAATATGCATACATTGTATGCAAAATTGTAATAGCTAAATGGGAATAATTCTAACTAACCAAAAAAAAAGTGGACAAGAATTTTTAGTCTTTAATTATTTACTCATTTAATTTTAGACTATTTTTTTAAGTTTGAATTTTAAGTCAAAGTATGGATAACTTACTTTAATTTGTATTATATGTGCATTAAAATTAAGAATAAGATAATTAGATAATAATAATTAAGAATAGATTTATGAAAATAAATAAAATCTCAAAAAGCGGAATTTAAATACAATATTTTAAAATGATAGATAAGTATCCATATTAGGATAGAAAATACCGCAAGATTCATTCCAATAAAGCTCAGCAAATATTAGGGGAGAGCGGGGCTAATAAAGTCACTTAAGGGTTTGGAAAAAGCCTAAAATATCATATTTCCTAGCTAGACAGAACAAAATGATCTGAGACAGAGTTGTAGGGCAGTAAATTTCCTAAAGAAATGAGCTATACATTTCGCTTTATGTGTTTGGGAAATATGATATTTTGAGCTTTTTCTAAACCCTTAAGTGACTTTATTAGCCCCGCCCTCCCCTACTTAGAATTCCTGGGCACTGAAATGCTGCTTCTGCTTGTTAAAGAAGTTATTTAAAGATAGTTAACAGAATCCCCAGAAAATGTATTCTTTTGTGAACTGGTTTTCTTTTATTTAAAAAGAAAAGTCATTAAGGCTAAGTAACTAAAGTTCTAATTTTTTTTAAATGATTTCAAGTTGACACTGAGCCATCTCAATTCATTTCAAGAATTCACAAACTCTATGGCCATTGCTTCCCAGTCGTTTTGGCTTTTAATGCTCGCATTGTAATATCTGCTATTGACCTTGGGTAAATGAAATTAACCGAAATATTAAATTGAAAGCTAGCAAATAATAGGCTACATCTCCAACATAATAAACCCTATTTCTTTACAAATACGAGCATCTTTCTCATCGTTAAAGATATCCAAGAAAATCATCTCGAACTTTTACAAACCAGCCAAAATGAGTAGCAAAGACGACTTTTTTTCTTGCAAAATTTCTGAGAAGTCTCATGGGAATAATTTGTGGCGGCTTCTCATATGAAAACATACATAATATAAATACATAAATCTACTAACTCACTTTCGATGTGTATACTTTTGAAGAATCCAAGCTTCGTTTATAATTTTTCAGAAAAAAGTTCACATGCTGTCCATTGAGAAACAATAAATGTGCTACTTTCTGGGCTCTTATGTGCTACAAGAAATGTATGAGATATGGATGTTGATTGTTTCACCAATTGGTGACAATTATAATTTCTCTTCTTTCAAAATTGTCTCACTTTTCGCCACTTCCAGCAGAAAGTTTATTATTACTTTATACAATATACTAGTTTGGCCTCTGCCAAAGGTTTTCTATTAAATTCACGAAGCCACATTCATTTCCTTGAACTTGTCATTCAATCTTGTGACATGAAATCTCGTGAAATGAAAAATATTCACATCACACAGCTTCTTATTGCGGCTTAGTGAAAAATCGTTAAATTGCATTTGTTGACCCACCGGTTCCTGACAAAGCCACAGGTTATATTTTCCAACACACGGAGGCGGAGCACTTTGCTTGAGTAATGCAAAAGAGCAGAAATTACTATCTATCAATGCAAGATCTTCTGCATTAGATGCAATCAACTCTTCCAGATATATTGGCAGTAGTGGTTTTTTTTCGTACATTTAAACGCTAAAAGTTAGGTGAAAGTCAATTATTATTTTTTATGCTCTCCTGCTTCTTTCACATCATTTACCATTTGCACACAAAGAAGTTTGCCATTTGGTTGCTGATGCACATTGCTCTTCAATCACTGCAAATTTATGTGTGCGCGAAAAAAACTGGAACATTATCATTTTGATTTCTTCAGCTTCTCCATCACCATCATCTGCCACTTGTATCACCTCCAAGTGACACTCTTAAATTTTATTGTGAACTCTTATGCCCCCATCCATTCATCGCCTGTTTTTTACCGCCATATATACTATGATGTGTCGACATGGGAAAATCATTATTCAAATACCCCGCACACGATATATGCTTCATTTCAAAAAACGAAATCCATTCTTTTGTTCTGCTAAATGATTTTGCATGATAGTGTCTAATAACAGCGATGTATCATGTAATTTCTTTCATCTGATCTTAAGAATCTCAACATTGCTATATAGCGAGAAAAAAATTCAATCTCACTTTCATTCAAATTATACATTTTTGAATTTACCAATTATCGCGTCGCTTTGCTCCGATCTTGATAATACCTAATTTTATATTTATGATTAATTAAATATCTGCTTGGTGAGTTTGGTGTGAAATGATCAATTTTAAGGTTTTTTTTTCCAAATTTTGAAACATCTATATATTTTGGCCATTTCGTATACATTGACCCAATTATATAGAACTTCCTTATAAAAATTCCCCGAATTAATTTTTTTTTTCAAAATTAAGTAATTAATTTAACTCACATTAGGCAGTAGTCGGTAAATCCCGAGCGATGGGAGAGATTTCGATCGATTTTTACCAGGATCGATCGATCGATACCAGGCGGTTTTTACCAACGACATTCATTTCCCCCCAGAGCCCCCCTTCACATAGCCCCCATATAAAATTCATGCTTTTTTGACTACTTTTTGAAATTGGCGCGGTAAAAATTTAGTTCCAAAAGCCACCACTACTATTTTTTGGTACATTTTGTATAAGAGAAAACGAGACAGTGCACGTCACTGATACTGTCTCCCTCCCACATTCAGTATTTCGCAGTTTTCTCGCGTTTTCCGCCGAATTTCCCAGCGAAAGTGCGTTTTTTGTGACCAGGAAGCGACGCCGCGTCGTTTGGTACCCCTGGTTCAAAACTCTCAAAATCCGCGCCAGAAAAAGTCGTGCAAATTCCCCAAAAAAATCCGGCGAGTTGCGCCACCAAATTTTTACTGAACGTACTTTGGGCCCCCCTGAGCCACCCGCCAACTTTTGGAGGCCCAAAAATGAGTTTTTCCATGGAAATTTAATTTTTTAAAATTTTTCCGCACAACTACAAACAAACGTCACGCACACAACTTCAGCGCACTCACACCACCAGAAAATGCCAGAGTGAGAGGAAAGTATTTTTCTCATGCCATCTCGTTAACGATAATTTTGAAAATTGGCGGGAAATAGTTTTTCGAAAACAGCATTGAATTTCGCCACGACCGAAAACCAATCGAATAGAATTGGTTGCATTGGTTGTAAACTCCGCTAAAGGACTACCACCAACAAATAAGATTCCAACGGGAATGCAAACAATACAAAAAACAATTTTAATTTTTACTAAAATTTACTAACCTGCACCCATTTTAGTGCTCTCATTGATTGCCTCCTGCTGGTGCGAGCCTTATAGTTGGTTAGCTCGTGCAGAAAATTATTCTCTTTGTTTCCATCACTCACAGAAAGTGGTTTTTTGAAGAAGGGAAGCGATTTTCTACCAACCGGTGCCATTTTCAAAACTTGACTACTTGCGACTACGTCTGTCATATATCGAAACTCTGAAAGGTTTAGAAGAGATTCGTCGACTATATGCGCAAAATTTGTTGTCTTTTTCACGCGCGTATTTTTGCAAATCCGTCATTCTTTACGTAAAATTTCGAAAGATGCAATTCAACATTGTGTCACCTCTTAAGCCCGGAAAATTCCATCCGGTCAGTTAAAAATTATATTAGAAAACGTGAGGAAAGTGCAAAAAAGTGGAGGTGTGAGTGAGACGTAATGACAAATGAGAACAATATTCTTCTCTATCTCTTCTCGACAGTGTGAAAGGGTTAAAAAGTATGACAGATACGGCAGTTGCTGTTTCAAGCAGCGATATTTATGTCAAAGAGATTTTTTTTTATTGTGGTCACGACGAAAAACAGTTGCAGTTGGACTTTTGGGTGGAAAATAAGTGTGAATTTGCAAGGAAAGAGGTGTAAAAGTTTTGTGAATAGTTGTAGCAGCATCTGAAGAGTATGTGGCTTGTGAAATGAAAATGCTATGGTTGGTGGATGCCGAGGAATTGCGACAAATTGATTTTTGGTGACCATAGCAGGGAACTCGTGTTCGCTCTCTTTTTCTCAAAATCAATGAAAATTTTCCTTCTTCGAACTGAGGACACCACGTCACAGGGGAAGAAGAGTTCCGTCGACCACGGTGCAGGTGGTTAATTTGTGAATAATAGGGATTTATTGAGGAAAACAGGTTAGCAAAACTTCCTCTTGTCACTTTTTGCTAACAAAACTCCGCGCGCTTCCGCCCGTCTCCCCCTCTTTGGGGCCTTCTGTTGGGGTATGGGGGGCATTCTGCGTCTTGACACATTGCCAAACAACACACAATAAATTTTGCCCCAACGTGCACGGAACGCGTGCTGAGAGTGCGAAAGTATCAGGTGATGTTGACGATAATATTAGACGCCAATGGGCATCTCCGGATCATGTCGGAAGATCGCCCCAGACGGAGTCTCGCGCCAGAGAGTGGGACAATCGATTGCAATATGGGGCCATTCAAATGAAATTACCTCTAAAAGATGCTTTCCTGGGTTGAGTCAGAGGATATATAGTTTGGGGAATTTCTTATTCCTTCATCAAATCAGCGAAACTAAAAATTCTTTTTTTTTTCTCGAAGCTCTCGTTCTTTGCTTTTGCCAAGGAATCTCCTTGTTTTCGCAACAAGACACCGAGATTGCTGTAGGATTAATCATTGTACGTACAGTCGTACGATGAGAATGATGACGCAGTTTTAAGCAGAACTTTTGGCTTCTACGCAAGATTAAATTCCTATGTAAAAAATATCTTTACCGATTGGATGATTTCCCACAATAGAATGATAAGGAGATATTGTTGAATCATGCTGCTTAAGAATTTTATTCTTACAATTCCCTAATTTTTCTTATTTCTTAGTTGACTGAGAAGGATAATTTTGCGTTTATGTTGATATGTTTCTTAATTCTATAATTTCCTAATTATAAATGTCTGACACTATAGTAAAGACTCAACACATAGTAGCAAATTATTCCTCCCTCATGAATTACCTACCAACTTTACCTATTATTTAAAGAATAATTTATTTTTGATTGAGAGATTGAATGGAGAGATACACGCAAGCAAGGCAGACAGAAAGGTCATACTGACCCCAAGTTATATATTAAATAATATATTTTTTCTGTTTTCATTTTACGAAATAACAAAACAGCGAAAGTTCGTCTAAACTATTTAATTAAGTTTGTTTAAATATCAAGAAAACATTTCATTACATATTCTTTTATATCAAAATTAAATATTAAAATTTCTTATAGAGTATTCAAGAAACAATTACATTTTTCTCGTGAAAAATCATTAGAAAAGGAATGAAGATCTTTTCCCGTAGAAAATGACTTTGCAACAAAGAAGATGAAAAGCAGCTATTAATTGCAAGAAATGTACTGAAAGAGAGTGAAAGATGCGTCATTATTTATGTCGTGCGACTGGCTACAAGTGCAATAATTAATCCACAAAGTGCATGCTATGAATACAAAAGAGTGACGTATCTAAAATCATTTAGCTTATGTATTGTACATAACAATTACCAACACACCATTGATATAAGCTTTCTTTAATTTCGCTGCTGAACCAGCAAGAATGGGTGTAGGAAAGTGTTTGATTTATTTGCGCGGAAGCTATGGGTATGAAAATGAAATTAATATGGTGTATTTTTCCTTTCCGTTGAAGTCCCCAAAAAACTGTGATTTTGCATAATTTTAGACATTGATTCTTTGTGCAATATTCTAAATTATAGCTTCTTTTTTTCATTACATTGAGTTTCTCTTTGTATCCCCCCAAGACACTCACACACGGTCTAGCCGAAAAAAACAAGACAGAGAGAAAGGGGCATTACACGGCTTGTTGAAAAGAAAAGAAAAAAAAAAGTTAAAAGATCATTAAAAAGAAGAGAGAAAGATTTCTGCGGGTGACAAGAGAAAGGGGCAAATTATGCCGAGTAAGAAACGTCCTACCGCCAATCGTCAACAGGGAGCTTTTCCACCGAAGCACACATCTGTGGCAGAACTCAAAGTGCCCCAAGAGCATTCGGTGGTGTCCAATGGGGATATTGCCGGCGATGGGCATTTACTAACACCCAAACAGCGACAGCAATTGGACAAGAGCATTTACTTGGCTTCACTAACAAAAAATGAATTACAAAGCGAATGCAGAAAACGCGGTCTAAAGATAACAGGAAATAAGATGGAATTGGTATAACAATTTTTAACAATTTTCTTTCCCTTTTTACAACACCTTCACCAAGAATTTGCTCGTTACTTTTTTTTTAGACTGTTCTTTTCCACGTGTGCTATTTTACTTATTTTTTGTTGTTGTATTATATTTTCGTTGCTCCCACCTTTTCAACGTGGCATAATTGATTGATTTAGTTTTTTTTTTTGTTTAAGTCGCCTTAATCATTTTGTATGGAAGTCTAGCTCAAAGTATGTGTTCACACATAAAAAAAATTCTCTAAAACATACACAAGGTTAGGCAGAATAAATAAATTGATTAAGGTGTAATTTTTCTATACCACACCAGTGTGGAAATACGGATGAATAAAGTGGCTTTTAAAAGTCCATATAGAAGCAATTAATCTATAAGGGAGTGTTTATTTTCTACGGGAGTATTATCATCAAACAGTAGGAAAAA
The DNA here is from genome assembly GCF_024334085.1 of Lutzomyia longipalpis. Lineage (NCBI taxonomy): Eukaryota > Metazoa > Arthropoda > Insecta > Diptera > Psychodidae > Lutzomyia > Lutzomyia longipalpis. The sequence continues at coordinate 25,646,266 of NC_074707.1, forward strand.
ATGTATAGGTACTTTAGGGCTTTAGTTTGGGAATTGTTTGTGAATAATTTACATAAATCGATATATTCTTTTTCATTTTCCATAGAAACATAATGAGACTTGAGGGATAGTTATGCTTTAATCGTATTTTTTTTAAAGAATTCTGAAAATTGAAGTTAAAAACCATCCGCACACTACCTAAAAATTTAATTAGATTATCAAAAAATGCGGGAGCATTTTTAAAACTTTTCTTCTCAATATGTGCGGCTCAGTTGTCTCGACTTTACTTCTAGAGATTAACTTGAGGTACACAATGATAAGAGAAGTTTTGCGACAAAAAAAAGTAGCTAAGAAGATTTGTATTCCTTAAATGCTGTTTAAATTGTTTACCGCATCTCGGAATTTTATAAATTTCTTAACTGATTTGTGGATTATGTTATTTACTTACATCTCATATTACAATGGTTGTAGGTACATACATGAAATACATTATATATTTAAATTCATCTATTGTAAGAGCAGTTTATCTAAATTACCGCCTCGCGGAAATAATCAATTTAGTGATGAGATTTTGAGGGTAACACCACTGTTGCTGACTCCTCTTATTACCTTCACCTGCTTCACACATTACAATAAAATATTATTTTATAATAAGACAACAATGCATATAACATACATACATATACATAGTTACTTGGATAAATTGGTGTCTAAAATAAACACTCGTGCTGTATGTTTAATTATAATTCTAAAATAAGACACAATACTGTGTGAATGATTAGCAATTTCAGCGTTTGGCACTAAAAAAGAGGAGAGTGGCCAGAAAAAAGAACAAGTGGGGGTTTTCACTCATCGTGATATTCATAATTTTATCTCTCGGTGCCTTGGAATTTTTATGTATTAACAGCATCAAATCAAGTAATGCATAAAGTGGCTTATATATGTGTGGTTAGATGTTGAGGTATTCAGCATTGATTTTGATGATCAAGTGAGTGTGAAATGGTGATGCAATATTGTTAATGAAAGAGAGAAAATTATTTACGCTGCGGACATCGTTTCAGAAGCGTCGTATATTTGTGTAGACTCCTGCGCCGAATTACTTAAAATCACTCAACTTTAGGCCTTTGAGAATAGCTTTCTGGTGCCTATTGCTAATAGTTTCTTCTCGGAAGATATGTCTCATGGAGGATTATGTAGAAATTCTCCTTAAAAATATTTATTTAATTTGAAATTCTTAAAACAAACTCTTAGATTTGGCTCGGCACAGGGGTCTACAACGTAAAGTTTTTACTGGCTATTTGGTGCTTGCTATCTTATCACAAAGTCCTCGTCAGACAGTCATTAAATGACTACGGTTAAAGATTATGAGAGAAGAACTTTGTAGCCAAAAGATGTTTCAATGACGCACATTATCTAATTTTTACGAGCTGCATAATCTTCGGTGTGCTTCTTCTACCTGTGCTACATTTTTTTTTCTATTTAGTTAATGAGTAAATCTTTAATATTTTGGCAATAGCATAGACAATTGTGTGTCTCCAGAGTTTTCGGATTTGATCTTGGAATTTTCTTACACCTGATAATTAACAACAGAAATTAAAAAAAAACTTTTTGTAAAACCGACTGAAGCCCCGCATTGAAGCCTTGCCTTGAATTTGTGAAAATATTCGTGTTAAATCATTGAGTGCCACCACACACACGGTGTGAGATGGAATAAAAGCAGCATTTATTTATTTCAATCACATAATAATAATCTGTGTATATAATGACAATGCCAGATTGAGGTGTATTTTTTACCTAAATATGGTCAATATAGATACACCAGCAGATTGGGATTCAAAGTTAGATTTCTTCATTCATTGATTTTATATATTTTTTTTTACAGCAATTCACAATTTATTTTCCACAGTATTGTAGTTTCCCCCTTTTTTCTGTATTTGCTCCCAATTACACATTTTATCTCTTTTTTCCTCATTTTTTTTTCTCTCGTCCACCATGTCTAGCATTTTTTGTGTGTAAAAAATTTTGTTTTATTCAAGTAGAGTTCAAAAATTAAATGATTCGAGTGCAATGTACTTGAAAAGCAAAACAAGACATACAAAATTAATAGGGAATGAAGAGAATAGAATTTGAATCAATTGAGGAAGTTTGACCTAATTTTATAAAATTTTTTGTTTCTCTCTGTCTGCTTTCATGAAACATGGTGGTGCGACACAATAGCTCCAAAGACTAGGATATAAAATGTCTCATCACAATCACAATCAGCAATCAACAGTGACATCTTCCACGTCAGGAAATTCCCGCGTGCAGAATCAGCAAAAGAAGACACCAAATGGTACGGCAATGGATTCCTTTGTAAGGAAACAATCTGCCCGTGATCGCGAGAAGGAGCGCAATGAAAGGAAAAAAATTGTCATTTGGCGACATCCAATTTTAACATCGAAGTATTGTGCCCTAGAGTGTATGACCCTCATGCAAACATATGGACGAAAGTAAGATTTACACAATTGCTACCACTCTCACAGAAAAAATTCCCAAAGTTTAATGACATTTTGAATAATAAAAAAAATGGTTGCATTCATCATTTACAATTTCCCAATATTTCAAGCATTTACAGTCAATATTTTTAACAGTCTCGATACCGATAAGGAAAAATATACATATTGCTTTGAGGAAGTTGAGTCACTGCAAATTAAGAACTATTGCTCAGTATTTTTCCAAAAATAAATACATTGAATGTATTTTCGTGTTTAAATCATTAATCGGTTCTGTAAAAAATTGCCTTTGTGCTTTAAAAAAATCACCATCGTGTGATAACATTTAACGACTTATTTGTATAGGTTGCATTGTTTGGAATAATATACTTGGGGTTTATGAAAATCGTTGGATTTAACGTACCAATCATAGTTATAAACTGATTAAACTATAAAAAAAATAGTTAATTAATTAACAGAAAATTAGTTTATTTGATAAACACAATGTATATATACGCTTGAATTTCTTGTGCAAAGTAAAATTTGTTCTGTTTTTTTTTCGTTTGTTCTTCTCTAACCTTTATTTAACACATTCATTAAAAATTGAATAATATAACTTTTAATATTTTCAATACATTCTGTAAGTTCTCTCAAGATTAGTCTTGACACGCAAATTTAAATGACACGATTTTTTATGATTGCTGTATATTATTTATCAAGTGGGAGCCCTCATTTACAGCTACAGCATTTACCTCAAGCAAACATTTAATTTTGTATTACATTCTGTTAGATGAAAAAAAAAAAAGATTTTTCCATTGAAACTTGATTTGCAAGTTTTCTCCACAATTGGGCACAATGTTGCAAAACTTATCATTGGTATTTGGAGTTCGAGAAACAAGAATTTTTATGCTGACTTGTAGAATTTTCTTTCGATGTTTGTGACCAATATTTTTGTGAGTTAATAAATCCAACTTAAAAATTGCATTGAAGTTTATTACAGAAACTTTGGGCATTAACTTTTTAACTTATGTGGAATAGAAAATTTGGTAGCTGATGAATTGATGATTCTTATTAAACTTATCTTTCAGAGTGTCAGATCACAAGAAATTAATGGCTGTACTCGTGGCAGCAGTTGCAGTAGTGATTGCACTGTACCACGTTCCAGGGAAGCATCAGGCGTACATCGACATGATTCGTCTTCACATGTGGTTCGTGACCTACTGGGTGGGTCTGGGTGTGCTGTCATCAGTTGGCCTGGGCACGGGATTACATACATTCCTCCTATATCTGGGACCCCATATAGCCAGCGTTACGATGGCAGCGTACGAATGTAACTCATTGAACTTTCCAAAGCCACCCTATCCGGATGAAATAATCTGCCCCGAAAAGGTGGATCCCACATTCATTCCATCTCTATGGAATATCATGGGGAAGGTGCGTGTTGAGGCATTCCTCTGGGGTGCTGGAACAGCCCTTGGGGAGTTACCGCCCTACTTTATGGCCAAGGCTGCCCGCTTATCGGGCTATGATCCTGACGATGCAGAGGATCTGCAGGAGTTTGAGGAGCTAAAGAAGAAACGTGAGCAAGGAGTCGATTTGAATTATCTCGATCGTGCCAAGATCTTCATGGAACGCATTGTGGAGCGTGTTGGATTTCCGGGAATTCTTGCATGTGCGAGTGTAAGTTTCCTCAAGTGATTGACAATTAAAACTTTTGAATGATTCGAAGTAAGAAAAATAATTTTAATTAATAGAAACATTTTATTTTTGCAGATCCCCAATCCACTATTTGACTTGGCTGGAATTACGTGTGGACACTTTTTGGTGCCATTTTGGACCTTCTTCGGAGCAACATTGATTGGCAAGGCTGTGATTAAGATGCATATCCAGAAGATATTTGTGATAATTGCATTCAATGAGACCCTGATTGCTAAGGCGCTGGACGTCCTCAAGCACCTCCCCATTATGGGTAAACGTCTGCAGGAACCATTTAAGGCATTCTTGCAGAATCAAAAGGCACGCTTACATCGTGGTTCAGCCAAAAAAGCATCAGAATCGGGAAATTTCTTGGCGCGTCTGTTTGAGAAGTTTGTCGTCGCCATGATTGTGTACTTTGTGGTGTCGATTGTAAATTCTCTGGCGCAAAGTTATCACAAAAGAATTCACAAAAAAGGCGGGAAGGTGCATCGAAAGGTAGCGAGAGACTAGTCCGGGCAGAAATGCTTGTCGGTAAGCAATGAATGTTTAAAAAAAAGTGGTTCTTTATAGTTAGATGAATTCTTTTGAATAAAACAATTTACTAGAAGAAGATGTGAATGCTTGAGTTTTTGAGTTAAAAGCAAAAAGCTTTCACATAAAACTGTGGATGTTTATATAGTTCTTTTTCCATTGAAACATTATGAAAATTAATTTAGCTTTTGGGCTTTTGAAAAAAAAAAAGAATGTTTTTTCTTTTGTAAATGTGTAAAGAAATTTTTGTTCCATTTACATTGAAAAAAAATATACACAATATTTGAAGTATATTATAAAAAGTATATCCAAAGAGATGATATTAGATAAAATGAAAAAAAAAACATACAACACAAAAGGCTTTCTTCCCCCAAAATATGTGTTTTTGGTGAAATGAAAACTTGCTCAGAGGTTTTTTGCAGGCGTTTGTATAGTGAAAATGGAATTTTGTATTTAGATGAGAGACATCAATGAAGACACTTAGAATCCACCCCACGAGACATTAGAGAAGATGATCCTCTTAAATAGGAATAAAGTTAAATAAAAAAATGAAAGTTGAAGGACGCGTATGTAATCAAATATGATAGAAATGAAAGAAAAAATTGCCATTCCCTGATTTAAACAAATAGAAAGGTGAGAAATAAAATAAATAATATATATAATAATTGTGTAATATAAATTGAATTTATCTCACAATTTAAATTTACGTAGTGAGATGCTGAAGAAGATGAAAAAAAATAGTCGAATGTGTATTTATTGCAAAAAAAAGGTGTTACTATATTAAGGATTTTTTGTGTGTTTGAGTTCCTGTGGTTTAGACACGAGATAAAGGGGGTTTTGTTGCGTTCTCTTTTGTGGGCTAAAATCCAACAAAAATTATACCAATTTACATTTACATATACAAAAAATATTTACATTTTTTCTCATTTTTAAATGTGTGTAAAATAAATTAGTACAATCTTCATGGGTATTGTGTTCTCAAATAGAGCGAACACACTGTTCGATCAGAAAAAAAAATATTATTTGAGAAATGAGTTGGAAAATAAATATGCAGATTAATAAAAAAAAGTTTTATTTTCATTTTTCACCAATCAGTTTAAGGAATCTGAAGAAATTATGTTGAACTTCTTGAAAGTTGCTTTGAATTTTCACCATCTGCAAAAACAATATTGTTTAATCCACGTCTACACAATAATCCACTGATCCATCATTGATAAAGGCTTTCAGGAAGTAAGGCAGAAATTTAAAAAATAAAATGGTTTAATTAATTATTAATTTGTTGATTCATTAATTAAATGATTAAATATTCTCTCAGTACATTTCCCTCAATTTATTTGAAAAAAAAAGAAAATCGCCAAGCAATCGGTTTTGCGTTTAGTTGCATTGTAGTTGCATTAAACTTTTGAGCTTGCTATGTACCAGTAGATGGGGACGCCTGGTACCCGGGTGTTTCACTTCGTGGAAAACTCTCAAAGTCCCCACAGCCTTCATTCAAGGGATTTCCTGAAAAAAGAATCTCTTGAGACACTCAAATATTTACTCAACTCTTCCAAAAATATCCTCTTTTGGTGTATTTAAAGGTACAAATTGTTTTCACAAAAGACACGATGAAAGAAAAGAAAGCACACTGTGAGCTTTTTGGAGGTGGTGAGCTTTCATTGTTTGCTTACACTTTTGTATTGGCCCACCCATTTGTACGTACACATATGTATAATACCCAAATTATCTCTTTTGCTACAGAGAGTTGGTTTTTTTGCTGCTGCTGTCTCGCATGCTTTGGAAAAACCTCTCCGACGACGCTCATTTTTCTTCCACACGAAAAGACAGAGCGTGGACTCTCTCGGGAAATTTTCCGGCTCGCTGGGAGAGCGCACATTTTACTATGAATCAGTCGTGCAACAGTTGTGCCTCGCTTTGGTCGCAAATCGTCACATAAGGGAAGAGAGAGCTTTCGAACAAAGCTTCCCTTATCTCGCCCCTTCTCTAGGGCTATTTATGTCATTTTTTCTCGCGTCTATCTCATCGCAATACACTTTTTATCGGGACTCAAGAGATATTTTATTTTACGTGGTTAATTTTGGAAAAAAAAATTGTGGATAAGTGGATTTCGTGTGATCGTGGGGTGAGGTGGATTTGTTAAGGAGCATTTTTTTGCACAATATGTGCAGATGAGTGTGGTGTGTCTCGCAGAGGGACTCTCTGGGGCAACTCATGAACAATCTGTGCAAGAGAAGTGCTTTCAAAGTTCGAGAGAATGTCTGATGGTGGAAACAAATTTGTCTGCCCCAGCGACAGAATGCTGGCGCTCAGAGCCAAGTAATGAAAGTCATTTTCCGCATTTTTCCTCTACATACATATATGCTTTAAATTTTCCCATCCTCAGAGTTCACAGCAAGACACCAGTTGAGTTTTTTTTTACTATACGAATTGGCATTGTCACCAAGGGCGGTTGTTAGTTTCTTTTCCTACCACATGCTCACCCAGAGAAGCTTCTGGCGTGCCATTTTCATTTCTCTTTGTACTTTCCATTCTCGCACACAATTAACTCATATAAAACCCTTTTCTAATTTTCAAGAAATCCCTCAATTTCCTTACAAATGATACCCAATTCGTTAAATCTTTATTAATGTTCCTAAAATTAATATATATTAATAATTTATTCAGAAGAGTAAATTCCTCTATAAAAGGTACTCAAATGTATAATAAAGTAATTCGCGAATCACCATCTGGACTTCCAGATAACCAACCTGAACTTGGACATTTTTTTTATTGCGAGTATTCGTTGAACCGTTTGAATGTAATAAAAGTTGCAAAATTATACTCAGCAGAGCGTCGATTCTTGGAAAGAATATATTTCCACAGGTACTTTCAAGGTATATTTTTTGTTGTTCTTTTGAAGTTATCCCTCTTGCTATACCTTTTGTGATATCTATATGTACTTAAAAAAAAGGACGTTGCAACTTTTTTTTAACTTCTCAATTTATTTAGTTCACATTATATGTGAAACTGAATCGTCCGTAGCGTTCGTAAATGTTGAAGAACTGAAGAAAAGAAAAGCTTCTCAATTGGTGAACTCCTCAAGCAAAAATACAATCTTCTAGCGTTCTTTGAAAACAATTTCTTATAAAAGAAATCTTAAGAAATAGAGCTTTTTTTACCTTCAAATCTCTTTTGATTTTATTTCACGTGTAAAGAAGGAATAAAGACTCCTTAGGTGAGACGTATATATTCAATTTATATGTTGTCTCCATTCCATTGAAGTTAACAGAAAATTATTTTGTATTAAAATCACTCATAATCTCACATGTTTAATTAAAATTTAATTAAAATTAAATATGTGAGTAAGAACATTTTTTACGCTATAAAGAGAGAGCCTCGATATAAAACAATTTGAATGTACTTCAATCATTTCTTTTTCTATATTCTTGGAAAATAACACAAAAAATACTTAAAATTGATACGAAAGGGAATATTAGGGAATCTCCAATCCATTAGCAACCAATGACCCATAAAAGCTTTTAATTTTACTTTAAAATCTTCTTCAAGCATATTCACCATTTCTTGGGTCAAACCACTCATGTTCTATTAATCTTCAACCACGTGGCCCAAAAACATATCCCCAAACTTTCTTTCGATCGATAAAAAGAGGCAAGACAAAGGTTATATATACTCAAGGGAAAATAGTACAAATTCAACAACTTAAATTTTGATAAAAGTTTAAAAGTTTAGTATATGTTAGTAGAATAAATTGTATTACATTTTGGATATTATAATAATAATAATTATATTATTGCTATCTTACTAATTCGTATTAATCTAGCCAACGAACGTGGAAAAGTCGAAAAAAAATCTACTTGATTGTTTTTTCTTCCGCAAAATAGAGAGGAAAAATTGTACGGGTTGATTATTTAATTTCCTGGTAGTGTTTCCCATTCACCCTTACCTGAAACTGATTTCTTTTCTGCGACAACAAAAGATGTTCCGCGCCCGTATAATGCAAAACGTGTGAACGAGATTAAGTTGAAGGCTGTTCATGGGTAGTGAAACAGGGAAATGTATTACAATACATATAAAAAATCCAAGAGTTGATTGAAACCATTTAAATTCAGGAGGAAGAGCGTAGGAAAAAGCCAATATCAGTCAGACAATATTTGCTCGTTCATTTCCGATGATAATTCGTTCTTTATCAGTTGCGTAGTTAAATGCAGATTCCCTGGGGGTGTCACTGGAGCCACATGGGGGATTTTGAGGGGGTTGCTTGCGGAAGATAGACACACGGAGGAGAAGCATAAAACGGATGTCTTGCCACGATGGCGGAAGTTTGTGGAATTTTCTGTTAAATTTATCATACAGTTTCTTTAGTTCAAAATCCATTCGATGTTACAATTTCCAATATTTTCCAAGTCTAAAGCATTTCTGACGAATTTAGAAAACTTCCGGAAGATTTTTTTGGTTCATAAAATATAAGAAGTAAATACCACACACTCACACACACCTACCACTCAAACTGTTGCTTTGCCGTACATGTGTGATCAGAAGGAGCTTTTGAGTAAAACTTTGCACGCTTTGTAGATATTGTGTGAAAGCTTATTAAAATATTGGGGAATGGTGCCTCTCTCTTCTTCCCTCACCCACGCTTATATTTCCCAAGTCAAAGTTTCATAACACGTTACAATTTGATTTTCCTCACACAGAAAGATCAAAAGCTCTCCACCGTGATGAAAAGTACTTGAACAAGAAGCACATGGAATGGTTCTCGTATTAAATATTAAAAAGAATTAAACTTCCCCCGAAAAAATTGTTCTGTATTTAAGTTTAATTGGTGAGGGTGTTTTGCCACTGAAAAGGAGCTTGATGGAAATTTAATACGCATAACACGTCCCAATTAGAAGTTGGATATAGACTTATTCGTGGATACGCAAATTTCTCCACATGTGCTTTTGATATACAAATGTAAATATTATCAAGATTCTCTTAACCACAGGACTCTTGCCTATATAGGCAGACAGTGTGCTAGGAATGATTCTGGGAATTACTTGAAAGAACATTAAAATATAATGCTAATTATATATCTATATCTACTAAAAAACCTTTAAGCATGCTATATACATCGCGTACATATATAGTATAGTATGTGGATTACGTTCTTTTTGTATAGATAACGAGGAGCATTGATAACGAAAATTAAATAGAGGGGAAGCGCCATGCTTGATGGAAATCTATTGATCAATAAAAATATAAGAATTAATCATACTATAGATTTTCAAAATGGAAAAGTTTTACTATAAAAATACATTAATTTTGTAGTTTTCTAACAAAATTATATAGAGCATTATAGAGGCAAATAATTAAACTTTTGTAGAAAAACTTTGTAAAAAAAAAAGCATTAAAATTATCTCTAATTAGGTAACTAGCACAATTTTCCAGAGAATAAGTGGATTGCAAAAAGTCTAATTACATCACTACCAAGCATAATTTCCGTATACACAGTATATACATATTGCTGGGGAAATTAGCACAATGTGTAGATTGCTTAAGAGAACTTTCTGAAGAAATTAAAAAAAAGAAGAAAAGCCAGCATATTCTAAAATATGTACATTTTGGTATATATTTACATATGTATATGAGAAAGCTATTTTTTTTACTAATCGCTTTATATATATATATATATATATATATATATATATATATATATATATATATATATATTATTATTAGTTGGTGTCCCATTTTTAAAAGATTTAGCATTATTTTAAACACAATCATATTCCTACATTCATTTTTTCCTTATCTTTTACACCATATCCTTAATACGTAAAAGCTTGAAATTTCTTTTTTAAAAACATCAAAATAAAATAATTCTAAAGATTAAAGAGATTATTTTTTTTTATTTTTTACATACTTATGTAATGTAGGTACATGCAGTGCATAATCACTTCTATGAAATTTAATAAAAAAGAAGATGTGATGAAAATTCCTTGCAAAAAGTGGGTGGAATTGGATAACAGCTTTTTAATGCTTTCGTTGAGGAAAAATCTCTGCTATTCAGCAGCAATTCCTCGTGGCGTGTGTACACAATTTGGAAATTTTTTCCGCAAAGCCCCTTCATCCGCTTATGAATATGAAGAAGTAGATTCCTGAGGGTGGGTGTTTGGTGTGTATGTATGTATGTGGATAGAAGTTGAAGTGAAAGGAAAAGGTGAAAAGGGAATTTTGTAAATATTTATTCTGATTGTCACTCCTCGTTATATTTCGCCAAGCTGACATAATTCCATGCCGGTTCTGATGGAAGGTGCACGAAGTATTGTGCGGTGGGAACAGATGTGGCGGATGGGGCTGAAGACCGCATATCCCATAAAAGATTAAAGGTATTTGCAGATGTGAATGGAAATAGCACACGATGGGATATATCAGTGGGGCACGGAGGACGCATATGAGAACTATTAGATTAGCACTATATGCACCTATCACTCTGTGAGAATATCAAATCTATTTTCTATACAGAATCCTCTATATATAGTGTAAGAGCGTCCAACAAAAAGGACTTTTTATTTACATCGTTCTACACCACATATGTCTGTCCTGGTGTGTAAATAAATAAAATGGATAAGTTTGTCTCATCCAATGCAAACCTCCAGTGTTGCACCAAACATTAGCTTACACAAAGTTTCAGTTTCAATGTGAATTGTTTTCTGTGAGATAACTTTTCTCTTTGGAAACGAAATAAACTTATTATTATTATTATTATTATTATTATTATTATTTCAATCACAAAATTCCCCCTTCAAATATATGTATGTAGGTACATTTTCATGCGGATCCTAGTAAGATGAGTAAGATAAACTATTTTCATTTAATTAATTTAGAACGTTTTAAGCCGAATTTCTGCTGAAGAGTTCATTTAATAATTTTATGCATAAACTAAACGGATAATTGAGATAAAATTGACTTTTACACAAAAATTTCCTAACACAGTACTTTCCTGACTTTTAAACTCAATTATCACCGTCCTTGGCCCATATGATCCGGCTAATCTCAGTCATAGATGAAAGAATGAATCCCCAGGAGCCAGGAGCAAATTTCCATAGAGAATATTGAAAGGAAAATTTGCGGTCATGGCAGAATATAATTGTTAATGACGCACTTGCCAGCAAACAACTTTTTTTTTATCATGAATTGTTAAAGAGATTCTATGAAAAGCTCCGCTGAGCTTAATTCACTATACTTATACTTTGGAATTTTATAAAACAGCATCTTTTATAACACGTTGGCTTGCATCTTTTGCTTTTGCATTTCTTAGTACGATCTATTTGCAAACGCAGAAGAGAATCCTTTTGAGTCTCTTGAAGAAGAATTTAATTAATTCTCAAGCGTTTGTAAGTGAAATTGAATATTTTTCTTTTTATGAAATTGTTGTTCGTGGGAATTCAAATCTGTTTAAGAATATTAATATATAGCTTTTGTATTTAAAAATTTCCTATAACTTTGAAATAAAAATTTAAAATCAAGGGAAAAGGCGAGTAGAAACGATAGGTTGTAGGAGTTGTAGGAAATAACTTATAAGGCACCCTGCTGCGAAAATCCATTCACGAGAAATGTTGTGCAACTTTTCTTATTTATTTTCCTGCCTGGAAGCTAATCATCCATCCTCGTGACCCACATTTCATCACATTGGCAGTACCAGGAATCATTTCCTTCGTGTATCCCGTCCCATATCCTTCAACAATGCAAACAGTTTGGTGGGAAGAATAGATGCACGCAGTCGATGCAAATTGCCAGATGGACTTAATTTAATAACGGATACGTCTCTCAGTCAGACATTCATGAGCTGGAGTGTGACGTAGTACTTATTGTTCACTTTAAGTAAACTTATCCTGTATAGCAGGATGCAGGGCAACAAAGTAAAAAAAAAATATTTCGCGCCACCCACATTGTAGTTGTCTGGTGGCGTCTCAGCAATGGCATTTAGGACTCATCTTTATTTTTCGTTTCCGCTGCTGGAAAAAAGTCCATTTGCACGCTTCCCACGTCTCCATCATGGAGATCCAGCCGCACGGATGTCTTCATGGGATAACCGGAGTAATCTGTTTCATCCTCTCTTCATTCTCTTTCTACATACTGCGTCGTTTTACTGCTATTTCCACCCCCATCTGGGTAGAGTAGCCATTGCTGAATGATGGCAAGTTCGATGGCAGGAAGTATGGTTCATTCGCAAATTCCCATCCGTTCACTCACATTCGTCACGACGACCAAATCCGGCGCCAAACAGACACGAGAGAAATGGAATTCTAAGCAAATGGAAATTCTCATGCATATTGCACGACACGCACTAGAGAAACCCTCCATTTAGGTTCTATTGTGAGAAATTTCGCAGAACCCCTTTTTTTCGGGAAAATTTAAATAGAGAGTGCGGAGGAATATTCTATCTATATGCATTGAAAGTATGGGAATGAAAAGTTGGTGAAAGCTGATATCAATCTGAATAAATTCCGATATGTGGTGGTAAATTATTTCATGGTAAAATTCACAAAATTTTGGCTTAAAAAATTCCATATAATATTGCATGAGAAGGGGAAAAAGTTGTCAAATTATACAAAATTGATTTGATTTCCAAGAAAATACCGAAAGCTTGAAAGTTTGGAAATTATTTGTGCGATTTTCACAATTTTCATATAATAATTTTTAGTGTGAAAGAGGATTTATATTACTTATTAATGTTATCAAATATGGGGTAAAATGGTTTCTTTTCATATTAAGATATTAGATATGTCTACATAATTAGAAAGTTGAGCTTTTAAACAAGAAATGCAAGCACATACCTACATAATTTTTATTTACTGAGCTGTATTCTTCAATTAATGATGAATCGGTGTGTGTAGGTATATCAGATAATCTCATTTTCTCACAACTGTGGAAATTCATAAAAATAGGTAGGTACATATTCATCAAATTATCTTAAAACAGGATCAAAAATAAATCCATTGGCAACCGCCCATTTCTGGAACTCCTGTTCTCAAAGCTTTGAGCTCTCAGAGCTTGTGGGTACATTTCATTTAAAAAATATATATTTTTTGTACTTTTATATAACAACAACCACCAAAAATCTTATCGCGTTGGTGGGTCTTTGGTTAACAACCGCAGGGTAATGTCGTATTGATTTACTTTTCAATTGAATTTTCTCTCCTTTGCAAATTTCTCAAATTCTCCTGACGCTTGTCATTTCACGTAATTCTCCTGGACCTACGGTTGAATGCAAATTAGCTCCAAGTTTACATCCGGTTGCCTTTTTGTTGAACCTTTTCCACCACACTGATTTACCGGCGCGATGGCCTTTTCTTTTCTACTCCTAATTCAATTCGATTGGCGTGAATTTTTGTCACGTAAATTGAAATGACATTTTTTCGTATTGCATTATAGGCTCCACACGGGATGGTGCACAGGAAGACCGGCAAGTGGCACGAGCCTTAAGCCCGACGAGCAGGAGGCCATTATGAGCGTTATAAAGCGCAATGAAGCATTGGAGATTGCAGAACGCCAGCGAATTGGGATGATGGTGGATCGTCTGGAAAAACTAAAGCAACGCGCTACTAACTGTGGTCCCCGGAATTGTCGCCTATGTGGACAATCTTTTGGATTACTTTCACTCTCTAAGCAAATATGCGTTGACTGCCAGCATCAGGTGTGTTCCAAGTGTGCCATCGAGCTGACTACGAAGACTCTGCAAGGTGAGAGGTTGGTAGTACCCACAACTTCCACGGGGCTTAGTGATCCTTAGCGCCCTTGACTTTTCTTTCGCAGGGAAATTTGGCTGTGTAAGATTTGCTCGGAAACAAGAGAGATGTGGAAAAAGTCAGGAGCGTGGTTCTTCAAGGGTATACCCAAATATGAGTTACCCAGGAGAGACACAAATATTTCAAAATCCTTCAGGCGCGAAGAGAAACCTATCGTGCCTAGAACAATGAAACTAGGAGTTCGTCTCAATGATTCCTCATCCTCAGAAGAGGATACAGACAAGGTGGATAGCACCTTGCTACAGAGAAGACAGTCTAGTTTACATATGGGAAATGGTAGCACAACCAGAGAGCGAACTCACACAGGTAAGTTTTTTTTGTAATTTAATAATAAAAAAAATATTTGGAGAGTTTTGTGTTCTACCTTTTTCTCCATATATTTTATAGTATCATCAGAAGCAACTTTGGGTAGCAGAAAAATGTCTTTTGGGCAACACAGTCAAACTTTAAGCTCAACAAATTCCCAGGATAGTGCCACATTTTCTCTGGCTGAATGGAGAAGTCAACAGGAGGGCGGTGGATTAATTCGAACGTCATCTATCCTCCGCAGAGGTTCCATCTCATCCAGTTACTCCGTATCCGAGTCATCTACAGGCGTCCTGAGTGCTACAACTATAAGTCAGGGCTGCAAGGAACCCCCACTTGGCTGGGTGGAGCTTGTCCTCAACTACGACGAGTCCAACCACTCCCTCGACTGTTCTGTGATACGTGCCCGAGATCTGCCACCGATGGACAGTGCAGGGCTAGCGGATCCCTTCTGCAAGATTAATGTGGTGTCTATTGATGGAATGGCACGGCAGCAGCGGTGGATGAAGACAAAAACGGTGCACAAGACTCGTAATCCTGAATTCAACGAGACCGCCACATTTCTGGGAATGGAGCACGAAGAGCTCAATCGATCCATTCTCTACGTTGTCATACTTGATGAGGATAAGTATGGACATGATTTCCTGGGAACAGCAAAAATCGTTCTTTCGCCGGTACGTAATGCAATCCTCTCATCCCATAATTTACCTTTTGAAGTGCTCTTGTATTTCAATCAATGAGTAGGTATATTTTTGCCATCGCGTATATCCTATTTGAATTTCAAAGTACCGAGCTTTATCCATTTCATATTTGCAATTTGGAATTTTTTGTGCCGTTTCCCAAGGAGAAAGAAATCTTCGTCATTCCAGAGCGGCATCTGGAAAAGAAAATAAAATTGGAATTGAATGTGATTGAAAATAGCAGAAAAATGCATTTGAATTCTACGTGCTCGGAATGACTTAATTTTTTTCCCTTTAACAGATTTATGCAACAAGTCCGTGTCGCATCTCCGTGCCATTGGATGCAGAGGATCAACATAGTATTGATGCGAGTCTATCTGGTCCTTGGCCGCGTGGACAAATTCTCATTTCATTGTGCTACAACACGAAAAAACGTGCTCTCGTTGTTCACATAAAGCGATGCATCAACCTCCTCCCCATGGACAACAATGGATTTTCCGATCCATTTGTGAAAATGTATGATGAAGCTTTCGTGCGCACAATTTTCGCATATGACCTTGTTTTAAGATAAATCTTTAAACTTGCCTATTTTTCTTGCAGCCAACTCAAGCCTGATTCGCATCGGAAGAAATTCAAGACTAGCATCAAATGGCGCAATTTGAATCCTGTCTTCAATGAGGAATTTATGTTTGAGTCGCGCCCCAATGACTTCGACAAGCAGTTCCTCATTATTACGGTGTGGGATAAGGATTTTGGGAAAAGTAACGACTTTCTGGGCTCCCTCATGCTGGGTCCAACAAGCAAGGGGCGACGTCTCAAGCAGTGGAGAGACTGTGTTCGCCTTCCGGATCACTGCCACGAACAATGGCATTGTCTTTCTGCTGATCCCCCGCACTGAGAGTCAAAAATCAAATATTTTTAATTTTATAAGAGGGACGTATGGTTCAACTGATTGCAAAATCATAATTTATCCTTTTCAAAACTGAAAGCTTTCCTTTGTATATATCAAAATAATACTTAATTTTCTTTTCAAAAGTTCCTTTTTTTTTTTCAAAAAATATAACAATTTTTCTTTTTGATTTGATTTATTACTCTTTAGAAAAAAAAACTTTGTATTATAAATTGCAATAATATTGCATGATATAATTAAAAAGTTTTTTTTTGTGGTAACGAATATCAATATTCCGATGAAGTTGTTAACTAATTTTCATTAGCCCTATTACATATTGCCACTTTAATCCTTTTTATTTAAATTTTAAATAAATCTATAATGTAATTAATTGTGCTACAACGCACTATACATATCAAAATCAACCCAACATTATTTGCAAACATATACAAAGTGTTTTATTACATAATGAAGTTCAAATAATTAATAATTGCATAATTTCCAATATTAAGCTTTACCTCCATTACATTTTTGCAATTTCAATTTATTTAATTCATTGAACTACGTAATCCCTTCAAAGTAGGTACTACATGGAAAAATCGGAAATGTTAATGAGTTCAATTAATTTTGAAAATTAATCGAACTCATTAAATTCTTGAAAACTATAAAAAAAAAACAATAAAAGTAAAGAAAATGTAAAATGTTAGAAGTTGTTGATATTTTGAACTTTTTGATTCAGAACTAAGGAAAGCTTTTACGTATCCTAAACAGTCATACCAATTTATAAATTACGTGAAAAGCTTTGAAATTCTGTTGAAGGGAAGCTTTTTCCTTTACTTTTGAATCGTCTGAAGATAAAAACTTTTGTTGTCGCTGTAAAAATCCATAAACATCACATGATGGAATAAACATAAAAACATTCTCAAGCAACATACACAACCTG
The DNA here is from genome assembly GCF_024334085.1 of Lutzomyia longipalpis. Taxonomy (NCBI): domain Eukaryota; kingdom Metazoa; phylum Arthropoda; class Insecta; order Diptera; family Psychodidae; genus Lutzomyia; species Lutzomyia longipalpis. The sequence goes on from NC_074707.1 coordinate 25,663,554, forward strand.
TCATTTGCAATCAGTTTTCCAGTCCTTTGTAAATAAATATTTTCCTGGAAGAATTAAAACTACATATGAGTACAGAAAAAAAACAGATGAATATTTTTTTTCACTAATACTTTAATATTTTCTTTCATTTTTGTCTCAATGAACATTGTAAGTAATTTAGTATTTGGTTAAAATTATTTTGTAACAACAACTCCTACATAAAAAGTATCCATTTTATCATTCATGCTATAAAAGTGTATCAAGAAAAAAGTTGCTCATTCTAAAAACTCCTCGAGATGCAACACTTTTAAAGTCAGTTGAGATATTTTTAGAGGATTTCCTTTTTGCGCATCCCTGTCTCCTATTGAATATGGAACTGTTTCCCTACGATAAATTACTGTGTAAAATTCTAAATGGAGTAACAGAGAAACAGATATGTAACACAATGGAGTTCTTCCTCTAGAATTTAAATTTTTCTTTTAATTTCTCTTCTTTTGTATAATATCACTAATGTTGTAATTATATTGGAATATAAATAGACAAGTAACATTGAATTGTTGGGTACCTTTGTCTGGTGAGGGGAAAGGGAAATAAAAGGGGGGATTGAAAATAAATTATTCTTTACAAAAAGGTCGGAAATAAGAAAAATAAGGCAGAGAAAAATGGAGATAATTGACAAAAAAAATCGAGATTTTATATCGAATTGTTGAAAAGAAAAAAAAAGAAGAAATTCTCAATTGATATGAGAGCAGTGGACCCTAATAGATGATAATAATGAGTTTTTTTTGTAAAGGATATTATATGGAAGAAAAATCTTGCTCTCACAGGAAGTATAGTTGGTGCTGGGACGATCAGAGAGTGTGCGAAGAATAGAGAGTCGAAAAGGAAGTTGAAGGAAGAATCTCGTTGGCTGTTGTTAAATTGTGGTGCTGAACCATTGGATGCAATTAGAAGGGAATGTCACAGTGAGGTCCTGCTGACAGTGCCATCTTCGACAATGTGGATAGAGAGCGCCGAGGAAAGCTCGCAGAAGGATCATCAGGATCAGAGAACAATTTGCGAAAACTGCAAATGAGGCACATTCTTGTAACATAGAGACACCATGTCAACGAATGAAATATGCTAACAATTTTCTTATCCCCGATTCACTTGATTTCTTCCACGGTGCATCATCGGGTTCAAATGGAAGTGGCCCCTGGACGGGTGGATCCTCCTCTGAGGGTCTAATTTGGTGAAAATAATAAAAAACATTTGGAAATCAGGAGAAGAATAGAAACTTATGATAATACTCACGTCACACTCCCAGTGGGGTCAGATTCCACCGAACTCGGCCTGTAGAGTTTAAGTTCTTCTTCGAGATCATTAATTCTCGCCCGTAGATCATCCCTCTCGGCCATGAGCTCTTTCAATTCAGTCGTAGTGTAGCGCTTTAGAGGTTCTTCCTCTTGTGTCTTCACCAAATCCTCATTCTCCTTCTCCGCCAGCCCCAATCTCCGCCTCAGTGCTACAATTTCCCGATGTTGATCCTGTAGCTGAGCCAGGAAGTCCGCACGTTCCTCACAGAGAGATCGTACTTGCAGCTGCACCACTTTTAGTCGTCGCCGCGTCTCTCTGCCCGAAGTTTTGAGACGCTCAATTTGCACATTGAGTCCATCAATGTCCACCGTCTTCTCCTCTAGCTCCATATCCTTTCGCAGTAGCTCATTTCGTTGTTTCTCCACCTGACTCCGCAATTGCTGCAGAAGCTGAAAGTCTCCACTCTGACCCGCCGCGGAGTCCATTTGAAAGTCAACACCGCTGTCTGTGTCGCATCCAGAGCGCAATTGTGTCGCCAAGCGCTTATTTTCATCCTGGAGACGACTTACAAGAGCAACTAAATCACTCGACTCATTCCTCCATTGCTCCTCAATGGTCTCAAGTTCCTGAAATAACAGAGAAAAATGTGTTTTAAAAACAATTTCAAGACTGTTTGATATCCTTTTTGATATCAATCTTTCACATGGTATACATTGTATATTTTCAATAGCAATGGCACGTACAATCATTACGTATTGACAATATTGATTGAAGGAAAAATATTCGTCTCACAAGAACAACTTCTCACCTTACTTATACATCCCCCTATATACTTTTTCCCGATAAATCAATTTGTGCTATTTATACAGCAATTTATCAAACAGATCAAGGATATTGCTCAAGAATGGCAAGGATGAGAATAAAGTTTATACATAAAACTTTTTTTCTCATCATTAAACATTCTTCAGATTCTTTTTCAAATTAATCAAATCCGTATAAAAATGTGTCTCTAATGGGGTATTAGAATTCATTTAACATAATGAATTATGCTAATTTATGAAATTTATGATTATAGAATAGCTGTAAAAGAAATTGCTACTGATTTTAGACAGAAGCTGCTAAAAAAAAGATACACGTTAATAAATGATTATTTGGTCATAATGAAGATTTATATTTTAAATAAAACACAGGGTAGACCGTAAAATAATACAAAGTAGTAATCAACCATATATGCGTTTAATAAGCAATAAAATGAGAATGAATCATTATCAGAACATTTTTTTAAAATTTATTATTAGGACACTATTTAGAACAATAATATTATACCCAAAATTTTATAAAAAAAAAAGCTCATTATCATGTGAAACACACTGTAATGATACAGATGTTAGAATAGACTACATATTTGGAAACATCTTAAATCACCATTTAAATTCAGATAACAAGAATCAAGAATGTTGAATGAGAAAGGCAAAATGCAAATATTCAACTTCCAACAGCGACTTGAGCTTTTTTTGAGGTATAAAAGAACAAGAAATGTCGGTGAAAGTTAGTTTTGTGGAATAATCAGAATGGTACAGTTCTCTCTTGGAGTTTATATAGTTTTTGGATGTCTCTCTGGCATCACTGGAAATAAGTATGACGTGGAAGAAATTTACTTTTGGCGAGAAGTGCTTTATGAAAATCTACCCTACAGTGGTGAATAAATTCTATTTATATGATGGTTTTAAGTTTTAAAAAAAAGTTGTGTCTGTGCAAATGCCAAATCAAGTAGATTTCATTATTTGGGAGAGTTTTTAAAGTTCTTTCGTGGTTTTGCAGACGATGTTTATATTGGAAAATACCCATACTACATTCCTGAAAATAACGACATTATCGGATTAGGATTTCATGCTCAGAGTGGACTGATGGTAGCTACAGTTGGACGGATGCGACCTGGAGTTCCATCAAATCTTAATGCCTTCTGCGTGGAGGAAAACTACCGAGAGCCAAGTCCTTATTTATGGGGATTTCCAAATTATGAAATCAACACACTAGAGGATTCATTTTATCGTGTTGGAGGTCTTGATATACGCAATACAAGGATGATGCAGAAAAGTAGGAAAATGAACTATTCAGCTGGATATTACAAACATTTCCACAGTCGTCGTTATCCAGGTACATCACCGTGGGATGGAGTAACTGAAGATTACTCCATTATTGCAGTTCATCGTCCCTGTATTGATGATCAATGCAGCAGACTTTTTGCCCTGGATACTGGAATTCTACATTATGGACCACATGAGGCGTACAATGTGCAAAATCCAGTGATTTTGGTTTATAGTTTGCCAGTGAATGGTTGCAATACTCGCAACTTTCCTCTAATTCGTCGTGTTGTGATACCAAAATATTTATGGCAAATAGCATTGGGTTTCCTTTACGTAACACTTGATTACCAACCTAAGGGAACATGTGACGATGTCCTTTTATACATAACAAATGCCTATGACAACAGAATTATTGTCTACGACTACAAACGCGGAAACTTCTGGTTCCTAGAAGATCAATCAATGAAACCCATCATATCTGAGTCGAGTATGGTCTTTGGAAAAAATCATCACTATGATCTTCCACTTGGAATTATTAATATTGCCTTAGGATGGCCAGATAAGAATGGAAACAAAAATGCTTATTATGCACCCGGGGCAAGTATTGGAGAGTATGTCGTGTCAACGAAAATCTTAAAAAATCCCAAACAAGCTTCAAGTGATTCCAATTCGGAAATTACCCTCATCGGCTATAGGAAATGTAATTCTCAAACATTTCGTCAAGTATTTGATCCCTTTACTGGTGTCATTTTCTTCGGTGAAATGCAATCAAGGAAGCTCCGTTGCTGGAATACGCGAAATCCCCTCAATCCTGATACAGTGGGTATTGTGTACGAATCAAATGATATTGACTTTATATCGGAGGTCTTTTTGGATCGTGACGGCTATCTGTGGTTTCATTCATCCCAAGCACCTGTATCTACCCTTACTGATATCCCTCTTGATCTCACCCATATTAACTCAAGAACATTCCGTATGAATACATCTGAAGCCATAAAAGGAACTGTTTGCGATGTATCTAATCAAGCATAAATGAAAATGTTCTTAGATTTTTTTTCCTTGTTAATTTTAAGGATTCACAGGAAAATAATTTGGTGAGTATTCTTTTCTATATTTTGTTTTTAATTAGAAATGAACCTGATCAAGATTATGTGAATTCAATTTAAAGGAAAATTCGTATACAAATTTTGTTTGTTTAATTTTATTTAATTTTCCTTTAACTAATGATTTTATTTTTTTAAAAGTATATAAATTGTAACAAAATCAAGTGCGCAAATATAGAATTTGGCAAATAAATACTCACTATATGCTATTTTAATGACGAATCAACATCATTTAATTTAGAGAGAAAATATTTATTTACTACACGCTAGCGTTGAACTATATTTTGTAGCACCCGACTCACTATCCAGCGAATATTAACCTAGCTCATAGAGTGAGTACCCTTAGATTGGCGGTAACTGTAACGGCTGCCCTTCCCTCGGCAACGGCTTCTGCCCCCAGGTTACAAACCCTCAAATAGGTGAGAGAGAGAGTACGAGAATCCTCAAGAGAATATAGGAGAGCACTGAGAGAGTAATTATGTGAGAGTAGTAAAGAGGGATGATGAGAGTAGAGTCAGTCGGAGCTCAGCCTTGTGCGGGTATGGCTGCAAGCTCAAAGTGCTCTTAGGGTTAGTTCGAGGACGAGGGTGGAGGTTACTGGGGGAGTTGACCAGAGCCACCTTGTGGTGCCCCCCTATTCGGGGCGCCACAATTTATTAATTTTTTACTATTTTATTAATGTACAGAATTATGTTTTAATAAATTAATACCTATATAAACCCTCCGCATTAGTAGGTACTGCACTGACGGGAATGCTATAAAGTTTATTTAAGCCAAAGGAAAGTTCTCAGGGTTATTCCTTAAGAAACTTTGGTAGAAAATAATCGATAAATTTAATTTTCTCTTTTAATTTATGGTATGGTTTTATTACTTTCATTTTAAAAGTGAAATATTCGTTTTTTTTAATATTTTTTTTTTTACAGATTTTCATATAGTTAATTTTAATATAAAAATTCATCATGAGGGGTCAATTTTGACTGAAGATTTATTGCAAGTCGTCCTTTAGCCCTTATCAGAGACCATTAATATCTTCGTAGCTTGGCTCATCGCAAAGGGGGTGTGTGTAAAAGGGGTGGTTTGTACAAAGGGATAGAATGGCACGTATAACATTGTAATTTTTGTACTTGATGCGAAAATCCTTTTTTCTCCCCAACGAAATGGCTCCCAAAAAGCAGCACCACCAACCCCTCTTGTTTTAGCTGTGTTTCTTTCAGACACAGCTTTTGTGTACCGAGCAAAATCGAAAGTCGTCAGATCGGGCTCAAACTTGGGATGAGCACGAATTAGGGTCCCCACATTCCAAAAAACGTATGCGCCAAAAAAAAAATTTTTCCGGCCGGCCGTCCGTCCGGCCGGCCGGCCGTCCGGCCGGAACCTATCGCTATATTGCAAGAGAACGGTAATAGATAGAGACTTGCGGTAAACGGCAAAGTTTAAATATCGACCGGAAGACATCCGTTTATGACGTCAAATCCACCCCCCCACCCCTCCGTCCGCCATTTTGAATAACCTCAAAATTTTGTTTTCGCTATATCTCAGCCCCTGTAATAGCTAAAAATCTGAAATTTTGATATGTTGTAGGGGCCATCAAGAGCTTTCCAACGATACCTCATTTTCGAAAATCGGTCAAGCCGTTTAGCCAATATGGCCGCCACAATTTTTCATCGAAAATCGACCATAACTCGAAAACGGCTTGACCGATTTTGATCAACCCGGGGTCAAATGAAAGATCTCAACAAACCCTACAACTCTCTAGAACATCCGAAGTTTTAAAAGTGACCGCTAGGGGGCCAAAAATCAAAAACAAAATTTTCGATGAGTTTTCGATGAATATCTCGAAAACGCCATTATCGATTTGCTTCATTTTTTGATATGTTATAGCTGACCATATTATCTAGCTCCATGCCAAAAATGAAGAAAATCTATGTCTCCGTTCTCGAGATATAGCCTTCCAAAGTTGGCATGTCATATCTCGGGTTCTACAAGTCCGATTTTGATCAACTCAAGTGCAAATGAAAGGTTTCGTGAAGCCCTACAAATGTCTAGAACATTGCAAGTTCGAGAAATGACCGCGAGAGGCGCTAAAGTCAAAATAAATATTTTCGAAAATTTCGAACTCGAATATTTCGAAAATGCCATTATCGATTTACTTCATATTTTAATATATTATAGTTGAGGTGAAGACCTTTCCAACGATAGCTCAAACTCGAAAATCTATGGAGCCGTTCCCGAGATATGGCGTTTTAAAGATTTCTTGGGGGATGACTTTTCAATTTCTCCCGACTTTGCGCGTATTTAAATTAATTCGCGTTCTAGTTTGCTCTCACAAAATTGGTACACTGAAAGAAACACAGCTCCCGTAAGCTTGGTCAGCTTACCAGTACATAAATGTTTTTGATTTTTATAATTTTTAGGTTTCTGGTTCGTTAAGAAATTATTAATAAAATATCTTTTAGCTGTGTTTCTTTCAGACACAGCTTTTGTGTACCGAGCAAAATCGAAAGTCGTCAGATCGGGCTCAAACTTGGTATGAGCACGAATTAGGGTCCCCACATTCCAAAAAACGTATGCGCCAAAAAAAAAATTTTCCGGCCGGCCGGCCGTCCGTCCGTCCGTCCGGAGTTCAGAGCTAATTTGCAAGAGAACGGTGATAGATAGAGACTTGCGGTAAACGGCAAAGTTTAAAAGTCGACTGGAAGACGTCCGATTATGACGTCAAATTTTACCCCCCACCCCCCCGTCCGCCATTTTGAATAACCTCAAAATTTTGTTTTCGCTATATCTCAGCCCCTGTAATAGCTAGAGGTCTGAAATTTGGATATGTTGTAGGGGCCATCAAGAGCTTTCCAACGATACCTCATTTTCGAAAATCAGTCAAGCCGTTTAGTCAATATGGCTGCCACAATTTTTCATCGAAAATCGACCATAACTCGAAAACGGCTTGACCGATTTTGATCAACCCGGGGTCAAATGAAAGATCTCAACAAACCCTACAACTCTCTAGAACATCCGAAGTTTCAAAAGTGGCCGCTAGGGGGCCAAAAATCAAAAACAAAATTTTCGATGAGTTTTCGATGAATATCTCGAAAACGGCGACATAATTTTTTTTCATTTTTTGATATGTTGTAGCTGACTATATTATCTAGCTCCATGCCAAAAATGAAGAAAATCTATGGATCCGTTCTCGAGATATAGCCTTCCAAAGTTGGCATGTCATATCTCGGGTTCTACAAGTCCGATCTTGATCAACTCAAGCGCAAATGAAAGGTTTCGAGAAACCCTACAAATGTCTAGAACATTGCAACTTCGAGAAATGACCGCAAGAGGCGCTAAAGTCAAAAACAAAGTTTTCGAAAATTTCGAACTCGAATTTTTCGAAAATGGCGACATAAATTTTTTTCATTTTTCGATATGTTATAGCTGACTTTAAGACCTTTCAAACAAAAAAAAATTATGAAAATCTATGGATCCGTTCTCGAGATATGGCCTTCTAAACATTTCTTAGGGTATGACTTTTCAACTTTTCCCGACTTTGCGCGTATTTAAATTAATTCGTGTTCTAGTTTGCTCTCACAAAATTGGTACACTGAAAGAAACACAGCTCCCGTAAGCTTGGTCAGCTTACCAGTACATTTTTTTCTTTTACGTCAAACGATGGTGCACACAATGTATCAAAAAAAGGCAAATTGGATGTGAGGCAGAGCGAGTGAACTACCCCCTAAAGTATTCCCCGTAGCACCATTTATTGACTCCCATCACTAAATTCCCTTCCACCGATGTCCTCCCCATCGGTCCTGGCCCAGAGCGAGAAAGGCATTATAGAGCATTCACGGGGAAATTGTGTATGACGTTAGTTGATCCATGGAGTCATTAAAAAATTCACGACCACTTCCCATTTATGCGAAAAAACCTCTACGCTGTACATAAACACGTTATTCAGCTCAGCAATTTTTGTCGGTGTAAAGTGCTCATTTTACCCCATATATTTTTGTTATTAAAGTTCAAGCTGAAAAAAATTAAATATTCATCTTCCCCTAAAATAATAAATGGCCTCTATGGGCTTCGGGGTCTCCTGCAAATTATCCTTTCGAAACGCTATTCTCGTATTTCTGTCTATATAACATATTTTCCATCCCCCTTCACTTCAGGATCCAATATATACCCAATGACTGATGCTCTCCTCATCAACTCTGTCGCGACACCCACTCGAATATCCAAGACCAATTTTTTCTCCACCATACCGAATGTATATTCTCACACCATTGATCTCTTATTGGGAGAATGATCTCATCCCTATACAGCTGCAAATACATCACACTATGTATTGATTTTTCCCTCAGCGACCCAACGAGGGGTTTAGTTGTTGAGTCAGATAAAAAGGCTTTTATACTGATTCTACTTAAGAAATTTAAAGGGCATTATATTGCTTGAGAACATTTTTGGAAAATGCATCACTAGAAACCCTAAAATATAAATAACCTTCTGCATTATTTTTTGTATTCCCTAAAAATAAACTTATAAAATAAATATGTATGGAACTTGCCCCTTGGCGACAGCGATAGAGCTTTTCCACTTTCCTCCCTAATGTTAACCGGTGACTTTTAGTCCATATATACAGAGAATAGAAATTGTTTACCAAGGAGGATGGGGACAGTATGGCATTTGCGTTGTTGTATAGATAAAAGAGAGAAAGGAGAGAAAAAAACTGTTTCGCCAAAGATACGAAGGACATGAGAAATATTACGGTAAGTCATTCAGAAAATTGCACAAAATAAGAATCGGTCATTCTTATAACATTAAATGGGGGCGGCCACAAACAACTTACTATTTCATCTGAAGTAAATCTGGCAAATTACTCTTGTTTAACACGGTGAATGATAGGGATATTTACCCTTAATGGGCATCTTCATGGAAATTGAAGAAGAAAACACTTCCCTACTATTTATAGCACGTGAACTTTCCACGAGGAAGGATGGCACCAAATGGTACCAAAGGTCTTTGTCAGACGTAGATGGATGAAAATTATTTTCTAATTATCTCCATTAATGTTTTCTGATTAATTCGGAGCAAGTCCCTAAATTATATACCTACACATTAGTAGACTAAAAGCCAAATTAATTATGATCCGTCATCATAATGAAATTCATTCAACATTATGTGAGCGCACAAAAAGTTTTCAAATTGCGGATTTATCAGCAAAGCAATTGTGGGATTTACCAGCGTAAAAACAAAACAAATTTAATCCATTACTGTGTAGTCTTATCGGTTAAATTGAATTCATAGCATTTCAAGTCTTGTAAATTGTGACCCAAAGTGTTAAGAAGGATTACCTGCCTACATTACACAATGTTTGTCTACAAGGGCTCAGAACTTTATCTGCCTACAAGATTAAATATAAAAAGGTCAATTTAGAGATTATATTTCGACAAACTTCGGTGATTAAAGAAACGTCTAAGCAACCTCCATCATAATCAAGACTTTTTATGAGAATAAAAAAACTTTATTCGAATTTATGAATTTTCTGTATTCTTCTATTTGTGAATAAAGTGTTTTTCTTTTGAGCTATAACTTGTTCATTTTCTTATACTACTAAAATGAAAATTTTCTTTTCTGTGAATCATTTTTCACAGCATTATTGTTAAATTCTTAAAGTCAATCATAACGCGTCCAGTTATAAGAGTTGGTATACCACAACGCGGATGGGTCAGTCTATGCGTTGTAATTTAATTTCTGAGTTGTATTAGTAGGCAAAACTGATTTTTTTTGTGAAAATCATTAGTTTGATACATAAAAATGGTCATATCTCTGGTTCTATAAGACCTACAGAAATTTCTTGACTAGTTTTGGAAAGGTATTAAAACAGGCTATAAATTGACATAAATTTTAATAATTTTCAAGGTCACTTCCAGAACACAAAATGGCGGATTTTTATTTCACCAAAACAGTTTTTGGCATTTTTTATCCTGAAGGAATAGTTCTAGAGGTTTCTGATGCTCTAGAAAGTTGTAGAGCAAAATCGGACAAGCTGTTCAGGAGATATAGCTCTTACAACTTTTTAAATTCAAGAATTTTTCAAATGGCCATATCTTCTAAACGGCGACATAGAATTTCTTCATTTTCGGACTGGTGAAAGATATTGAGTCAGGCTACAACATATCAAAATTTAAAAGATTTGCCTAATGGGGATTCGGAGATATTGCCCCTTAAAGTTAGGCAATTTTTGTTTTTGATTTTAGCGCCTCTTGCGGATGTTTTTGGAACTTGGAATGTTCTACGCAGTTGTAGGGTTTCTTGAAACCTTTCATTTGATACCAAGATGATCAAAATCGGTCAAGCCGTTCTCGACTTATATTGAAAAAACACTTTTTGCTTTAGGCCGCCATATTTGCTAAACCGCTTGACCGATTTTCAAGTATGAATAGTCGATGAAAACGTCTCACTGAGCTCAACAACATACTAAAATTTCAGACCTCTAGCTGTAAGGGAAGTGGTTGACAGTATTTCAAAATGGCGGACGGCGGACATCTTGGATTTTGAAAATGTGAAAAAATGAAATTTTACACCCACATTTCTATAGAAAACTTCAAACCGGAAGTCTCTGTTACCGTTCTCGAGCTATAAGGCAAAATGTGGAGTCCAGGCCGGCCGGCCGGCAGGCCGGCAGGCCGGCCGGATCAAAAATTTTCCACCACCATTTTTGGAATGTGGGATGTCTGAAACGTGCTCATACCAAGTTTGAGCCCGATCTGAGGTGGTCGGTTTTTCCGACGATTACAATACTTGGTATGCCACGATTGTGGTATACCAACTAATTATGAGAAAAAAATTGCACACTCAGAAAATGAAAGAAATCGATTAAAAAACTTATTACATCAATCTTAGCGACTAATTTAACTCCGGGCTCTCCTAACTCTTTTTTTCTTCTCTTTTGCAATATTGAAGTTCTTGGTCAAGAATGATTCATCAGCACATGAAATGGTTGAATAAGTTTTGTTTGTTATTTTATTAATAAAATAAATCTTAAACTTTCTACACAACGACAGAGGATAGTGCTGGAGGTGCTGAAGCTAAGAATGAGGGAAGAGAGGATACCGCAAAAGTCCCTAAAATTAATTCTTCAGCTTACGTCATCTAATTTCAAGTCAAAGTCTGGAAATTTACATCAAAATTACTCAACCAAATCTTATCATGAACGTCACTAGCCCTTGTCCTGGATTTTTTAATTAAAACTCAGAGCGGTTTATTTGTGAAATCAAAAGAAATATTTTTCTTAAGAAAAGGATGGAATATTTCCGCTATTTCCTTGAATGAGAGATATTACATTTTTTTCTTGTTATGAGCTTTCCACTTGACTTTCCACCATCCCAGTTATTAGAGAGGAGAGAAATATTCTCAATTAAATTAATATTTTCGCAAAATTACCTCATACAGCTCATACATGAGGTAATTCTTGCTCGAGTAAATTCAACGTGAATTTAATTTGTATTTTCTGCGAAACATGAAAATATCCATCGGTAGAAAACTTTGCCGGAGGTGTTGTACTTTTTTGCAGCACCTCCATGGGCAATCGAGCTGAACTGGAATGCTCTCCCTTTGGGCAATGTGTTCCATTTTTGTGGGTGAGTCTGTGGCGTGATTTGAAATATTCATCCTGTCCTCCAGACGGCCTCTCCATGCTCTGACTATGAAATTGAATTCCACCAGGAGTTGAGCCAATCGATTCCCAGGCGCATTCCTTACGCTCACTCGCAGCAAATTGGGATGTAATGACAAGCGCCCAAGGGGGGGCTTGAGAGTGTGGGTGGAATGCCATTGCCATGGAGAGAGGGTGTAAGAAGAGAAAATCCTCATCGGAGATAAGAATGTTTTGAATTCCAACCCAATGTCTGTGGACATTCTTTATCGCTCGACACACCTGAACCATGACGGATTGTGCTAATCCCAAAATTGGGCAATCAAGGCGAACCAGGGGGGCTCTCACTACTAGCTCACCTTCTCGAAGCGCTTCCTGTACTCCGCTTTCTCGAGCTTCTCCGTCTCCAATTGCGTGATGCGGTCATTTAACTCCTGCACCGTGGAATTTTCTGACTCATTGCGATTCGCCAACGCCTCGAGGAGCTCCAGTGCATTGATAACTTGCGGAATCAGCGATGCCACAGCGTCTGAGCCAAACTTATCAATCAGCTTTTCGCATTCCTTCCCGATTTCACTTGCAATGTCGTACACTAGCATCACAGACACTTCACCCATGTCTCCACCACCCTTCGGCCCTGGCATAGAAGGGGATTCACGATGACCACCCACCACTGAGAAAAACTTATTAAAGACTGAAAGAAAAACTTTATGAAAGAAAATACATATCGCCTGCTGCCCCAATAAAGAAAGCTCCTATTACGATAGACATGGGTTATGGACATGTCAAAGGACATTCCCATGTGATTTATACACATAATGGATAATGTTCATTGCCAGTCCCGCCAGTCCAATGGATTTTTAATGGAACCTGTCCGCTTAGAACGTGTCCAACATTTCTTGCTTTTTAAAAGATTACTAAAAAGAAAACAAGACAAAGAAAACCAGTCCATTGAAAGTAAAACAGCTAAAACAGATTGCACATGAACAATTTTTTATGGGGTACAACATAGGAAAAATCATTGGTATCATTTCGACATGTCCGAATGAATTCTCTCAAAAATCTTTCGTAATTCTTTATTGGGTGGACTGTATCACTAGCAAACATAACCAAAGAGTTTGTTTTCCTCAAGAAATCAGCCAGAAATTTTACTGAATTTTTGCCCAAATTGGGCGGATAATAAACCACTGAGTATTGTGAAATGGCCACTGAAGATTTCTACTTGCGTTACTACGTGGGGCATAAGGGAAAATTTGGACATGAGTTCCTGGAGTTTGAATTCCGGCCGGATGGAAAGCTGAGGTACGCCAACAATTCCAACTACAAGAACGACACGATGATCCGGAAAGAAGCCTACGTGCACCACTCTGTGATGGAGGAGCTCAAGCGGATCATTGTGGACTCTGAGATTATGGCTGAGGATGATGCTCTTTGGCCACCACCGGATCGTGTGGGGAGGCAGGTAAGAAAGCACCGTATTCTCATGAAAATATTTATGAATTGTTTAACAATAAATCTTGATTATTGTTTCAGGAGCTGGAGATTGTCATTGGGGATGAGCACATTTCTTTCACAACCTCCAAGACAGGCTCCTTGGTTGATGTGAATCAGTCGAAAGATCCGGAAGGCCTACGTGGCTTCTATTACCTTGTTCAGGATCTCAAATGCTTGGTGTTCTCCCTCATTGGACTGCACTTCAAGATTAAGCCCATATAAATGGGAGATTAACCGTGTCCACGGTATACTACAAGGTAATTTCTTTTTCTAATAAAAATAAATTCTGTCAAGAAATTTTATTCATTTAATTTTTGATGTCATTCTGGGGGTAGTTGCATGGAAGGGGATTGTCTGTAATACATACTTATAACATTAAATTATAAGCAATAATTCAGATATTGGTAAATTAAGCCAAATTTTGGATGAATTTGGAAATAAAATCAAAAAAAGATTGCATCGGCCGGGAATCGAACCCGGGCCGCCCGCGTGGCAGGCGAGCATTCTACCACTGAACCACCGATGCTTGATGACTAATCAAACCGATGTTGATTAAAACATAATGACGAATATTTTTACCTACTTTTGATATGTAGAAAAATATCTTTACATAAAATGCTTGAATTTATTGTTATTGAAATTATTAATGTTAGTTTTATCAAAAATTTTAAGCCAAAATCGCTGCTTATTTTAAAAAAGATTTTAAACATAAATGAAAAAAAACATAAGAATATCTACGTACATTTATTCTACATTTAAAATGCATTAAATACTGCTTTTATTGTTTGATACCTAAATTCATCATTATCTCAAAACTCTCCATGAGTTATTAAGTAATAAAAACAAAAAAAAGTGGTGTGCATCGGCCGGGAATCGAACCCGGGCCGCCCGCGTGGCAGGCGAGCATTCTACCACTGAACCACCGATGCGTGATTCTTCTTGGAACTGACTTTCATCTCCTCAAGGACGTCTAGTTTTTGTGAACGAAAGAACGCATTTCCGGCGAATCCTGGCGAAAGCTTCCGCATGAAATTTAAGTATATAACGGCCAATTACAGATTTGATTTTAACAAAAAAAATTAAATGCTCTTTTTATGTAAAAAAAAATCTATATATTGCGTAAAATGAGTTGGTACAACTAGATTGAGATTTTTTTCTGTCTCTGAAGACGTAAACTAGAAAGCAATCCATTCCGTATTAGGATCCTGCTCCATTCTTGCACCTGTTCTGAGATTCATTGCTTCTGTTTCCCCTGCGGTTTGCACTTTCTCTGAATTTTCGCTGGAACTTGTGAGCTTATTATATGCCTAATGAACAGAAAAAAAAATCATTAGCGTCAAGAGCGGGAAAATTCATGCATATGTGAGAGAAAAAATGAAACGTGTTTGTGTAGTTACATTAGAAAAGCACCGTGCCAACCTTTTTGCCTGCATTGATTGCTGTCTCAACACCGGAAGCGATCTTGTCTCCCGCACTCCTGACCACGCTTGCAATGTTTGCTGCTGAAAATGTATCGGGGTCGATGTGGATGTTGAAACCCTTGCTCTCGTTCTTTGGGCAATCATTCTGGTTAACGATACTCAAGTCAAAGGGATCTACAGCGAAGTTAGCCAGACGTGATCGGATCTTATCCAGGTAGATCTTGTCGAGGGTCTTTGTGCGTGAGAGAATCGTAGCACTGCGTCGATGGGCAAAGGTGAGCTTCTGGCAGGAGAAAATCCCGGCGTACTGTTGGTAATCTGTCATGAATACCGTGAAGGAGGATGATCCTGCGACGCTCAGTGGGAATTTCACTTTCATCTTGGCTGGGATGTCGTTATCTGGAACAGTGAGGGTGCCGGTGTAACTGTACTCATGACGGAGTGGCGTCAATCCGAGGGCAAAGTGCTGAGACGTTTGTTCAATTCTGTACTCCCCAGGCTCCTCTCCGCGCGTGATATTGTAGATAATGCATGTGGATGCTGTTGATGTCTTCTGAACGACGTACCATATTCCAAGGAACTACAGAAAATATAAATAATTTATTTGTTAAAATTAAATACGTCATTAGTACAAAAAAAATTTAATCTACATTATCAACAAGTACAACTATAAACTAATTAAAAAATCAAAAAAAAATATTGTTTCTGATATTTTAAAATATTAAGCTATTAGATTTTGAGCTAGTTTATAAAAGAAACTAGCCCAACCATGAATGAAACATATGACAATTCTTCAAAGAACGAAGAGACACTTCTCTATTACGTTATAAATTTTGTAAAAAAAAATTACTGATATAATAGTTGTTTAATGTCAAGAAATTGGCATTAGATTTTTTGCAAGTACATAATAAATCAGCTCGACTCATACGAACTCTCAGTTTTGAATCACAAAAAGGTCAAAGTGATTAATAAATAGCTGGTGTACGCTCTAAGAAAAAATGCTTTATATACTACAATAATAATATTTTTAAACCTCTCTCGATGAAAAAAAAGTTTTTGATTCCATCCTGTAGTTAAAACCACAAAACTATAAAAATTATCATTAATTTGCAGAACAAGTTAACCACAGCAAATAACATACAAAAAAAACTTTCCGTGTGTTTAAGGTGCGTGTGTTTATATTAATCAAGGAAAAAAAACTCACTTGGCTCATTTGAAAATCAGATGCAGGTTCAACATTGGGGCACTGTCCTGAGTGGTAAGTGTGTCCATAGCAGATGGTGATGCACAAAGTGAGGAGAAGGGCAATTCCCACCAGATTCGCCATTGCTTTTCTGATAATCCAATCACCCAGTGCTTGACCTCAAAAACTTCTCAGCAATTTAAAATCTTATTTATGTATTACTACAACACCGCAAATATAAACTGAGACGCGGGACCAACCGTTCGCACTGGAGTCACTTCACCAACTAACTGAATACTCGTTGTTGATCCAATTTATCGGATTAGCACTGGAAGTGGGAACCAGTACTTTGCCACACAGTCCAGGCTCATAAATGTTTGCCTCTTTGTGTATTTTTCTTCCAAGAAATGGTTGGCGCAATGATGTCATCAAGAAATTTCCCCACTACCGCTCGCGAATCTGCATTTTTTAAATGTATCGAGCATAATCACTGAATTGGTTCTCGATCGCTGATAACCTCGAACTGTATGTAGCAAAAAATCATGATTCAGCGTGTGAAATTTGTTTTAAAATCCAAATCTTTGAGAATGAAAATAAAAAACCCAGAAAATCACGGCATTATCAGAATTCTCATAAAATAAAAGATTTGTGGATCAATGCTTGAAAGCTATACCAGAAGAGCAGACCTGGATCGCTTTATTATCTCGTAGACCTGTCTACTTCCTCCCAAGAGTAAATTATGCCTATTTAGGGGGACATTTGTCTAATCTGTGAAGAGGAAGCCGACAAAATTCAATAAACTCTCTAAGCATGACTCATTGTAGTGTGTAAACGTCTGAACCATAAGTCCACAACATCCAATTTACACCAATTCCAATCTTCCCCACCACACTCTGCATTGAACCACAAAAGATTCATTAGAAAGACTTTACTTTCACTTGAAAATTCTAAGGGAATTATTCTACACATAAGCGTCTCAATATAATTTTCAGATCCACAAGCAGACAGTCAGATTCATAGTCATTATTATTCAATTTTTGGCCTTATTTCTTTAATTTTATTATATGTTTTCTTTGAATAGGACAAAGTACTTTTCTTTGATGAGTAATGTGTGTAACGTTTTTTTTGTTGTAAATATTGACTATAGAAGATTTCGCTGAACAATCGCATTTGCATACCTTTAAGATATTTATTGGTTTAGCAATACGTTTCTGAATATTAAAAACAACTTTGAATTAATTGATTGAATTAATTCTGGATAAAGTGAGGTAAATGTAATAAAACGAATATTTTATTTGAAATAGGATACTGGTAATAAAAATAATTTAGTTAGGAGAAGTTTTATCTCAAACTTAAAAAAAAAACACTTATTTATTCCGTCTGAAATAAAATAATTAATTAGGTAGGTACATACATTTTGTTGAGTAATCAAATGTAATTCCGTTTGATAAAATCAAAACAAATTAATTAGAAAGAAGAACAATATTAATTGAGATGTAAGAAAATCGTGTGTAATTTTACGATTGCTTTTATCTTTAAGAACATTTAAAAGAAAGCTGATGACTCATCTTTTAACTGTGTTTCTTTCATAGCTTGTGAGATAGATTTTTTAATTTAATTACAAAAAATTGTTCTCAGTCTTTGTAAGATTTTCCTAAACCTCCTTAAACTTCATTAATCTGTTTAATAACAATAAAGTTTCAAGTATCTACCTACAAAATAAGTTTGAAGACCAGTGAGAGCCCTTGGAAAATTCCGCAATATCATTTTTGACCTTCCTTATAATATAGAGTTCATCAGTACAAAATATCTGAAAATTGCAATTAATTCTGAAACACCCACAAGGTATCATAATATCTTATTTATTTACAATATACAAAAGAAAAGACAGACAAAAGAACAAGATTAGGAGAAGCTCAACTCCAAGAGGCAGTTTACGTGTTATGTTGAGTATGAAAATAGACTCGATTTTTTTACGCCTCAGTCGCGCTGTCATTCTTATGGTCGACACTCACACCATTCGCCGTGTCCACGGATTGTTCACTCTCCTGCTCCTCCTCGTAGATGACATCACAATTGGTCATTTTATTCTTTAGATCGCTATTGCGATTTTTGCGTGCAGCATTCCTCCCGGGCTTCCGCGGTGGGGTTGACGGATTTTCTTCTGGGTACTGAGCAATCTGCATTTCACGCAGAACCTCCGTGAGCTTGTGCAGATCACGCTCTTGCTGCTCAACTTTCTCTTTTAGCTCCGCAATTTGTCGAATGTCCTCCTGACGTGGATCACGGCGTTCGTAGCGCATTCGCATCTCCTCAAATCTAATATATAAAGCAACAAATAAATTAGAATTATAGAAAAATTGTGATCTAGAGGGGGGAAATTCGCGTGTGATTTTGCGAAAGGATATAAAGAGATGAAGAGACACTCACAATTTGGTCAGACAACGACATTTTCGGTGTAATGTATCGATTTCTTGAGCATGCTGACTATCTCGTTGCTCATGAGTTGATCGTTCTATGCTGTAGTTGCGTTCCATGTCGCTCAATTCGCGCTGATGCGTAATTTCGAGTTCTCTGAGGTGGCGTGATAAGAGAAAGGTTTCAGATTTGGTTGAATTGAAGGGGTCACAATGAGACAAAAGTATGATGAATCAATGATTAAATGAGATAATTGAAACACAAATCTCCAAATACAAAATCCTCACAGTAAGCACCGCAAAATAAGCGCAAATTCCTTTCGACCAGCTTCTCTAGCACAAGTCCCTAATGCAGAAGATTAGAGCACATGTGATAAGGAGGCATGAGAGTGCATAGGACAGGGAATGGCTCATGAAGAGGGTAAAAAGGGCTGGAAGAATAGGACACGCCGCTTTTACAAATGCGACAAACGGCACAGGACGTGACGTGACTTCCATTCTTGAGCTTGCAACAGAACAGAAAAAAAATGAGAAAAAGACAATTAGCATGAAAAAAAAATTTGCAAAAAATAGAAACACACTGAACAGAAAAATATGATTCATTAATGGTGTGAGACACAATGTACATCAACTAATTATTCATCTGCTGATGTTTTCTCGGGCGATCTTTTTTTTACTTCTTCCTCGACAGCACCAGAGAAAACCAAACAGAAAACATTTTCATCGGTATTTTTCTCTTATCGTGTGATGAGAGCTTTTCAGTGGAAAAATGTTGTGATCACTCTCCGAAGCTTACGTGATTTGTCTTTTAGCTCGAAATAAATTTTCATTTTCCTGTCCCCCGTGAGGGTCACTTTGCAACAACAAAAAAAAGAGTTAAAAACCGCGGAAGTTCTTTGTGTGTTCTTTTATTAGCTTGCTAAGAAGCATGGAAAAGACACAAAGCATGAGGATTTTGTACACGAGATCTAGAAGAAGTTGTTATTCACATCGCTCTAATGGGTATCTACTCACTTCATTTTTGTCTCTAGGCAGGACATTTTCTGCTTGTGCTTCGTCTCGAGGGCCTGTAGGGCCTCATCTTTTTCTGCCATCAATTGCTCATACTGCACCTCTGAAAAAGGAATTAAACAATTTTAAACCAATGCAAGTAATTAATTGCGAATTCTGAATTAATTGCCATTTAGCTGAGAAAACTATCTCTATGAACATAATACTTACGTAAAGCTTTCTTGTGCTTCATCTCCAATTCCTCAGTTGTGTTGCACAACTCTGCTGCAAATTCCTCCGAGACAGACGCCAGACGCTCGGAAAATTGTCTCTCCATGTCTTCTCTATCAGCATTACGTTCTTCCTCGAGTTTTGCTTTAAATTAAATATTATGCATTATATTGAAGAGATTTTTTTTTAAATTACAAACTGATATAAAGTACCAACCTACAAGTTCCTCGCGATATTGAATCTCTCGATCTAGAATGAGTTGATTATTTCGATCGGAACGATCAACATAAATCCTTGCATCGATTGTTTGCTTATCGCATTTTGCTGACACATCCCTTAGTTCCTGAATACGGTCCTTTAGTGTCTCTTCGAGATCTGCAATCTGAAGAGGGAACACCATGAGCTCAAGATTTATCAGAAAGATCTTTCATTTGCTTACCTCCTTTCGAAGTGCCTTCTCAACGGTACTGTGCTTCTGAACGAGATCTGTCAGCTCCTTCTCAAAGTCCTTCTTGAGCTTCTCCAGTGCCTCCTTACGCTCATCAGTATAAATTGATTCCAATTCGTATTTCAGTCGCATCATCTCTTGCATGAGTTTATTCTCCCACTGCATAGAGATCTGCATTCTTGTCTCCTCCAATTTCATGTGGCATTTCCTTCTCTCGTCTATCAAGTCACT
Organism: Lutzomyia longipalpis; assembly: GCF_024334085.1. Classification (NCBI taxonomy): domain Eukaryota; kingdom Metazoa; phylum Arthropoda; class Insecta; order Diptera; family Psychodidae; genus Lutzomyia; species Lutzomyia longipalpis. The sequence goes on from NC_074707.1 coordinate 25,684,067, forward strand.
CTCGCACTGAATTTTAATTTTTTGTGCATTCCGAATCTCCTGTTCTGCTCGCACTTTTGCCGCCTCCAGCTCGGCTTTCACATCACTCAGTTGTGCCGATATAGCGGTTAGACTGTCCCTTTGATCAGACGTGAGTCCTCTCAGGGCATTTGCCTCAGATTCTATACTCTTCAGTCGTTTGAGATCCTTCATGTACTGCTCTGCTGTGGCTTTCAGTTTTGCATTAGTTTCCATTGCCTGTTGATGCTCTTTGGTAATGGCTTCCAGTCGTTCCTTGCATTTCTTCTGCATACCGCGCATTTTCCATTCACAATCCTCCATTAGCCGCTCCTCACGTTCCTGGTTAACATTGCGTAGTTGTTCGAACTTTGCCTCCAGCTGATCTCGCTGACTCAGTGCTGCTTCTAGGGTGTCCTGCACCAGTTTCTGCTCCTCTACTCGCTCATCTTGCAATTTATCCCGCTCCTTTTTGCATGTTTCTGCATAGTTCTGTGCTTCTGCCAGCTGAACCTGGAGATTGCTTGTGAAATGCTGAATATCCTTCAACTTCATCTGTAGTTCACTGTGCGTCACTTCGAGATCACTGTACTGCTGCTTCAGTTCATCTTCCCTATCGCATGCTTTGCTCTTTAGTACACCCATCTCGGCTTCCTGCAGCCTCAGCTTTCTCCGCACGCATTCATCTTCTTTCTGGGCTGAAACCAGTTCCGCCTGAAGTCCTATAAAATGCAAATAAATTTATATTTTTATCCCTCAGCGGGTGTTGCCCGCAAACTCACTATCAATTGCCCAGGTCTTATTTGCGATTTCTCTCTCCAATTCATCTATCCTCAGCTGAAGTTCAGTTATTTTGGACTGTGCATAGGTGACTTCTTTCTCCGCCGCATCCAATTGGGTGCTGAAGTGTGCCTCTTGCGTGACCAGACCCCTCCTTCGCACAGGATATAAAATATAATGCAAAAATATGAGTGTGATGAAGAATATATCGCGTAAATTTATCCACAAGACAGCGGAAGTACATGGCAAAGTGCGTCATTCACTTCCACATTGGCGCAAACCCCATGATTTTGATTAAAATAAGCCCATGTGGTTCATAAAATTGTGTTTAGCTCCAAGAAGAGAATTAAAAAAAAATCATGAGAGACAATTTAACGCCGTACCCTTGGTGCTTTCACTCCTAAGTCTATTTTTACACGGGAAGTCTCTCGAGAAAGAGTTATCTCGTCGTCAGAGTTGTAATCGCGGTTTCATAATGTCCAGGGCACTAAATACGCGGGAGGACACCGATTAACTTGTCCACAGCCATCCTCGCACTAATTTTCCAATTAAATTATAAATAAATCTTTCGTTACATAGGTACTGTGTAACTTTACGAGGTGGTTTATTTTTTGCATAAATTAAAATCTTTTGAAAATAATATCAGAGTTGTAGGTGGAAAGTATTGCACTGGACTATAGATGAAACCAAAATTTTTAAATAACAAATAAAAGTCACATTGAGTTGATTTAAAGGTAATATATATTTTACGTTGGGATTTTATGTTGTAATAGTGGTCAGATGAAATAAATTGCTGCCACTTTTATGTTTACCAGTGGTTATGTTAGGGTACTGTATAAAAAAAATCTGAGGGATTTTACAATAAAATTTAGCAATTCAAATAATGGAGACGCCTGGTATAACTTGGTTCCTCTACTGTTAACTCTAAAATTCATCTTAAAATAACATGGAGAAATAAATGAGGATAATAAAAGCAAACTTGAAGCTTATAGAAAGCACAACCAGGCGCCCCCATCGACACCTAAAAAAATTAATGTAACACAGATTGATATTTTTATCTAATTAAATCATCGAGAATTTTCTTTGTAGATAGAATTTCCTTTTTATTCTCAAATCAGTCTTTGTTTTTTACAAGAATAAAATTAAAATCCTATTGCGAGTCTCCATTGACTCTGTCCATCGCTTTTAAATCAGTCACTTTTGCTTTATGTTCTAAATCTGCAGAGATCACGAAAATAATCCAAGTTCGTCCCGTGCGAGACCACGTAAACACGGAGGAGAAGATGCGAGAAAAAAAAATAAACTTTCACTCATGCAATTTGTCTTCGACGTCGAATTTGCGCGACTGATTTGCTATTTTCTTCAGACAATGAATGATAATTTGGTAATATATAGAATTGAAAAGTGCAAAGAGTAGCGAACGAGATCTTGGTGTACTGTCGAAGGGTACAAAATAAGAGTAATGTGGATGATGTAGGTATATATAAAAACGGTCGAGGCTGTTTTAAATTGGGATAGGCTTTTTCTCACGTACTGTGTATTTTTTTTTGAGTTTGAATCATTTGAATAGAAAAAGGGAATAAGGGGTCATCTTCATCTTTTTGGATGGATAGTTACTTTTCCGATAGATTCGTTTGGCCATTCCCCACAATGTCCGGCAAACAAGGTGGCTTTTCACCATTAATGTGTGGCATCATATCATACTTTGGTTTGCTGGCACCAGTGCCATCATTGAATGCACTATTAATCCGGTCCGTATCACTTTTCACAATGTCCTCGGTACAAACTAAATTGCTATTGTAGATGGGATTGAAATTGAACGTTGTTTCAACACAATGAAACACCTCAGTCTCTTCCTCGACAATGTCATTGTCTTCCCTCAGTCTCTCACTAAATTCACAACCACTATCGTTGTCCGAGAGGGCGTGCGTCGGACTGATGAGTGTGGTGATCGCGGGATCGGCACTCGTGCACTTAAAACTATCACAATGCGCTTCATAGTATTCCTCGGAATGGGGATCATCTGGCTGAGCTGGATACGGTGCCTGTTGGTAGCATTCCTGCTCCGGATTTGGGGACTTTCTGTGTGCCTTGCTGCCTTTTTTGCTACTCTGTTGCTGCCCCATCATGTCATTCTCCACGGATTCCACATCTCCAGACAAATTCACCACATTCTGCACATTGTCGCGCTGCAGCGGTGTCTCGTCGCGATCTTCCCCCAATGGTTCCGCTGTGCGCTTCAAACTAATAGCCAGAGTATTTTGGGTACTCTGCCACAATTCACAACTACTCTTCGTGTTGATCTTGCAGCTAATAATATTAGTTCGTGTCGTTGTTCTATTTTCGTCATCGGCATTGGATTCCCGTTGGAGTGACGCTGTGTGATCTCTCTCATGTGGACGCACCACATCACTTACAACATCCCGAACTGCCTCAGGCTTTTCCTCATATTCGCATTCTTTGTCACTTTTCTCACATTTTGCTGTATTTTTAACATCCAAAGGGTCCACACCCACACTCTTGCACCATTGTCCATCATTTGGACTCACTTTGTGCCTCTTCTGGCGATTTCTGCGCCGCGGCATCGCGACAAAGATGATCTATATGATACACCGTGGAAAAAACCAGCGCGCGATCACATGCGTCGCGCCGAGCGATCCCCAACCGTCGTGACGACAGACTCCCGAGACGTTTGTGCACTGACTGAGAGGCGCGCAATCTTGGGCTGATTAAAGCATATAATACACCGTCTTTTCGCGGTGGCAATTTTCTCACCGTCGAAAATAATCAAAATTCTCTCTCTAACACACGCTGCGATATCACACCCATTCCCATTCACCTCAAAATCTCCATCGCAATTTTCCACTCACCAAATGGCAAAATAACAAACACCCCCGCATTTCACCTTTTAATTGTTCAGTTTGACTCACGATCCACTAATTAATTGAAATGCGCGAAAATTATGTAGTTTTGGCAGCAAGACACACAATTTTTCTAAGGCACTGAACGTGATTCTCAAAATTTGCGTGTACTTGGCCAAATTTCCCTCTTTTTACATCTATAAATTGAAACTATCACCCAAAAAGAGACAATGACCAACTTGTAACTAAAAATGGCCTAATTTTGTGACCATTGACACAAAAAAGAGAAGTTTTAAAAAAAATGTAAATTATTGCGCCAATAACCTTCTCTTCCGGGCGAATGCCTGCATCCTCCCTTCTGGACGTTCGATATTATTCCCACCAACTGTTGTGATTGCTTCACTGGGCATTACGAAATACCATTCACTCATTTCTATTTAAAAATATATTTTTCTCCTGTTCGTCGGAGATTTACACACGCTAATATTTCAAGCCCGCCACGCGCCGAGTTGAAAAAAAATTATCTGGAAAATATTCCAGATAAATAGGATCTTTTTTTTCAATTTTATAATTGAGACTTTTAATGCAATTTAGCATAAAATACTTTATGTACAAAATGGGAGTTTTATTTAAAATATAAGACATTAAATTTATAATTATTCATCATTTAAGCTTAAAGCAATTCCCAAAATTTTTTTACTATAGTATTCCGCCCGAAGAATTTTTTATGACCTTAAAGGTTCCAATCATATTTTTATCATGATTAGAAAGCTCAATTTTTAATTCTTTTATGATCTTTAAGCTGAATTTAATATGTTTAGTTTATACTTATTTAAGCTGAATTTAATGTTCATGATATTCAACAAAGTAAAGTAGACTATAGTCAGCAGACTCAAGTCATTTATTTTTACATTTATAGAATCTTTGTAAATTCTTCATTGTCCTTCGCTTCTATAAACAATTAGTCCTTTGTATTATGGATTCTTTTTATACAATAGATAATGAACAATATTTTGATTGTGACGAATAAACTTTTGCACCGCGGTATTGTTTGAGAGACCACAAAAAATACAATTTGGCTGTCTTCCAATTGCCATAAAGATTGACAAGAGCCTCTGTTCCTAAACAGTCAGTAACTTACAAACCAAGTCGCATTAAAAATATGTAATTAGAATAGAGAAAAAATATTCTTTGAGCATTTTTGTTGAACAAAAAAGAAAATTTTTTATCTAAAATCTAAGCTGTGGACAACTCTACTGAAGCGTTGATATACATATGTTTAGAACATTTTGGCTATCACATTTCTCAATATAGTTTGTCTAAAATATTTACCAATAGTTGTACAATCCGATGGGTGTTTGACCGTGAATTGGCTTCGTGTCCCTTTTGGGCCAATTGAGGTGAATCACACCATCGGAATCTTCTGCTATTCCACTATCATCCTCCGTATCCGTGGTATTTTCCTCAGTTTCCCTAATTTCACTGTCTGTGAAATAATTCAAATTCTCCACACTTGCCATAATATTTTATTATGCGCTTCACTCAATTAACTCCACCATGTCACACGATCATCATTCAATTCTCTACGCGCCACGGAACTGCGACTTTTTTTTTTTTTTTAGTAGATTCTCACAAAATAAAATGATTAATACTGCTGGTTTATTGCACAGAGAAATTTTGCTTTAACGTACTAGTCGTTCGATTGCGTACAGCATTCTAGTTGAGATATTATTTCTGTCCCACCAAAATGAACCCTTATTTGTCGGTACAGGATGGCGTGTGCGCCAATAATTTAACTTTTCAACTCACCCACAATATTATTTTTTTCTTACACAATTTGGCAATTTCTTCCTTCTGAAAGAATAAATCAAATTTAGCGAGATGAAATAGATGAAAAGGAAAATATGTGGAGATTTTATACTTCATTTACAACTTACACAGCGATCACCCTGTGCGGAATAGTGCACATTTGCAATTTTCGAAAGTCATCCTCTCAGAGATCAGTGATTCTCGTACAAGTCTCGCGATCGCTTTGTTCTGCGACAAAATTTTATATTTTCTTCCCATTCAATCTCTAAATGCATTTAAAAATAGACCCTCTGCAGCATTCCGTGAGTCCTTTGAGGTGCTTGCTCGGCAACACCAAGAGGGGGACAATATCAGTGAGATAATTAATTACTCTTCTCTCACCATACCCACCACCCAACTCACAATAAATATAACAAACTTCATTTTTTTAAACTATCATAAAATGCATTTTCTTTGTGCAAATCTTTTTCGAGTTATTTACAATGAATTATGTCATAATAAAATATTAAAATTATTTTTTTTTATATAAATTTCCTTTTTTTCACAACATCTCCTCACAGATTTATTTATTTTTTATTTGTACAGAGACAAGAATAAGTTCGTTCAATAAAACAAAATGGTTATCATGCCTTTAAAAAAGAGATGTTATTCCAAAAGACTTTGTCTTTTTTCGCAGAAAACTGTTTGAGCACAGAAATTTGGGTAAAAAAAACGGCAAACTTTGAACAGGTAAAAACAGAAGAAACCTTATTGATGATCACGGAATCATCAGAATTGATTGTTCCTGAGATATGGCTGACAACTCTTTGAGCCATTCATCAAGAATCACTGCACAAATTGCGAGGTCTTTGGTACGACCATTGCTCTTTGATGATGTCGTTGTAGTTGAGCCTGCCGATGACCACGACTCAAGTGATTGTGGCTCTGAAGTTTCCTTCATCATAATGTTATTTCCCGATGAGCTCCCTACAAAAAGGATAAATAAGATTAAATTCCTCTCCTAATATGTAGATTTAGATGTTATTTTACACAAATACTAAGAACTCTTTTATATTTACATAAATTTTAATGACTATATTCACATTATCTACATGTTAAACTAAACAAATTTCCTCGTTTTATTTTACTTATATTCAGTTCGTTGCCAAAATTAAATTGTTAGACTACGAATCACGCAAACAGGTCTAACGAAAAAGTTCGTTTGGTAATTTTTATTTGGATTTATTCTTGAATCGTAATTTTTATTGTTGCTAAAAAGAAATTAAAACTTTTGTCAATTTATTGCGGAATCTTTTCCAGAAAAGGAAGTAATTTTGACACATTAAACGCGTTATATCTAAAGCGAAGTTTATGAACTTACACAAGACTTTTATTTCTTAAGCAAATCGGTTTGTTTAAAGGTTGCTAATCATTTTTTTTTAAATTACATAAATATTAAACTTTTCGGTATAATATACGAATTAAAAATAATAATATTAATTATTATAAGACGCAAACGAACTTTTCGGCTAACCCAATAAGCACTTCAATACATTTATTAATGTGAATACAGCGCTAATTTTCCGGCCATTTTAGCAATATTGATGTTGTAAATTGAACAAAGTACTGAAGAAGAGTTATATCACGTCTCAGTACTGAATAATTGAGGTGAGGCAACTGAAATTACTAATTTTCCAATGAGTAGCTGCAAAACATTTATTTTTTAAATAATTCGCAATTACCTTCAGTTAAACAAGAATCCAAAACTTTTCAAAAAGAGAAAAATTTCATTACGCTGGATAGTTTCTTTTTTTTACAACAAATCTCTTCAATATTTACCGTAGAATTTAACGAAAAAAAAAACATTTTTAATAAAAAGAAAATGTATGCAAAACCATGTTGAAGCATTATGGAACAATCCATTTAAATACATTAAAGGAGTTTATTCAGGCTTGTATGAAAGATGATCCTCTATCGCAGAACAATTTTAACCCATTCCATCTTGTAGAGGATCAAAAAACATTGAAAAATCGCGAGAGAACCTCCCCAAAATCCACTGGGATCACATCGAAAAGTGCAAATAAAAATTGCAAAAAAATTCAAATATTGCGACGCCATTTGACATTTTTTTCCCTATAAAAAATGTTTGAAAATTTTTTTGTAGACTTGTCGCTCATTTTCCGTGGAGTTTTTTTCTAGTCAAAATAAATGTTTATATTTTCGTTTCTGGGGTGATTTCTACATCTGAATCTGTGAAATCTTCTGCTCCTTGGAAGTCTGTGCATCTAATGATATTCTCAAAGCACTGAGAAAACAAACTAATTGCGAGTTTATTGCTGTGAATAATTTCATGAGACTTCCGGATGTCTTGACATTGCAGCCTCCTCGAGAGCGGATGCAACAAGGAGGAGGGCATAGAATCTCTGTTCACTGCCCATTGATTCAATTTCAATGCGTCGGAGCAAATCTTTCGCTTCCGGAAGCCCCAATATCTCCAGCAAAACCTCATGGGTATTCTGCAGAAAAGATCTCTGAGAGGCAAAATGAAAGTTGAGAATCACTTTTGTCAGCTCCAGGGAGTCATTGCTCTTGGGAAAGATGAATGGGAAGACGGTGATGAAGATTTTGTGGACTTGCTCAGTGTTCCAATCTCAGAAGGAGACTTTCAGGAGCAATGTCAGAAACGTCTTCCGTGCTGGTCATGATTTGCTTGATGACTCCGTCGAATGTTTCCGGATACTGACTACTAAACTGATTTCTACATCTGAATCAGGTATATTGCGCTGGATGGGATTCAACTCGGTAAGATTTGCTTAAATTCTCACTGCCAAAGAGGCCCAAAAAAATGTAAAAAGATTTGTTTTGATTTGCAAGGGGCTGGTTCTATCAACCTCCCTCAGCTTCATTTCGCTGTGGATCACCTGATTCAGATGTAGAAATCACTCCAGAAACGAAAAAATAAACATTTATTTTGACTAGAAAAAACTCCACGGAAAATGAGCGACAAGTCTACAAAAAAATTTTCAAACATTTTTTATAGGGAAAAAAATGTCAAATGGCGTCGCAATATTTGAATTTTTTGGCAATTTTTATTTGCACTTTTCGATGTGATCCCAGTGGATTTTGGGGAGTTTCTCTCGCGATTCTTCAATGTTTTTTGATCCTCTACAAGATGGAATGGGTTAAAATTGTTCTGCGATAGAGGATCATCTTTCATACAAGCTTGAATAAACTCCTTTGATATTATTCTAAAAATACATTTTTTATAGGATGGTCAGAAAGTCAGAAAAACATACCAAATCACTAAATAAAACATACACAAAATTTTCGTGGCGTGTTGGAGAAATAAAAGGCAGATTAATACAAATAAATAAATCGTTTAAAGAAATTGATACAATTTGGCTGTGAGATGTGAGATTTTTGTGAGCCACTTTGAGATGAAAACCTTCAAATTCTTGGGGAAACTCGAGGTTTACAATAATAGATCGCATTCAATGTCTCTTAACACATTTATGCAATTTACTTTGAGAATTGCAAACTTTCACGCTAATGAGAATTCCGCTGGAGAATGTTCAAAAATAACAAACATTATAATTAGAATCAGGCTAGGGTGCCTTCTTATACAAACTGAATTTAAAACAAGAATTTGTGAATTCTCTCGTTCAGACATTCTAAAATAAAAAAAATCTCACTTATCAAATGTAAAATGACTTTTTTCGATGTCTTTGCGAAGCATCTTTTAAAATGAAATATAATAAATTGAATTTTTATAGACTTCCGCTCATCGCACCAATTTTATTTATTATTTTAGTCAACATAATTTCAATTGCCTCATGACTATAAATTTTGCAACAAAACAGAGATGAACGTCTCTCTGAGAAACTTTCCGAAATAAAATATATTTACAATGTTTTGTTAATTTGATAAATTGCCACATGAAAATGATGAGGAAAATTTTGAGAGTTAGAAGCAGAGGAGAGCAAATTAATTAGTATGAAAAAAATACACATTTCCCCCAATAAATGCAGAAAGAGATAGAATAAACAATAAATTAGAGAATAGATTTATGTATATAAAAAAAATATTTTCTACATGTCTCAACATTCAACCAAAAGTCCTGCTAAATTGCAGAGCATCAAACATATATAACTCTCAAACTGAGTAATGATTTTTGGCATGCGTTTCTTCATCACCAAATGAGCTTTGAATATTTGGGAGAGGGTGGGGAAAAGTTTTTATATAGACACTTTTTTTTTCACAGCATGCACAAGAATTATTAGAAAATTATTTAGAATAAGGGAAGTAAGACTACGAGAAATATTAATTTAGCAATTAGAAAACCAATTAGTCTTTTAGTAAAGTTTGAAATAAAAAAAAAACATTGTAAGCAGGCCAAACATGATATGGTGTGTATTTACCGAGGAAGAATGATTTTAGTTGAATTATGCCTGCGACGGCTAAATAAGAAAAGAGAAATTTTCTTATGAGATCCACTAAAAAATATTCCATTTTCATTAATTTTATTAAAGAAAAAATTTCGAGCAAGGGATGAGAATGTGAATTGTTTTTTGGGTTAAACAGAGACAAAAGAGAGACAAAAGAGAGGAAGTCATTCTGGGGGTAGAAATTTGAATTCTTCATTTTTTCTCTCTCTCTTTCTTTGTGTACTCACCGGAAGCACTAGGACGTCGGAATATACTTGAAAAGCTCTGCCGTATGCTCCTTCGTGTTGAATCTTGACGCTTCAGTGGATCATAGAGGGAACTCATGGGGCTGACGGTTGTTGTTGTGCTGCCTTCCGGCGATGGTGCATTCGAATCAATTGTATTCTTCCTCTGATTGACTAGACGATATTCACGCTCCAGCAGGAATGCTTTTGCATTCTCCATAATTTCCAGCGTTTCATTGTCCACTGGAAGTTCTGCGTCCAATTGTTGCTTTAGAATTTGGAGGACTTGGTAAAATGAGGGGATATCCGTTGTTGTGGGGATGTCAAAGCGCAGAAAAATGGATTGAATAAGCGGAAAAGGATACCACGACAGGCGACTTATTAACCCAGTCAAATGAAGATTTATGTACAGATTGTTGCTCGTGAAGGTTTGCAACTTGCCAAATATTGCACCTAAAAATGAACCTACAGAGAAAAATCTCAATATTTTTTTTTACGCTGAGAAAATTTTCTTTAAAAAATGTCATAGAAGAACTTACCTAAATGGGCGGTTCCTTGAGTAAAGAGGTCCTCGGAGAAATTCAATTCAACTTCAGGTTCACTAAAATTACTGGACTCCTTCCAGAATTTTCTCGTATTGCTAATCTCAGTGTGACTATCACCATTTGCCACAATCACCAAATCATCCTCTGGTCTCTCCCGAAAGCTTTCATACCCACTACTTTCCGCCAGCGATTGAAGGCTATCATGCTTTACCTTCTCATCGGTGCAATTTTCAATCCTAAAATCCGTCACGTACTTCCGGATAATGTCAATGAGATGATCCGTATTGTGTGCCCTCTTGGGTGATGAAATATTTTGGTATTTGTAGGAATTCTCCCACTGATCACATGCATTCTTGCACATTGATATTTTGTGGCGCACATCGAAGAGGTATGCGTAGTAATTCGAATAGAGGGTGTCATCAATGTGTAGATTGTAGTGATTCCACTGCCAATTGCTGCTCATTGATTTATTTGGTGACTCTGTGGCATTTTGTGTTGATTGATTCTTCATCAATCTATTCGATTGCTTCATAATCTCCGGCGCTAGATCGAGAAAATTTTCCGCTGAGTCTGCTAGAGCGCTGATTTTATTTACTTTATGCCGATACGATGCTGGAATATGTTGACAAGGAGTCAAATACTTCAACACCAGCTCAACGATAATCTCCTCGTTGTTTAGCGAAATCAGCGTATCGAATACTGACAGAGATATCAAACACAGCTATATAGACAGAAAAAAAGATATTAATCAATCAATAATTTCTTTTTTAAGAAAGATAAAAATAAGAAATTCTTACCCTTGTATCTGTTGAATTAATTCTCTCCACGAGGATATCAATTATTCGTTGTCCATCGAATTTTTCCTCATCCAGAAGGAATTTAATGAATATACTTAAAAGACCGGGATCGGTGACGGTGCGAAGGATTAAATCGAAATACGCCATTGTGGAAATTTGAGCTTCGATATTTGTCTGCAAAGGACTGCCATTGAAAATCTGCAAGCGACCCTTTCGTGTTAGTAAATGGGCATTCTTTTGGGATTTCTCATGAGATCGTTAAATAAACACACTTGTACGAAAGAGACAAAAAAAAGTTTGATACCGCAGCGATTATCGCTTCCCTTTTCATATCAGAAGTACACAAAGTGCGACGATTACAGAGAGTAGGTACCATTCACCATCGACATTGTTCTGATATAAATCCATCACCATGTTTCTTTACAACCAGGACAACATACTACGGTATATATTGGACTGTATCACTGGAAAATATCACTCATAAAATACATTTTAGGTGTCGTTAGATTTATATCAATGACTACGTGTCAATCTAAGTGACTTCTTCATCGGTGAAATTAATGTTCTACGTGCAGTATCTTCAGAGAGTTTTATTTCCTTCTTTAACTTTTGATAAAGACAAACGGAGGCTGAGGTAATATAAAAAAAATTAACAAGAATATTACATAGCAGATTAAACAGCATTGAATGAAGCATGTAATTGAAATAACACGCATAATAAATCAAGAATTTTGTTCCAATTAAATCCAATTGCAGTACAAACCAATACTTTCAGTTTGAATATTATTTCTGATCGTACAAATACCTTTCTATGCTTTATTTTATAAAAAGAAAAATAAAAAGATTAATTCATTATCTTCTTGAAATTTCTGGTCATTTATTCAGAGGTTAAGAGGTCAATAATCTGCATAGATTTTCTTTAAATATTTTCTTCTTCTTTTAAGACAATTTTAAATTTTTGGCATTACAATCAAATGTAAATTCTAAAAGTAATTTATCTTCTTTAATAGCAGAGAATTCTTATATGATAAATATTTTGTTTATCAATTTGCCATAGAAGCAAATTGTTCCTCTAACTCTCTCTCTGAAGACACCACCACCGTTTCTACAATAAAAACTTGATGACAGAAGCACATGAAGGGGAAAATGAGGAGACTCACAAGACAGAAATACCCAGAAAAGCGCCCACAGCACCAACACAGAACATTTTTTGGAGAAAGTTGGAAGCATTGTGCAACATTACCTGTAGAAGCGTCGAGCCAAGAACGGGCACTACGAAACCTTGGTACATAAAATCCAATAGTTGGTGTTTTATAAGCTCATGGGCCACCTGCAATGGGTTATGCTGATGCTTTTAGATGTTCCGAGAATGAGGTGTGATTTACGAACCTGAACCACAGCATTGCAGAACTCCAGTGAACTCATGAAGAGCGTGAGTTCGTTCATCTCGGCGACATCGTCTGGCGTGATGCGATGCCAGTCGCCCGTTGAATTTGTATCGATTGTCGTGGGCAGGAGGGAATAGAGACCACCGAGTCCTGTGACGAGGACAGGGCAGACAGATGACAACTCTTCGATGTATGTGCGGACGTTTTCGTTTTTCTGTGAGAGTGCCATGCAGAGAAGGAGGGCATCGCGTGCTTTGTGACCCAGAAGGCCTTCTCGATGGATGTACGGGATGAGGAGGGAAAAGATGATAAAACTGCAAAGATTGAAATACGTTAAATTAAAAATAAATTAATAAAATTCACTGAATATCTGAGGATTAAAAATCTCACTTTGTTTGGCCATGCTCCTGTGTGTGACCAGACACAAAAAACAGATCCAGGAGATGGACATTCTGCATGAGGACTACACAGAGCTGATGTAGAAGAATGACAAATCGCTTGGCAACATCAGGAGGGAAGATTTCTCCGTGGCTTGAGGCAAGAATTTTCAGCAGAGGCCTCAGAAAGGGTTCATGAACGAGTAGCTGGTGACGCGAATGATTCACGAGAAGCTCATAAAACTTGAGCTGTTCCAGAAGGACAGCATTTGCATATCGTCCCGTTGATTTGCCCCATTCAAACAGTTTGTTGAGGATATTCTTGCTGAGCATGAATTCAAGGCAAGGTGCTGGTGGCTGGCTCTGTGGTAGTTGATGACCACTCAGGGCTTGTGGAGGATTTGGGAGGGACACCTTATTGCAATGTAGTTGCTCAACCAGCAACAGGGTAACCATCTGATCGAGATGATTCACTACACTCAGAATATCATCATGCGAGGGAATGCTGCTGCTCTCGGAGCGCAAGATAACATCATTTGCTTGTTGCCAGTGCTTGCAGAAACTGTCGTAGCACGCTCCCGGATCAAGCTCAGTAGCATTCTCCAGTTTCATATTTCCGGATCGACTACTTGAATTTGAGAAGCTCTGACGGAGCGGGCTTGAACGTAGCCAACTCATGCTTTCTCGTAGCCCCTGAAATATATCCCAGAAAAACTTGTGTTACACCCACGGATCCCCCAGTATTCCAAGAGCCTCTCACCTGAGATATGGGTCACAATATTTTGTGGAAAACACTACACGATTGACTAAGCACCAACAAATCTGTAAAATATTCACATTACACTCAATGAAAATGCCACAATTTTATTAAATACTTTTTCAGGAATATCTTGGGTTCGTGATTACACAGTTATTTACCTTCTATACAAGATTTTTACCCAAAAATTGAAAAATTTCATGGAGCACAAATTAAATAGACTCTGAAAGAAAATAATAAAATCACAAATGTCACACATTGACAGTCAAATATGACATATGTCTAACGTTGACAGTCAAAATTTGACATGTGTCAAATATTGGCAGTCAAAATATTAAAAATGTCAAAATGCTAAGTTTTGAATGAACTTTGAACAGCAACGCATTGTAACGGATTACATGATCGATCAACTGAATTGAGTTCAGGAAGTTCAGATGCCTTAATTCAGTGTATTAATTGCATTTAAAACTCTCCTTTTTTTATTTATTATTCTATTTTTGAGATAAATTGTTGCTTTACTCCAATTTACAATTAGGTCACAATAAGAGTCATTACAAATTTTTAGCTGTGTTTCTTTCAGACACAGCTTTTGTGTACCGAGCAAAATCGAAAGTCGTCAGATCGGGCTCAAACTTGGGATGAGCACGAATTAGGGTCCCCACATTCCAAAAAACGTATGCGCCAAAAAATTTTTTTTCCGGCCGGCCGGCCGTCCGTCCGGCCGGATTATAAACTTAAATTGCAAGAGAACGGTGATAGATAGAGACTTGCGGTAAACGGCAAAGTTTAAATATCGACCTGAAGAAATCCGATTATGATGTCAAATTTTACCCCCCACCCCTCCGTCCGCCATTTTGAATAACCTCAAAATTTTGTTTTCGCTATATCTCAGCCGCTATTATAGCTAGAGGGCTGAAATTTTGATATGTTGTAGGGGCCATCAAGAGCTTTCCAACGATACCTCATTTTCGAAAATCGGTCAAGCCGTTTAGTCAATATGGCCGCCACAATTTTTCATCGAAAATCGACCATAACTCGAAAACGGCTTGACCGATTTGGATCAACCCGGGGTCAAATGAAAGATCTCAACAAACCCTACAACTCTCTAGAACATCCGAAGTTTCAAAAGTGACCGCTAGGGGGCCAAAAATCAAAAACAAAATTTTCGATGAGTTTTCGATGAATATCTCGAAAACGATGACATAAATTTTTTTCATTTTTTGATATGTTGTAACTGACCATATTATCTAGCTTCATGCCAAAAATGAAGAAAATCTATGGATCCGTTCTCGAGATATAGCCTTCCAAAGTTGGCATATCATATCTCGGGTTCTACAAGTCCGATCTTGATCAACTCAAGCGTAAATTAAAGGTTTCGAGAAACCCTACAAATGTCTAGAACATTGCAACTTCGAGAAATGACCGCAAGAGGCGCTAAAGTCAGAAACAAAGTTTTCGAAAATTTCGAACTCGAATTTTTCGAAAATGGCGACATAAATTTTTTTCATTTTTCGATATGTTATAGCTGACTTCGAGACCTTTCAAACAAAAAAAAACTTATGAAAATCTATGGATCCGTTCTCGAAATATGGCCTTCCAAACATTTCTTAGGGTATGACTTTTCAACCTTTCCCGACTTTGCGCGTATTTAAATTAATTCGCGTTCTAGTTTGCTCTCACAAAATTGGTACACTGAAAGAAACACAGCTCCCGTAAGCTTGGTCAGCTTACCAGTACATTTTTTTATATTTTTAATGGGTTCCATCCATTTACATGATTTCCTCGAAAATTCATTAATTGAATTGCACTCAAAGCTATCTCAAGCTTTCTTATGAATTAAAAATTACATACATGCACCCTCTGCACCCTGTTTGTGCACAATCTGAATGCAGTGTTAAATAAGGATGATTTTTTATTTTCTTATTTTAACCGTATACTTCATGTATACAACATTTTATGAGAAAAATAAAATTGTAGAATGAAAATCTTAAAGTCACATCACCTATGATGATGATTATTTACTTATGTTTATTTACAATGATTTTATTATTTTATGATTTATTTATTATTTATTAATTATTTTATGATTTATTTATTATTTTATGATTATTATGCTCTGGTTAATATGAATGCAGAGTGTTAAATATGGATGATTTTCTATTTTCTTATTTTAACCGTATACTTCATGTATACAACATTTTATGAGAAAATTAAAATTGTAGAATGAAAATCTTTATAAGTCACATCACCTATGATGATTATTTACTTATGTTTAATATGTTTATATGTTTATTTACAATGTTTTTTATTATATTACTAGTCAACCCAAGCCCCCAATCACGTGTGAGCAAGCTCCACTTTAAGCTTTATAGGGTGGCGTATATTAGTAGGGGGGGGGGGGGGGGTGAACAATACGGTACCCCGAAAAATTTTTTAAATAAAAAAATCCCGTTATCTGACCCTTCAATAGGTAGAAAATGGGAAAAAATCAATTTTTCTGTGGGGGCGCTATAAAGGGGGGAGGGGGCGGAATCCCAGATAGCGCTTGCAACTCGTAATGACCCCCTCTACCCCCATACCAAATTTCATCGTGATCGGCCCAGCCGTTTCGGAGGAGTTCATGTGCCACAAACAGACAGACAGACAAACAAACATTTCAGCTTTATATATTAAGATGATTTATTATGCTCTTATGATAAAGTTTACTTTAAGAAAATTAAAGTACATAATGAGAACGCAGTAATCATTAATTTTGTTTTGGTTTTTTTTTCTTTTCTAATGAAAAAAAAAAAGGATGTTGCTGGATTCAAATAATTCAGTTCCTCAAACAGCTGCTCATAATTCTTTCATCACTATTCTATCATACGTAAGTCCTTTTAATTGGTTCGTGGAATAAAAAAAAATCTTGTCTCTTGGAATTAATTTATAAATTAATTTCCAGGATAACTGCTACGATGTCCACTACTATCCGCAAGAATTGAAGTGCGCATTTGTGCTGAACAATCCTGATTCATGCGGATCTCGGGAAACATTTATAAGCTACACACCATTTATTTATTGCTTTGGAATACTATCTGCTGGTTTGCAGTCTATTTCTGTGATAACTTTCATGGTATGAACCTTATCTTTATTGCGCTCGTATGTCACCACATCCTCCAATACATCTCAATTAATTTCTTTCTGCCTCGCACAAAGATTCTCCTGCTTGTGGGACTTTTTCTACTTATTGGTCTCATTGCTGAGCGATTCCTCTTTCCCGTCATTAACATTGTGGCCTACAGATTGGGGCTTAGTGAGTCTCTGGCGGGTACGACATTGATTGCCATTGGTTCGGGACTACCGGCAATCTTCACCATCTTCCTCGCTGATTTCTCTGAGACTGTAGAGACACTCCTTGAGGAAGTTCTCGGGGCTACAATTTTCAATGTCTCAGTCATTCCGGCATGCATTATGATTCTCAAACCTTTTCGGGTGGTCAGCCGGCAATATCACAGAGATATAATTTTTCTCATCATCAGCATCTCCCTTATTGCAATCTTCATTTCAAATAGGGAATTTTCACTAATCGAAGGTTTAATTCTCTATTTCGTCTATATTCTCTATCTGAGTTTTGTTATTGGAAATCATTTTTTTCAGAAATTCAGAGCTAAGAGTAAGTTGAATTTTCTTTAGAACAAAATCATGCCCTTCATACATAAAAATTCTTTTAAGGAAAAGAACATTTGAGAGAAGAAGGTGATGATGCAAATACTGATGAAGATAGCTCTGAAGATGTCATGCAAATGGAGGCAGAAGCTGTGGTGAGAAGACATAGGAGAAAACGTTTGCCTATGGGTTGGAAAAAAAGGACAAATGAGCTCCTTTTTCAACATTTCTTGGAAAATATCACACCAATCGATGAAGATGTTTTCACACCGACAAATTGGGCATACGAAAGATTTCTCGAGATCCTTCAAGCTCCCCTCTATTTGATGCTTCTGTTGACTATTCCAAATGTTGATTACTCAATTGTTGGAAAAAAATGGTGCAAGCTTCTCAATGTGATTCATTGCATTACATTTCCACAGCTAATTGCTTTTCTCTTCCAAGGTGAGTTTATTCTGTGTCAAAATCTAAGAATATTTTGAAAATTTATTTATGATCATTTAACGATCATTACCTAAAATTTGATTTGTCCG
This sequence comes from Lutzomyia longipalpis, assembly GCF_024334085.1. NCBI lineage: Eukaryota > Metazoa > Arthropoda > Insecta > Diptera > Psychodidae > Lutzomyia > Lutzomyia longipalpis. Next base: position 25,702,204 of record NC_074707.1, read on the forward strand.
TTTTTCTTTCTTTTACCATCGTAATATCAGATTCATTTAAATAAACTTTTTCCTTATTAAAATTTTTCTGCGTAATATTTTATTTTAGAATAATAAATGATCTTGCCATGTCCAGTAAAAGGAAAAGTAGCATTCATAGTGTATGTGAAATACTTCAACCCATTCATTTTATTCTTGTATATTAATATTATAATTTTACATTTAAAAAAGAAACAACCTTGTACAGAAGTTGTACGATGTTTTTGTACAAAAACAGAACTATAACTTTGCTCATATTCTTGGAATAAATTTGTTTTAGCACCTTGTAAAGTCCCATTAATTTGCAAATATTACATTTTTTTTGTACTAGCTTACCTTACAAAATAACAAATACATATTTCATGAATGCAAACTTTATTGCCATGTTTTACTTTACTTGACTCTTTGTTTCGTCCGTTTTTGCTAAATCTTTCAGTAGGTACCTACGTCTCCGTTTTGGATATTGAAGCATTATTTAAAAGTCTGTCATGTTAAAAAATTAATTTAATGCTTTATCTTGCAGTTTCTCACTTTAAATTATTTGGGATCTGTCTTTGGATTGTCTTACTGATCGTAGGATCATTCAGCAGTGTGATCGTTTTTGTGACGTCCGTGTCTAATACTGCACCAAAATATCATTTTATTTACATCGCTATGAGTCTCTTGGGTTCAATGACGATCCTCTACTTCATATCTGAGGAAATCGACAGCAACCTTTACACTCTCGGTGTCGTTTCGAAGATCACCACAGCAACGCTAAAGCTCACAGTCTTAGCTTGGGGTGCTTCAGCTAGTGAATTATTCTCAAGTTTGGCTCTTACGAAGAAAGGATACCATCGAACGGGCTTTGCAATGGCCTACGGGATCCCAATGTTTCATCTTCTCGTTTACATTCCAACAAATTTTATCTGCCAAATGGTTTTAAAGGGCGAACGAAGTATTCCCTGTAAGTTTGGCCAGATGGGGGTTACTGTAACAGTTTTTCTGATCATGATCTTGACCATGCAGACAATTGCCATTACATTGAGTGGGAACTGCGCAAGAAGGAGCATAGGAATTTATATTCTCATCATTTACGGAATATTCCTGTTATTTTGCATTCTGGTCGAAGGAGAAATAATCCATGAGTATGGAACAAACCATGAGGACCTTGTGACGTTTTATTTTCAAGAAACACAGAAGCAAAATTGGATGAAGACCCAAGGAATTTTGAGGGGTGGTGGGTAAAATAAAAGACAAGACATTTGATTTCCACTTGACATTTTGTATTTAATTGATAAAATAGGCTTTCTTGTATTAAATGTAGAGAAATAAAATAAATTAATTAAATAGAAATAGTGTAGAAATGCAATCAGTTTAGTGAAAAGTAAATATGAGGAAAAACAGTAAAGTAATCGGTTTTAACGCTTTCAACAGAAAGTCTTGTAAAGTAAATAAAGATGAGAAGAACTAATAATTTTATTCTCCCGTCATCATCTCCATGAATTCTGCAAAGAGAAAGAAATATAATTATGATAAATATTTGGGGCTCTTTCAATGAAAAATTTTAAAATTTGAATTCTTATTACAGCTGGAATGGGAAATTATTAAACTAAAGGTAGATTAACTATTTAAAGGAACAATCTTATTTCTTATTTTTGGGAAAGATTATTAAATGCTCTTAACTCCCCAATGCAAAGTAACCACATAAAAATTTAAAATTAATTAAAAAATAATATTGGTTTAAATAAACAATAAAATATATTCATTAGGAAAAATATATGTATAATTACTCCGAAATATATTTATGATACTCTCTTTGAATATCCATTTATATTTTAATCGTTCCCTTAATGAATTTTATTAATTAATTCAGCGAAAATCAATAAAAGAATGAAATAAAAACAATTTATCAGTCATATTGGACGATATATAGCATACGTGGGAAAGGTGGATATGGCCGTAATGTTGTCAGCGATTCGCTTTTTTATAACTTGCAATAAATTTGGCAATGGATCACATCAAAGAAGTTGATGAAGTTATATGAATTGTGGAGACGCACTTAAGATCGAGAGAAAGCCAACACGTGATGGGCATGAGTTTGATGGGGTCAGAAAAAAAATGGGATGGATGTATATTTATTTTGAAAAAGATGTTGAGAGAGTATCTTACCATCAAAGTCAACCGTTCCAGATCCATCGGAGTCAATCTCCTCTATCATGATGTCCAATTCATGTTCTGTGAGCTGATCATCCAATTCACGGAGGATTTCTCTGAGGCATGTTGTTGGAATATAGCCATTGCCCTCCTTATCGTACAGACGGAAGGCTTCACGAAGCTCCTTCTGCATGGCTTCCGCATCCTCCTCCACGATGAATTTAGCAGCTAATTGGACGAATTCGTTGAACTCCAAACGGCCAGATTCTGGTGTATATGAGAGAAAAAAAATGACGATATATTTTCCATTTTGATGCTACATTACTAAAAATATCTCGCGCTAATGTGCTCTTGTTTACTATATACTCCTCGCATGTAGGCTTTAATTCGCTCCAATATCCATTATTCAAGTGAAATTTGTATTTTTAACCTTGTTTTGTGGTGCGATGAGAGGCGTTTTCATGCGCAAAAACACTGCAATTTATACTCACTGTCCTCATCAACTTCATCAATGAGCTCCTCGAGGATCTTCTTGTTGAACGGCTGACCCATGAGTCTCAGGATTTCAGCCACAGTCTCCGTGGAAATGCTTCCCGTTTTCTGAGCATCGAAGCTGTTGAAGGCCTTCTGCAGCACTAAAGATACCCAAAAGATTTTTTTTTCATTAACATCATTGCGAGGCAATTGAGCAAAAATCAGCAATATATCACTAAGCTAACTATATAGGTGGGTGCAAAATAATATATGTTGTGTTAAAAAGTGAAATGTGCTATGTTCTTGCTGATTGACTTGGCTTCACTCCAATTTGACGGCTGGTTGATGATTGCAAAAATTAGCGGAGAAAAAAGGGGCTTGTAGAGTGAATAGCCTGTCTTTTAAACTAAAGCATATTGATGGGAAAAAATTGAAAGACGATGAAATACTCTCAAAGAATAAAGAAAATTGATTGAAAGGAAACTATTGAGAAAATTCGATGCTTGTCGCTTGAAGTGAAATTGAGCCATTTGAGTAATTTGTAGTAAGTGAGTGATGCATTTGTAAAATTCTTTGAGAGTCTCAGCGAAATTTTTTTACTGTATAATGTCAAATTGTTGACTAATTTATTGTGAAAAATTTACAATTTTCGCGTTCTTTCTTTTTGTATTTTCACACAGTAATTTATGCTCCATAAGATGAAGATCTTATGAGAGTTAAAACATTAGGAAAAGAACCTATAAATAGTGGAATAGGCAGCTCAATAGATTAAGTTATTTTTATCAGAAAACAGTGAAACATTTTTAGATTTTTTTCGAAAGATGATGATTTCATTGATAAAGATTTTTTTTAGCAAAAAATACTTAAAGAAAACAATATATAATCAAGAGATTTTTATTTTAACAGGTGCTTCGAGGTTGAGGAATAAATTTCAGAATATATTTATATTCTCTAAACTTGTGAAAAATTTTAATAGTGGCGAAAAAAAAGTTTTATAAGTGTCAACTCTTAAATCCTTTTTTTTTTAAATTGATTTTCTAATTATTATTAAAATAGTTTTTAAAGATTTTATCACAGAGAGAATTTTAATCCACTTGTGAATACAAAAGAAAGCACCAGAGGCAATATATGTTCCACAAATTTATTTAAAGACAAAGTGTTTGAAAAAAAAATCTCCATAGGCTCAATTTATCTACTTCTTTGTTGAGCATGTCGTAAATTGAGACCGATAATATTTTAGAGAGAATCAAATCTTCGCTCTGGCACAGAATCACAACATTTCTTATAATTTCTCTCTGTATTAGAGGAATTTTTGGCTGTTGGATTTTTTTTTGCAAAAATCCTTGTAAAAATCATTAAAAATTCATAAATTTCAGTGAAACGATGAAGCCACAGTGCACTTGAGTGGAGAGAAAGGAGATCCTCCGCAGAGTCTAAACAGAGTGTGCCTCCATATATTTTATATTTGTATATTGCCAAACACATATCAAACATTGTATTTATAACTGAGTTGTGTGTTAAATAAAATTTCTTCACCCACATAAAATTTCGTACAAATGATCGTTTGGCCAGAAAGCCGGACACAAAATTATAACCGAAACTGAAAATAGATATTCTAGTGTATTTTGTTCACAAATGAAGAAACGAAATATACATCTAGTTGTTTTTCCAATGATTGTAAAGTAAAGAAAATTAATTTTGGCACGAGACAGATTGCCGCTATGGATTTGAAGTTTTAAAGCAAAAGTTAAACCATCACTAAGCTACAGTGTGTGTTTCCTTCTGAAATCAGGGTATGAGCGGTGTAATCGGGATGAGGAAAGTTTCTGAGTGCTTCTGGCTTCATCCAAATCAATAAATAAATTCATTTTGAACATTGGAGGTTGTATAAATTCCACTCACCAGCAATTTGCTCTGGGGGTAGTTCATCGGACTATAAATATAGATTTTTTTGGAGGAAGAAAATCCACATTAGTTGTCGAAGTTAGAGAACATCTTCTTGAATTTTCGTTGATTCAAAAAAATTTAATCCATTTTGTGAAACGAACGATACTTACGATATCCTGCATTTTGAGTTGATTTGGGTTGTGCTTTCACAAGGATAAATAAAATCAAAAAATAAATAAACCGAAATTAAAGGGTCTAAGTGGGATCAAAAAAATGAGGTGGTTTTAAGAACAATCACTGCACAGCGGTGCACAATATCGGTGATGAAAATTTCTTGTGACTCGTCTAGCTCCGTGGCAACTCTACCGCAGACTATGCTCACCAATGATCGTCTTAAAACTGAATCCCAGAATTTTCATTATTGGAGTTATTACCCTCCGTCAGCGGCAGCAATTATAGCCGTTTGCCATCCGCGTGTGGCAGGCGAATCCTAACGATCCAGAAATACACCACACGCAATGCAATGAAGGAAAAGCGAGAGGAAGAAAATAATATAAATGCGATTGTAAATGTGGAAAATTTAACTGTGCCGATGGTGCTGATTTTCATACAGATATCAAATTTTTATATTTAGAAAAAGATGAGAGAGGGATATATGTAGAACAGATTATTATTCTTTTCTCGGAGGGAAACTTCACCGTTGTCACGGCGGTGACTTTTCATTTTTTCCGCTTTTCACTGCACGCAGTGGCCCCCCAAATGCACCATGAGCTAAAAATTCATTCGATTCGCCAAAGTTGAAGGATATCTTTAAAAATCTAGAGCTTGGCCTTAAGAATATAGAATTCAAGAAATGAAAAATAAAAAAAAGTACATATACAACAGACAAAGAACGGAAAGATTTGAATAATGTAGCATATAAATAATATTTCTTATTAAATACCTTGTATATAAATAAAAATTATTTTTATAAAAAAGCTTTTCTTATTTTATTTTATTTGCATCAATTTAAGTAAAATATAAGAGAAGAAAATGCATTTTCTTCCAAGATGAAATTTTAAAAAAAAATTTGTTTATTTAAATCACATTTAAATGTTTTATTTTATAATATTAGACACCTACCTGAAGAATTGTAAAGAATACTTGAGGAAGGATTCATATACGTATTCGAAAACTTTTCTTGACAAAAAATTTACGATTAAAAATTTAATATTAAAACTTACCTTTGGTGAGAAATCAAAATTAAATTAAAATCAAATGGTCAACAAAGTGTTCTACTTTCATTTTCAAATTTGTCATCAAAAGGGCCTGCCCGGTAGACCCCGTTGAAAATTCCTCGAGCCCATAAATTCCCGCTGTGTGTGAAAACAACAGCTAAAACGTGTGCAGCTAAAAGCAGAGCGCAAGATATGGGTATTGAGTGAAATCCACGGCAGCAAAATGATCATTTGATGCAGTAAAGTAGAATAGTTAATTCCTCCTAGACATTGGTTGGCGGTGTGTCCACCACACAAATGGTTAAAGGAAGCACTGCGGTGGCTGAATGAATTTATTGGAAATTCGGTTGTTGTAACGGTCAATATTCAAATATCATTCCATAGAGGTCGCCCTCCCCCACATTGTCATAATGTATTCATTCTCGGGATGACGATCGAAGAAGTAACACGTGGAATAAAGAAGTAGTTAAAGAAGAAGGTGTTTTAATAAGAAAAGAAGAATATATCAGTGGCGACAGGATGGTTGACGAATACCAGCAATTGGCCCAAGGGGCTCGTGCAGCAGATGGAAGAATGAGGGGGCTGGAAGCGCCCCAAAATAGGGTGAACGTAACGCCGGCCATGGCGTTTCCGACGGATATGGAATTTTTTGACCCAGCAAAAGGCACATGGTCAAGGTTTGTGGCAAGGATGGAGGATACTTTCGAGGGATTTAATGTCACTGAAGAACCAAAGAAGAAGAGCTTGTTGATTCACTACATGAGTTTCGCAGCATACAATCAACTTTGCGACAGGATCCTTCCACGTGTTCCAAGAGATTTGACGTACAAAGAGATTTGCGATGAAATGCGGGAATGTCTCGACCCGGAACCTCTGGAAATTGTGGAGATTTTTAAATTTCAAACGAGGAAGCAAAAGGACGGAGAAAGCTGCGAAGAATTTTTGGCAGCTTTGAGGAAACTTTCAACGCACTGCAAATTCGGCGAAAATTTGAAGAAGTCACTGAGGAACCAGTTCGTTGTGGGACTTCGAAACAATGCAATTCAACGTCGCCTTCTGGAGAAGAGAGATCTAACTCTAGAGATAGCCTTGGACACTGCCAAGGCAATGGAAATTTCTGAGAAGGGAGAGGAAACTATCGCGAAGAATCCGAAGGAAGCAGGAGAGGTTTTGAAGATAGAGGACAGAAACAACAGCAACCGTCCATCCCAGCAACAAGGCAATGCGGTAGAGGAAGCAAGAGGGGCCAGGAAGAAATGCTTCAGGTGCGGAGTGAGTACACATCTTGCAAATGATTGTAATCATAAAGATAAGACTTGTTTCACTTGTAATAAGAAAGGGCACTTGTCTAAAGTTTGTATGGGAAAAGGGGAGGAAAAGAAGAAGGATGTAGGAGAGAAGGAAAAAGAGAAATTGAATAAAGTGGAAGATTTGTTGTATGCGGAGAGTAAGTCAGTGGAGAAGATAATGCTAAATGTAAAAGTAGAGGGAAAAGATTTGGCTTTTGAGGTAGATAGTGGTTCCCCCATCTCTGTAATTAGCATGAATTGCAGAGATAAAATGTTCCCTCGTTCAAAAATTTTCGCGACTGTGAGAAAATTTGTTGGATTTAATGGCACAAAGATTAATATTGTGGGATTCCTGAAGGTATCAGTCAGGGTAAAAGAGTATGAACTCCACGGCTTGAATCTCTATGTGGCGGAGGAATCCTCAAAAATTCCTTTGATGGGCAGGGAATGGGCTCGGAAAATGCACTGGTTGGATTGGAATGAGATCATAACAGTAAATAAAATTCAAGAGGACGAAAGGAAGGCGGAGAAAGAGATGGAGTTAGCGATAGGAAAATTGAAGAAAACTTATAGCAAAGTTTTTGAGAATTCATTGGGCAAAGTAGAAGGATGTAAGGCAGAATTGAAGCTAAAGGATGATGCACAACCAGTTTTCCTAAGACCGAGGCGAATTCCATTGGCTAAGAAGCAAGCAATTGAGGATGAAATAGAGAAGCAAGTGAAGAATGGAGCTTATGTGAAAGTCAATCAGAGTAGATGGGCTACCCCAGTTGTAGCTATCCCTAAGGCAGCAGGAAATGTGAGACTCTGTGGAGACTATAGCGTTACGTTGAATCCGAATTTGATTGTGGATAAGCATCCTCTTCCAACAGTAGAAGAACTTTTCGCAGACATGGCAGGAGGAGATAAGTTTTCCAAGCTGGATCTATCCCAGGCATACATGCAGTTGGAAGTCCGAGAAGAAGATAGGGAGCTTTTGACAATAAATACTCACAAGGGGCTGTATCAACCGACTCGACTGATGTACGGAGTGGCGTCAGCAGTGGCAATTTGGCAACGAATTATGGAATCTATGCTACAAGATATTCCTGGCGTGAAAGTATTCTTGGATGATATAAGAATAACGGGAAAGAATAATGCGGAACATTTGGAGAGGCTGACAGAGGTTTTGAAGAGACTGCAAGCGAGGAATATGCGAGTGAACTTTGAGAAATGTGAATTTTTCGCAAGCAAGATCAGCTATTGTGGGTACGTCATCGATAGAAATGGTATCCATAAGGACCCGACGAAGATTGAAGCCCTCATGAACATGCCACGCCCTAAGAATAAAGACGAAGTAAGGGCATACAATGGGTTTGTACAGTATTATGGGAGATTTTTTCCAAATCTCAGCACAATAATAAGTCCGATTACTAATCTGCTCAGGGATGAGGTTAATTTTGAATGGGACAAAACGTGTGAAGATGCATTCAAGGCAATTAAACAGGAAATGAGTAAGGATACCTTTTTGGCACATTATGACCCGAATGAGACATTGGTTCTTGCAGTGGATGCAAGCCCTGTGGGGGTCGGAGCCTGCCTAAGCCATAGGTACGAAGATAAATCAGAACGGCCACTATTTTATGCATCACAGTCACTAACGGATACTCAGAGGAAATATGCCCAGCATGACAAGGAAGCATACGCCATAATTTTTGGAGTAAAGAAATTCTTTACGTACTTGTACGGAAAGAAATTCGTGCTTATCACAGATAATAAAGCACTGTCCCAAATAATGAATCCTGAAAAAGGAATTCCAGTATACACAGCATTGAGGATGCAACACTATTCGGTGTTTTTGAAAGGATTTGACTACACAGTTGAGCATCGCACTTCAGAATTTCACGGGAATGCAGATGGATTGTCAAGGTTGCCTCTACCGACCACTTCAGAATACGAAACAGATGACCCAGAAGTAGCACAAATTAACCTAATGGACAGCCTTCCAGTGATGAGGAACGACATTCGACAGGAGTTGGCTAACGACATTGAAGTAGCAAAACTGATCAAAGGATTGCGTACAGGAGTAAAGATTAGAAAAGAGGATCGGTTTGGAATTGATCAGGAAGAATTTTCGCTGAAGAACGACTGTCTAGTGAGAGGATTGAGAACGTATATTCCAGGAAGATTCAGAAAAACAATTCTGCAAGAGCTACATGAAGGACATGTAGGAATTACGAAAATGAAACAACTGGCAAGAGCATACTGTTGGTGGCCATCTCTGGATAAAAACATTGAAGAATTAGTGCAGAACTGCACACCTTGCCAAGAAAACCGTTCAAATCCACCAAAAGTACCTGTTCATGCATGGGAAGAGCCGAACAAACCTTTTGAACGCATTCATGTAGATTATGCGGGACCAATACACGGTAAGTGGTTGCTTATCGTAGTTGACAGTTACTCAAAATGGCCAGAGGTAGCTGTGGTGACGGATACGACATCTGGGAATACGATTAAAGAATTGCGGAAAATTTTTGCCACCCATGGCCTACCTGAACAGTTGGTTACGGATCAAGGACGTCAGTTTATCAGTCAGGAATTCGAAGAATTTTGTAAGAGAAATGGGATCGATCATAAAATGGGAGCGCCATATCACCCAGCTACTAATGGACAAGCAGAACGCTATGTGAGGACTATTAAAGAGAAGCTCATGATGCTTAAGGATGTCAGTCAAGAAGATGTGGAACTAAAGTTGTCTTCGATACTCCTTAATTACAGACGAACCCCCCATAGCACGTCGGGAATATCGCCAAGTGAGAAACTCTTCGGTAGAAAAATTCGTTCAAGGTTGGATTTCATTTTGCCGGGGGAGGAGAGCGTGAGGAAGGAGATTAAATACAAGGAAAAAGCTGGAGTTCGAAAGTTGAACGTAGGGGACCGAGTGGCAGCTAGAAACTACAGACAAGGAGGAAAGAAGTGGAGTTTTGGGACAATATCACAAAAGCTGGGTAGTCTTCACTACATGATAAAAATGGATCAAGGAAAAATCTGGAAGAGACACATAGATCAGCTGCGACGTGTCGGAGATAAAGTAGGTTTGGGCAGTGTTGAAGTGGATGAGTACTGGGAGATCTCTGAACATGAAGACAGTGCACGGGAAAGGTCCACCCCTGAGTTCCCTATTAATAATGAAAATGAAGAGGATAGGTTCGAGGATGCCTTGGAGGAAGTTCCTCAACCAAATGACGATCTTGCCCTGGAGGTTTATATTAAACCACCAGAAATACCGGAGGGAAGACCTAAACGTAATAGAAGACCCCCTGATCGTTTGAACATCTAAGCCGAATCTTTTCCGAGGGCGACCCTTGTATATCATGTGAATTTAATTGAGAACTTCATTTTTTCTCGAGGGGAAGGGTGTTGTAACGGTCAATATTCAAATATCATTCCATAGAGGTCGCCCTCCCCCACATTGTCATAATGTATTCATTCTCGGGATGACGATCGAAGAAGTAACACGTGGAATAAAGAAGTAGTTAAAGAAGAAGGTGTTTTAATAAGAAAAGAAGAATATATCATCGGTATTTTTTGATAACATGCAATAAAAATCGAAAAATTACAGCTCATTTCAGCACGTAATTTACATACCTTCATTTAGGCTTCTCTCATGATTTTCTCGTGAGAAAAACAAGCAATAAATTGGTGAATTTTAACAAGAGCAGCAGAGATATTAATAGGAAGGCGGACTGATGAAAAAAAAATAGACACATAAGAAACTCAATATCAAAGTCTATTGTTTATAAATTTTCTCATCTTACTATGTAGTCACAAAAAAAACAGTGGGAAAGGCGCGAAATATATGTATTTTATCTGAAATAGAATTCCTGTGTGACTTATCAACACAATTAAGAAAGCAAAATGGATTATTACTGCTGTTTTCATTCTCGCATTTCTCTCCCCGCCACAATCTAAATCTCCAACCTCCTGTTGGTGCGATATCTATTGAGAAACAATTTCCCACTTTTTCCCCAACGGGCGCCAATACCCAAAAATTATTCACTCATGAATATTTAACGATGAAACCTCGTGTTATACTAGACTTTAATGTCTCAATCGCGAAAAAATACGACTTATTCTCATGACTATATCATTAGATTAATTCTGAAGATACAATATTTAGCGCTAGTCAAGTGTTTTTGATACATCAACCTGAGAAATATGATGGGGGAACGTTTAAGGAATCATGATATGAACTTGATTTCAATAAAACGGTCGTCTCTCTCAGATGTGCCGAAAATGAGAAATGAATTCTAAATTGGAGCATTATAAGAGTGAAGGAAAAAAAAGAAAGAGAAAAGTTAATCTACTGAAAATAACGTCAGAAGAGTGTGTGCTCCATACGATTCCCCGAATTACAGATTCAGAGAATTTTTACGATTTTCCCACTCAAATTCTCAATCTTCAAGTATGAAATGATCGTTCCCGTGGATAAAGTTTAGTTTGTTGTAAAATCTAGCTAGAGATTGATTGTTGCTATGAAGGATTGCTGAAGATTCAATGAGATATACCTATATTTAATGAGGACTTACTGTACTGAAACAGAAAAATAATTCACTGAAACACCTGAAAATAAGAACATATTGCAATATATCAAGGTATTATATTTTTATACATTTCATCACCAATGACCATGTTGTTCTTTTTTGCATATTAGGCGCAAATTAGGCCCTCTCCCAGGCATCAAGCGACGCAATAATTTATTGCTGTTTTTTTTTTGTTCTCAGTAAAAGTCTCTTTATAGTCTGTCTTTTATTTTATCTCAATCGGGTACCTACATGATATAAGATATTACACGATTTATCGAATAAAACATGTCTACAGGCATCTCTCAAAGTGAATTTTGTGCATGGCTAAAATTGTAATTTACGATCACACAACATTTAATTGCTTTGATGTGAATTTTCGTATGAATTTGCTAAATTCGCACCACTTGTTTATTTTCTTGGAATGCTGTGAAAGGAAAACACTGGTTTTCTTGAATTACTTTTGGCAATAAATATCGATTTATTCTATCTATTTAATAACACTTGCAAGGGGAAAATACTTGGCATATTTCAGACACTATTTTGCATTTACTCTCAACAAGTTTTCTTAATTTTTTTTCTTCAAAACTATAAAGTTCGCAATCTAATTAACATGCTCTTATTTTATGTAGGTATGTAAGTATTACAGTTTTTTTAAACTGATCATATGCCATTTAAGAAGAACGAGTCGTAACAACAAAAGATTCAGAATAAAAGGATGAGAAAGATGAGAAAAATCATAATAAGAGCGGTGTCGCCAAAGGCAAATTGTTTTCCCCTTGCAGGTGGTTTTAGCACACCATCGATGGCAAATTGTGACTAAGTGATTTGGAATGTTTCCTTGTGTCTGCGTAGAATGGTGTGGAGAGTCTCTGAGTTAATTATGAAGGAAACTCAAATGATGATTTCTTAATTAAAATGTGCTACGCATAAATTTCTCCTATAGCAATATACGGCAACACACTGAAAAATTTTATCATGCCTATTTATTTCACGAATAGAGTGTCTTATTATTACCCCTATAATTGAAACTACTGGTTTTATTGCACAAAATAAATATATTCATAAAATGGTTGTATCAATGTTTGAATTGTCTCTTTGAAAAAATGTGCCATAAATTTTATGTTTCACTCTGTTACCTCTTTTTGTGAATGTCTTGTTTTTATTTATTATCCTATTTCTCACTGAAATAACTTCTTTTCATCTTGAACTAAAATTCTATTGAATGTCGAACTCGTTTTGTTTCGTACGCCTTCTCGTATATGGTTTTAATGAAAGTTACTCTGAAAGAATAAAACTTTCAAATTGACCACAATAGAAAATTGATTTTCTCGTCTCTACCTATTCATAAAAATCTTGAGCTTATATCCTAAAGGTGGTGACCCCTGTACATATTATACAGTACACATAAAAATTTTACAATATTTATAAATAAATGTTTAGAATCTAGTCTTGACAATTTTCTTTTCTCACTTTTGCAATGAAAATTAACATGGTGGAGGGTATTTTACTTATGGGGATTCATTTTTCAGTCATACATACTCCGAGGGCACGGTTGAGCTCTCGTTTATCGCCGCAAGGCGTGTTTGTCTCTTCCCCTGCGAAAAGCCTTCATTACCATGATTGTCACTCGGCTCCCAGTTGGGAAGTGGTGCAGATATCACAGTTAAACCGACTACTTCGTACGTGCGTTCTGGTGGCATCGCCGTCACTGACAAGTCAGAGTAATATGCGCTACTGGGTGCAGAAGACACCATTGGGACTTCTTGGTCCGCCTGCAAGAACATCTTTAATTTAACACACACAGCTGGGAAAGTTCTCAACATATTATGGTACAATATTCGCAGAGGGGTTAGTCATGCAAAAATTTTAGGTACGCCTAGTACGTCCTTGATTAGAAAAAAAAATATCTAGGTACATACACACCACGATGGTCTCTTATAATCACAAAACATGAATTGCGAGAGAACATAAAGAAATCTAGGAAATCATTATACCTAATGTTCCATTATATAATATTATTAATAAGATTGATTAAATTCATCAACGATAATCAAAATTTTAAAACAACCCTAAAACAGGTAAATAATGTCAGATAATAAAATCAAAATAAGGAATTTTTCTTTAGATCTTCTAGTTCAATTTTCTTATGATTTATTTTTCATTCTTTTCGTTAAATTCTTGCTCTTCTCATTTTTTTTAATAAATTTTCGTTGATGTCTCGGATTATGATGTTATGTTTGTTAAAACGGTTAAAACCGAATACGATTTGTGATGGAAAATAATAAGATCAAATCATGCGTATGACTAAAATTTTTGATTTAGGTCTTTAAATTTTTGACATGACAAACCCCTCTTGTGTGCATCGCTCGCACCTACCTCGCCACTGTAAGCTGTGTTCTGGTACGACGGCTGTCCCGATTGAACCGACTCTCGGTCCAGTTCCGCATAGAGAGCCTCGTCCACCTCCACTGGGCTGTAGGCATCATTCATATGGGTGTAGTGATTCTCGGCTGGCGATGATTGTGTTTGCGTGAGCTGATCTGGCCCCACCGACACACGCCGTGTATTCAGCCATGTCCACAGTCCTGAATTGCTGTGAGAACCGCGAACGCTGTCTGCCGTATGTTTGGCCATCATACTTCTATTGGTTGCCACATTCTGTCGCGGTGCACGACACCACCATTGCAATTGACGACCACCTGGCAAATAGTGTTGTATGTCTCTTTATTGTTGCACCAAAAACCACCATTTCTCTCCTCATATAACCCTCCATGAAACCCATTTAGTATTTTTGCCCTCGTCCGCGAGAGACGTGCACCTTTGACTAACTAAACAAATCAAATTGGAAATTGAAATAGTAGAAGAGGCACGATGGTTACAATTTAATACCAAAAGCGAAAATTCACCTCTTTTGTGGTACAGTGAATGATGGTATTTTGCTACAATAATGAAATTAACCAACAGCACGAAATTGTAAATTAAGTTGAAATAGATCCCAAAGTTTATTTATATACATACACATATATAGCTAATTCAAAAAGTTTAAAATGCAAAATGAGACTTTCTCTTTCGCCTAATATCTCTTTACTCCCTACAATTACTTAACGGTAACTGACATGTTAGTCATATACGAGGGGACTATCTCGGGCGTAATCGCCAAGTTAAAGGCTCATACCACCTAGTGGTTTGTGTATATAGCATATTTGTGTATATTTTCCGCAATTGCAATGATGACAGTGTTCAATGAAATTGTGCGATAATAAAATATCTTACATCAAATACTGTAAAATATTTTTACTATTTTATTTTGCCAGTTAGTCATATTATACTTACCAGCGGCATTGGCTGCTTTAAGTCTGCAATGAGAGAGAGGGAAAGATGATAAAACCACGAGGAAACAGTAAATTACAAGATTCCAGATTATATTATGTAGGTAGGTATGGTAGGGAAAAATTGCCATATTGTCAATTATACCATCTTCAAAATATAAATTTATGATCTTTATATGCCTACACCCATATATACAATGAGGCATTGGAAAGAAATGCTGGGGGCTGTATCAACAGGAAGCAAAAGTGACAAACAAAAACTGCAACAGAAGATGCAAATTTTTGCACACAATGCGGATTGAAAGTAATTTACATGAATTAATCGATAAATGTTTGCCAATTCAGCAATTATCTTCCAATTTATGTTTGAGCATCCGAATTTATTGATTTCGGCTCTGAATTAAACAAAAAATATTCTAAAGGTGTGTCTGAAGCGCACGAACGTTATATACATACATATACATTGGGATCTTAAAATTGACCCTCCATCGCTGAGAATTACAAACAGCAGTCACACAGAACAGTGAGAGAATTTTATTCTGAGATATACTAATTAAGTAATTAGTTTTAATGGATATGTATCCAAGAATTCACACATTGGCGATGATGTTTTGAAATTTCCGAAAAACTATTTGGCCATCGGTAGAGAACTTGGATCTACATTGAAATAGCAAAATACATATTAATGAAGATGGAGGACTATGTAAAGGAGAATAAATGACATTTGCATATAAGGCATATATAAGCGAGAAACAAATTAAGAACAGCGATAACCGCGCATTGTGGAACCACTTATTGAAATTTCATGTTAGAAATTGAATATAAATTCATAAATTTGAATAATAAATCGGCTGAGGTATCGGAATTCTGCGATAATAAAAATTTCCACATCAGGTGATATTTTAGAGATTTTGAAAAATCAAACAAATTTGGGATTTTATATCAGATAATTTTCTCCCATATAGGGTATATCGGGGTTCAATGGGTCAAAGTCTGTAAAATAAAAACTTTTATTCAACGAAAATTTTGCGATAGAATTTTTCTTTTCTTTCATGTGCTGATTAGATGATTATACATATTTAGATATTTTTTTGTTATTTTTTTAAGCTGAAGGATTGATCCTTTGCCTCAACTCTTGTATTTTTTTTAAATAATCTAATATGATGCATTTATCATAAAATAAAGCAAAATATTTTAAAGTAATCAATGAGCTAATTGTTCTTCTTGTTATATTTCTTGCTAAACGAAATGTTCTGATGCCTTAAAGTTTTTTTTTGAGCAATGCAATGGCTAAATTTGCAATGTACACAGAGATGCTTCACAAACTGCATACATGGATTTTTTTTAAACTGTCAAATAAAACAGTTTCATTCTTGTCTTATTTATTTTGCACAATATGTCTAAGTGGCATGCATAAAGGAGAAAAGAAAAGAGGTGGAGTAAGAGAAGCAATATCCTGTAGGTAGAGAGAGAGTCAATAAAATATTGCAGAGTGAATATCCTCACGAAACAAATCACTTGGTGGATATACTGTACAAAATCGACAACAAATTGCAAGATTTCAATATTTTTTGTACCATCCAACCGCATGTCGCAATTATATTTATTTACATGCGACTGTAAAATATTGAGCGTTCGGTAGCCTTTGACTTGAAAGTCGCACATATTCTGCATTGAGGAAACCCTACGATATGTCAGACACATCTCTCTCCTGCTTGATTAAGAATTTAATGTGTGATAAAAGAGTGTTATATACCCCAGAGTGAAACAAAATACCCCCCTTTTGCACACTCAATAGACACACCATGAGAGGCTTCCTGTCCAGCCTTTTAAACGGCCGTAATTATTTTCCATGTTTTTGCATGGGATAATGGTGAAAATTTTCTTTTCGTCTCTTCTCTTAAAACTTCCATACCGCATTGCATTAAGGGATATATATGGTGGAAGCATATCTTTCTCGCCAGCAAAAATGTGTAACTGCAAGCGAAGGTAAATTGAAAACGATCGCCAGGGATACCAATGGAGGGCGATCAATGGAACATTATCGCGAAGCTACTTAATGTTGCTATTCTGGTGTATCTTCCTCCTGTGAGAAATTACACAATGGAATGATGTTAGAAATGATCTTAATCGATTTGGCTTAGCGGTAATTTGTGTAACCTTTACCTGAACATTCGATACACTCACGCGCATTCCATGCACACATTTAGTATTGTTACCATAAATTAAAGTTGTGGCCACAGTACATATTCCTATGGTCTTACAGTCAACACAGACGACCGGTGGGATATAATAAGGAGAGGAGAGATACATTTCTGTATACATAATAAGGCGCGGCTATTTGATATTGCGATCATTCTTACGCAAGTAATGAACTCTTGTATGTGAAGGGAATACTGTATGCCTATAAATACACAATTCTCTATGGGCATTGAAGATTTTTCACCATTATATTAGAGAAAATATATATTCCCAGAGGATGGGAGGCTACAATAATTATACTCAGCATCCGAAAAAAGAACGCAAGAGGACAATCAACTCACTGAATATACCCCTATTAGGTCATTTTGGCCTTTCACTTCACGATAATTTACTGACATGGAGGAAATTCCTTTATAATGGAGCTGTGAGGTATCAAATATTTTTTTGTGAAATAAAATTGAAGATAATCTCTTAATCTACATGAAAATTATGTTTAAATTATGTGTCATCTTTTATTAAATTACCAATCAAGCAATTAACGTTATTTTGGCATTGATTAAGATTGCAATACTTGCAATCAGATGAAGCATCTCGTTATTCAATGATTTTTTTTAATTTTCACAGAAAATTAGGCTATAAAATTTATTTTAGTATGCTTTATTTCTCAAATTATTCTCAAGAAACTAGTTATATTCACATGAAATCATAGATTTAAAAAATCTATGGTAAAGTAAGATTATAATGATCAACTAACAGATTCTTTAAAATAAAAAATCATAAGCATTAAAAAATTGAAAAATGTAAAATTAAATACTCCTTTCTAGTATTAAAGACATTATGGCATTTTTTCAGAAAATTAATCACATCATTAAGGTAATATATTAAGTAATCAGCAACTACTTACCTCCTACATCTAAAGAAAATAACCATCACAATAGCACCTATGAGGGCCGATAGAAGTGACACTGTTATTAAGGTAAGTGCCCATCCCAAATCACCGGATGATTCTGCAATTAGAGAAACAATCGTTGAATGCCACGGCAAACTTGGCTAAATGTAAGTATATACAGAATTTTGCATTAAAAAGGTATTTTCCCTGGGAATTCTTGAGATTAAAGTTCAATACAAATGAAGGGGCATGTGGCAGATGAAAATTCATCAAAATTCCTTCATACATTATTCAGCCGAACCACATGCATTGCAAAAAGGCCAGGGAAAATAGAATCAGGAAAGTGCAAATGTTTTCGCGAGTGTCCCCTTCAAAAAGATACATATATAAACACAATTCAGTTTGAATGAGATTTTGGCTCAATGGTTTATGAGATGATCACGAATGCTGATTTTGCAATACCCGCTCCGGCGTTCTTGCTTATAATACACTTCTTATGCGCGCTCTTTTGTACCGGTGCAAATGTGAATTTAAAATAAATCTGCGGGGCATTGGGGAGGGAGGGGCTCAAGAGACAAAGTTTCGTTTGTGGTATTCTGGAATTCCCATTTTCCCTTTTGGCATTTTAACATTTAAAGAAAAAAGGTACGCGCAGAGGTCGAAAAAAATACCTATAAATTGGTGAATTCTTGACCTTTTTTTCGCCACCACCGCACACACACTGCCGAAATATTTTAAATAACATCGCAATATTAAGCAGGAGAAACCATTTTTCCTGTCCCAAAATTGCAAATTCCACCCAATTGAGTGGACACTCATTTGCAATTATTGAGCCTTTTTGGGTGAACAAAATGGATTTATTAATGATGCAATAAATATCTTTACGACTCACATCTTTCGCGGACTAACAAGAAAAATTTAATGGTCGCGAAGTAATGCGATTTTGGGGCAATATTGCAATATTATGTGAATGTAGGTATGTCTCCTCATCAGTCCCAATGATACACAAAATATAATTGAAAATTCAAATGAGTCCAATAAAAATGCCATGCCATACACGAGATCCACACATCTCCCATCTCATACTGCGTCTCGTCCTTTTTTCAGAATGGCAACACTTTAGTACAATAAAACTACCACAAAGTGCTTGAATAAAAGCAAAGAGTGACAGAATGTATAGTAAATAATATAAGGACTATTAAAATTGAAGGAAAGTAATATTAAAATTCAATTAAAATGTTCCCGAGCCGAGGCGATGAATCGAAGGGGCTACAAAAAATCACTCTCAACTCTCTGATTCAAACAATTAGTACGTCTTTTATTGCCATTCGTACCATACGATGTTGGGCAATAAAATGGGATTTTATTGTCATTCAATGAAATAGAGAGAATCATAAATTCTCTTCATTAAATAACCGAACAACCGTTCGTTAGGGAAGACTTCTTCTATTCTCTCTCATTATCTGGAAGAATTTTAATTAAATATTGTTCGTGAACAGAAAAAATGCGTGTTGCAAACCGTAGTGGTTGTTCAATGTGTAAAAATTACATGCTCCTCGCGTGTGCCCTTTAAAATGAGAAATGTAATGGATTGTGACAAGAGACTGCAAATGCTACACCTAAAATTGCCATCTTCAGACTCTCTGTCGGCTATAGCTGTTTTGTTTTTTAAATTTATTAGAAATTTTTATAAATGTATGCAAAGAATAAACAAATAATAAATAAATGTCTTTATCTTCAAAATAATAAATGTTAAAAATTAAGAAAATACCAACTCTCACTTATTAGAACAAAAATACAATCTCTTGGGCCTTTTTTTATGTCGGTGGTGATGAAGTCTATAAAATTGCCGGCCAACATAAATATCAAGAATTGTCTATGACTCCACTACATATTTCTCTATGATTGGAAATCAAATTAAATTTATTACTACCTCAACTAAATTAGATAGAAGAGATTTTCTTTTTTTTTTTAATAACTTTTTGTTAAAAAGTTACAACTCTTTGATTTAAATTTTTAAATAATTTAATTGAAATTGCAGGAATAAGAGCTTTCTGGTGACGTTTTGGCTTATTATTTTTTTCAGGCTAAAACAAAGGTATGATATAATTCGATTTTTTAGTAACTTTCTGTCTTAAAGCAGTTCTTAAGCATTCCTCTGAGTGTGACATCTGCAATTCTTTTGGGCTCGCCACTGTGCATTGTGCTGAGAATGCTTGCGGTTTGGCCTTGGACCACACAGCTGGTCACAAATCTCCGTAGCCGCAGAACAGAGCAATGGGAGACATTGGGTACATTCCAAAGTGCGCGAATTGATAAAAGTGGCTATATATTTCTCGTGAATTTGTTAACAATCTCCACTTGAAGATCAAATTACTCTCTCTCTCTTTCTTTGCAGATTATCTCGGGTATTATTTATGTATTGCTTTGGTGCGTAATCGCAGACTGGAGGCTTCCCTTTTCTGAAATCACCTCACCAATTTGAGTGTCAGCACAGAGACATCGAGTTGAGGAAGACTATAAGAGATAAATTCTGCCCATATAAATAAACAATCATTGGAGAGTATCTTCTATATCGTCTTCGTTTTTCTTTTTTTTTTTCTTTCTTTCCGCGCAGTTTTTGTCCACATCACAAATATCAAGATATACAATTAACGCTTTGTTCACACAAATTATCTCCAAATATCTGCATGACTTCTGAATAGTGCCACTTTAAATTCTTTCAAGCCAAATGGTAAATTGTTCATTTGGTGAAAAATGAAGGAATCACAAGGGACCGAAAAAAACGTCGGCTACATTCTGAATTTCCATTGTAACAATAGGACATTAGTTCTCTCCGCGGGCTGGATCATTCTTTGGATCTTGTTTTTTTTTGCACGCAGGTCACACAAAAGAAATAAGAAGCATTATCGAAAACAATCGTGTGACTTCTTCTTCCCAATCAACACTCCGGCATTCATTCTCTTACTTGTATGGTGTTTCAGATTCAGTCACTATTGAGCTTCATAAATAATTTGTACTTGTCTTTTTTATTATCTTCTCTCCTTTTCCTATAGTCTTCTCTTCACCTTTCTTGTCATGTACATAGGAATCTATATATACTTATTTATTAGCAATACGTATACATAGATCTGATCTTTTTAATGCTGATATTCTTATCAGAATTTCACTGATATTGCGATTAAGTGAACATTTATTTCTGAAGACATACATTATGTAGAAAAATTTTCTCAAAATATTAAAAATTACGTGGAAACTTATTTTGTTTAAGAAAAAAAAGAAGGTGAAATATTGAAAAAAAAACTATGAAAACCCACAAAACACACTTATATAATATCTTTAAATTTGGGTTTCGACATTAAAATCATAACTACCTTCGACTTGGTCAAGTCTATCAGGATTCTTTGAGTTGTAATTTTTTATAGCATCTCCCTGGTGGCTGAGAATGGCTTATTATGCATATGACTTGAACGGAAAACCTGTGATATTTGTGAAAAATTAATGCGCTATGATCCACAAACTTTTAATTTATGGTGATAACCAAAAAGACACAGCGTACTAAATGAGTTTCACAGCGGGCAATCGATGCTCGGTGGGCGCAAAAACCACATAGTCCAGGAATGTTATATAATACGAAGGAAAGAATAAAAAAAAATAAATAAAAAGTAAAATAAAATAGAAAGACTTTTGAACAAGTTTTATGTCATATTGAGCTAAAATCACAAATGGAAGTCGTACATAATAATTCAAAGAGATATTCGTTGTATGCGTATGTTAATTAAAGATGTGATTTTAAGTAACTATAAATTCCTACCAAATCAATTGAATGGCTATAAAGAAGTCTTAAATAACATGGTGTAAAGGGGGACAGTGGAATCCGAGGGATATGTTTATATGTTTTCATAATTTAGCAATTCGTGTGCGATTGCGGAGATAGCAGAGGAGATATCGTGCAAGAGGAATTATTTCTCTTGGATATTGAAATAATAATACTTTATTGGTAGTCGATTAAGCTGTCACAGATGCTGTCTTAATTATACAAAGACCTGCTTCTGCGACGATTTTAATGCAAATAGCACCGTGTAATTTAATTGATTTATTAATTTCACTTTTTTATGGGCTCAGATTTACTCCTCAGGTGACTCATTAGATATTTAGTCTTATACTCTAAAAACTAGCTTGTCACGCGGCGAACCCCAAAGCTATAGAGCGAGAGCGGATTATTTTTAACATAATGCCGATACAGTGAGATATTTCATCAACGACTAATTTTCAACTAATTGATCCATCAACATTTAAAAATTATTTTGTTAAAAGAAGTCATTAGCATGCGCATGATCGTCGTTCTTTTTTCCACCCCACGCGTCAATCACATATCACAACTGTTTAGTGCTTACAGATCATGGTTAGGTATAAGTATAAATTTCTAGATTCTCCAATATATAGTATTTAATTCTAATCGCTCATTTTCACTCGCACGCCTCTTCTAGCACGCTTTTTGTTCTTCTTTTAGAAACACTCGTCTTATGGACATTACAAAAATCGTATAGTGTGTTAGGGTTCACCAGGCAATATAAGAGAGATGTATAAAAGGTTGAGAAGATTTTCACCTGACACACATTGAGGAGTATTCTTTTGGGGAGCAACATCGTTAAAATTATTTATAGGATGATATTTTTGAAAAGTCGGAGATTTCATGATTCACTTTATTGTTCTCTTGTCACAGGATTCAGTCAGTTCTATTTTATGCTAGAGCATAAATTTTCCCACTGTGATTGGGGAAAATATACATTTAATTCAAGTTTGTATAGCGCTATCAAAAAGAAAATCTCATATATTCTCATAAAAATTTCCTCGGGACATCACTCTCACTTGCTAAAAGCGCTAAAAATGATTAATATACTTAAGAATTGTACGTAAAAGTTAAAGAAAAAAAATCATTTGATGAGTTTTCTTTTATTATTTATTTTTTTGATCTTTGCAGATATTACGAGAAATCCTTGAAACCTAATGAGACTTTTAATGAAACAAACGATGAAAGACAATTTATTCAACTGTATTTAATGACTAAAAGGAAAGAATAAAATTTACTGCAAAGCAATTTGAATATATTTTCCGTTGAAGACGCCGATAATGACTTCTTTATGAAGTAATCTGGGAATTAAGGCAAGTATGGGGAGAGAGAAAGATAAATGATTGGCTGCGAGAGAAATCATTTGCCCATTACATAAATTAATTTGTTGTTTTCTCAACGTGATAACTTTATCTGTAGCAATTCCTCTCGGTGTCACCTTTAAATTGGGTGAAAGTCCAGAAGATATTCATTTGTATCAGGTTAAATATTCTTTTTAGGTAAAAATTATGCTAAAAGCTTTTATAGTATTTTTTTTGTAATGTAATTTTTATAAACTAGCATACGTTAATTTAAAACACTTTGTGGAGTTTAGTGAGATTCTATTGACACCATTTAAATCAAAATCTATCCTGCTGGTGCACTAAATTAAAGATTTCATCGAGTGGCATATTTAAATGTGATTACAACATCTCCTTAGCATTTACATACATAGCATTTCTCCAGCTATATCCTTTAGTGCGTTATTTTACCAGAAAACTAAAAAAAATAAAGCGGCAAGACCATTCTTGAACTAAAATATCGATCTTTTCGACACTTCATTTACATACTGATCACATACTTTATGCTTGTATGCAGAGTGTTGTTTGATAGGCAGTGCTGTTGCTATTATTTTTATGTTAATTTAATATTCTTTTGTCGATGCCGACAGCACTTGTCCTCCTATACCATGAGTTTTTGGGAATCCACATATCAGAAAATTCAAAGCACTCCACGCAGAGTTTATTTTTCTTGATGCTACACCTTGATGTGAAATGCTTAGGGAGTTTTGGGTCTCATTCTCTCTATCTCTGCACGAAATTCCGTGGAATTTATGAAATAATAAAAAGCATCGTTAGAGAGACAAGAGAGCACCCATGTGAGAGTCATTTGGGCGGTAAAATGCGTATTAACGAGGTTTATTTCTCAAATTTATAGTTCAAGTGCACATCTATTTTACCTGTTAATTGTCAATTATAAATCTTAAGTCTCTCTATGGATGTTTCTTCCAGTACGCTCAAAAAGCGTGAAAGATTTCTTCTTAGATTGTGGATAAAGTCTTTCGGAAAAAAAAATCAAAATGACACTAAAAATTGTGCATCATAATTCAAAATCCAATAGATTTATGGTGACTTTTGTAAATATCTTTTTCCTCTTTTCATGCACATCTCTTCTTTAAAGCAAAATATCTCAGTTAATGTGACTTTATGTATTGCAATAATTAAGAGCTGGCTTCCTTTTAGTTCCTACACAACATGCTTAGAAGAGTGTAGGTACTATCTGAATATCTCTTGTTCATAGGGAGTATATTGTGGAGTGAAAAAGTTCGCTCTCTATGAATGGTGTTAATATTTCTCACAAGTTTAAGCATATTGCTTTTGACTTATTATTGCTTCTTTATGTGGTGCCATTAGATAAATTATTCCTTATTCATTGTGTTATTGAGACGGGACATGTGACTCATACACACCATTAAAATTTCATGACATGTAATTGCGAGATTCCTCGCCAGGTGAATATCGTAGAGAAGAGAGAATTTGTGCAGAATCAACAGTGGACACACTATTATACAACATATACCGGGAAAAAAATATTGGTGAAAAATTACTCACCATTTATTGGTCCATCCAATGAAAATGCATTTCGTTCACGCCATGCCCACGAACATAAATCACACGTTGTGAGCCCATCTGAAGAAATGGTTTCCTCGAGAAAGGGTGGTCGTGGTGGCGGAGGAACAAATTTTCCATTCCACAAACCACTCTCACTGGCGTCAAAAGTTAGGGGAGAATTTAGCAAATTCTCCTCAACAACATTTGACCAGAAGTCAATGTCGGTGGTCAGATTAATTGTATCGTCGCTGGGTAACGTTTCATGACTTGGCGTACTCGAAATTCCAGAAAACATGGTGGTTTCTACAAAAAAAAGAAACATATTTGTCGGTAACGTGAATTATCCAGCAGTGGTAGAGTTGGTAAATACTGCCACGAATGACAATAGATGTGACTAGAGAATAGAACAAATTGTTCCTTGCTATTGCTCTCTGAGAGAAAATCTCCTCGTGTCGTACGAAGGGCAAACAATTTCTACAAAATTTGCTTGATACATATTTTTCCTCTTTTTATCACGCGTTATTTATGCTAATAGTAAGACTAAACCTAAAAAGATTTATCATCTCTACATATTACAATTTTCAACAAAATTAAAATTCGAGTAAGTTCAACTGAAATTCAATTTTGTTGCATTAAATACCAAATCTTTAACAATATGTAAAAGACGTCTACGCAAAAAAAAAAGAATAAATCATCGCCAAAAATAATTGCTAAAACAACTTATATTTGGTTAGCTGCAAGCCCCGTGCGCTTCCATTTCACAAAAGAATCTCTTTGAATGCGAATGAAGACATATTACACACGTATGTAAATTCGATTTGATCTTCTGAAACATTTTCTTGTGAGTCAATTGAACTGAAAGCCCTCAAGGCCTGACACGTGAGTAAATATCTACTTAATTTAATTCTGATTAAGATATTAATCTATGGTGTAAGAAATTTCATGTACAAGAGGAAGTTATCCGTGTATACACGCAAATGAAATTTTCAATTATAACCCAATGCATTGCATTCAGCTCGTGATCGTGTGAAGAGGGCTAAAATGCATTAAAAGACGGTCAGATGAAATGCGCGCATGGCTCTAGAATCAGTGGAAGAATCTCAAAATGCAGCGGGGTGAAAAAGGTAAAATCGTCATTTTGAGTGATGTGAATAAATATCATCTGTGAATCGATCATGATGAACTATTCTTTTCGCTGCCGTGTCGTTGAGGATCTTTCAGCGCGGCAAAGGTATGCAGCAGTTGCAAGATGCGATGAATATCGCAATTTAAATAAATTGATTAATCAGCCTTTAGTTGGAAATATATCATAATGTCATGTAAGGATTTGATTTTGTTCACATCCACTTTGCCTGTTCATATTTGCCATCGTCGATGAATTAAAATGAATATATTGATTAACCGGTTCTCAAAATGTATTCATTTTCGTCCAGAGACTCTCTTTTCTCCACATAACACGATAAATATCCCTCTGGTCCGCAGTGATGCTCATATGAGCCTTTTTAGAATTATTGCAATATTGCTTTTGTGGTATTGATGAATTGTGTTGTTGCAATAAGGGACTGTAGCAAATGGCATTTTACTATGTTATTTCCTCAAAGAAAACTTAGCTTATCCAATAAACATAAAATAAATGTGACCAAAATGTTACTTTACGTTTTAATACCAATAGGTATGTCTGCACTTTGAATAGATCGTAAATGAATACGGAAGAAGGTTAGAATTTGATTTAAGGCTGGGGCAAACATTCCAAGATTTTTTCCCTATATAAACAAATCATCTTTAAAAATATGTATAATTGACTGAATTTAAGTTAAAAGTTGATGTATAATGTTGTAAAACTGCTAGGTATTTTATGCAGAACGCTATAAATAAATTCATTAGTGCAAATTTTATAGACAGGGATCTTCGTCTGGTTTTTCTTAGCCCCTTTTTTGGGTTAGTTGAAGAAGTTCTTGGCGAGCATTATGTACATATATGAATAAGTGATTCATCAGCATAATACAAATCAGATGTCAGACGGTAATGCCGATTGTTTCCTCGAAGAGTAACAATTTATCTCTGTGATCAACGTTTCAGCGCCTTTAGTTTCCCTCTTTCAGCGGGTAAATAAACCTATATAAAGTGATGTATTTAAAGAATATAGGTATATACATATATGTACGTACATATATCTGTTTTTATGGTCACTCACCAGTATCTTCATCATCAATTTATCTGGATTTTATTGAATAAGAAAAGAGTAATATGTATGCAAAAGTGTCTTATATTCAGTCAGTTGATCAATTCAGGGAGCCCAATGATCAATTTCAATATAAAGTTGAATAATCTTAGCGATGTGATCGACAGAACTCATTAAGTCGACCCTAACGTTTAATGCATTACTCAAAAGGTGTTTCACAGATCCATCTGCGTTGTATACGCCTCATCGTGTGGGTTCACTAACCCATCTCCTATATACGAAAACCGCCCAATAAATTAACCTGGGAAGATACACTGACAAACAATTCATTATCTGACTTAGAATTAATCTCCTTATTGTGCCATTTCATCAATGTTTCCACCACATTACAATCCTCAATTCTATATATTTATATGAGTGTCTGAATTGGTTTTAATTCGAGGAGGAAGAGCAAAAAAAAACTGTTCGAGTGTCTTACATATTTTACGCTGTGTGCTACAAGTGTTTCAACCCACACGAGCTTTTCACAGAAATTCATCCCTAGATTGCCATCAGATAAACCTCGAAAGCTTTGCAATAATGCCATTCAAAATGTTCCACATTATGCGGCACCATTCATTTCGCTCTGTATATATTTCTATGCGCTCCAAATGACCGATTCTACCTTTTCCTATGTTAGTAAACAAATATGAAAAAAAAAAACATTTTTCATCTAATACCAAACTATTCATTTTTTTAGGGATTTACTTCCATATGAATACTATCATCATTGCAGCATCTCATTGAATGAGTATGAATCTATGTTTATGTGCCAAGGTTTTATGTGTTTCTCTATTAACTTCCTCAACCTGTGTTTTAAAATAAGTTTTATATACACAACACACGATGTATGAGGAAGCATACGGAATATCAATTCTTCATCAAACTTCTACGTGATGAACAAAATTGGGAGGAGTGCATTTAAAACAGAGCTCAATTTGACGATGAAGAATGTATATGTATGATTAGAATATTATTTTTCCTAACACCTTGCATGTTCCAAATTCGAATGCGCGGTCAGATAAAGAAATTTCGTGACTTGTAATTAATAATAAATTTTCAAAAGTGTTGTAGAAAAAATTAACTGTTAAGAACTTTTCTATGATATGTCATGGAAAATATATGTATATATAGCTATAAAAGGCTGCTTATTTTAAGTATTCTGAGTGCTATTTCACTCTGTGAGACGCCTTATTACAATTCGATCCGATTACAATTGATAATGAAAGCTGGTACATCAGTTGAATAATAAATCTTTTTGTGAATCTTATGAAGAATATGTTGAAACAATATATACATAAGGTATAAAAAGAGAATAAAATTATTGACATTGTTGCCGCCTGGTTGCAACTACATGTAGTCTGTCTAATTATTGCCATAGTTTTAGGAAATTCCATAAGTATTTTTACACAACATCTCTTCCATCCGAGAAGTGAAATAGAAATTAATATGCAGGTCTCATGAGGACTTGCAGGCAGAGTGCAACAAGGTGCGGTACAGGAGTTTTCAGTAGCTTGGGAGTTACATAGAAAACAAGTGAGTGAGAAGAATAATTAAAAATGCAGTCATGTAGACATAAAATGAAGCTGAAAATAAAATATTGCACTCTTTGTTAAATGCAATTATTCAACTTCAATAAAATACTGCGCAGTCAGATATCATGTATAGGATGCGATATATGCACTCTTATTGATAATCTCTACAAATGGACGAACACTTCAGATGACCAGTTCATATTACCAATCACTTCCATTTAATGCCACATATGATTAATGATTGTACTCATGATCAAGAGCCACTGTGCATAAAAATGCTGACAAGTTGAAATCTCATTGCGGGCTTCATTATTAGAAGACATATCGTGTGTGCCAGACGCTATGCATAGATGTCGAGAGGACCGCAATTTTCTTCTTCATTACAAAGAATTTCACCACGTGAGAGATGTGATGAAAAAAATACCGACGGTGCTGTCGTATCGGTCAGAAACATTGCTGAATACACTATCGTGCAATGTTGTGCTAAATTTATCATACTTTTTCAATACTCTATTTCATATATTTTTATCTAATTTAATATTCCTTTTCTTGTTAATTGTAAATCCCTAAAATGCTTATGCAGAAGAAATTTAAAAGAAATTATTTCCAAAATATGCTGTTCAAAGCAATATTTTGCATATTACTGTACGTAACATTGTATAGCGTATATGGAAATGAATTTGAATTATTACGTGATTGAGAAAGAATTTTACATTAATTGAATGAAAGAGCGTACGGAAATTGAATCCTCAAGCGAATTATGGGTACGAAAAGGTCATAATCATCCTCTTGAAAGTGTTGAATTGAAAAGCATTCACAGGACCACTCTTGAAGATTTTTTTTTAGAAATCCCCATCATTGTTGTATTTCGAAATGGGGACTCATGGTGCGTTATCTCATGTAAAGCGTTCATTGTATCGAATTCACCGATCGATGAAACAATGCATAATTAATCATTGATTTCTTCATTTTTATTCATCTCTCAGTCTCTCTCGCGCAAAGAAACATTTATTCCCATATATTCATGTGTGGTAGAATAAAGGAGAGAAGGCGGCAATAACAACAATGCGTGGGTGCAATATTACTGATCATCCCAGTTTTTTGTCTTATCTCGCATCCATGGCCAATACGACAGGCCACACAACTAATGCGAGCTGCTAGCCCCTTTACGAAAATTACCTCCTCAAAATTTAACACCGGCACGTCTTCTCGACGATTTCGTGGTGTATAAGAGAATGACAGGACGCCAGAACAGAATAAAGATATATCAAAATCCTATAATTATGCTCATAAGTACCAATTTTCTCTTGTTCCCTTCTTTTTCGACAATTCACACAACATATGTACGAATGCCTCTGCATAATGCTCACACTTGGTGGAAAGAGTTTTTAGAACATCATTTTCTAGAGTTTTTTTCTCTGTACACTTACCTGAACTTCCAGCCAGTATCCGACTAAATCCCCAATTTATTATTCATTAAGAAGTATTTGCCACCTGAAAAAGAAAACATTTCCATATATTATTTCTTCAGTAAATTGTGCGCACATTAAAATAACTATTTTTTGCTGTTACTTCTTTCCCTTAAAATACAATTTGAGTTAAATTACAGGAAAGTGGAGAAAAGTATCACCGACACATGGTTAATGTGGTTAATGGAGGTTTTTTTTTATCTAAAGTAAATTACTTATACCTATTACAATACTATAAAAAACAGGGTGACTTATCAATGAAAAAATAGTCCTAAAGGTATTGGGGAAACATATTCAAGTTAGAATTATTCTTAAATTTTGAAAAAATCACAATCTTATTTTTCACTTGAGAAGAGTTTTGAACTTGGTAAGTTTGTTTTTAAATCGGATTAAAAATAATATTAATAAAAAACTTCTTTCTTTAAGAAAAGAACCGATAATAATTCGAAAAGCTCCTCAAGAATGCGAATTTGGTTTCGGAAGCTTAAAACTAATTCATTTTGTTGTGCGAAAATATTTTAATGAAAATCACAAAAATGCTTTCTCACTCACTCAACTACAAAAGCTAACTAGAAATATAATCTCCATGTGGTTTGAAAAATATGTATTGCCATCAAAGGTTAATGTTAAATTAATCTCGGAGAAATATTGCGAAATAAACCGATTAATACACCAATTAATAAACTGTTTAGGAGAGGCTTGTGCCATTGCATGTATATAATAGACAAATAAATAGCACGGGGATTAGGCATGTATTATGTCGGCGGTCAGACAACGAGATTCTAAATCATATATACGGAGGATTTATAGTATAAAGCGAATTAACAATATAATATGTTTACGACAGTGTAAATTTTTGTTAAAAACCCACCGAATAAATAACAATTAACTTCTCAGGTCCATAAAGTAATATGCAGCACTTCTATTATCACAGATTATGTGGGGGGAAAACTACAAAATATGGCGTATTCACAATTCCATGGACGTGTCAAAGAGGAATAAAAAATATATATACCTTTATATGAATGAAAAGGTAGTGGAGTGCGTATTTAAGTTAATCCTACTACATATTCTGTGAATCATGGAGAGATTAGTCGTTCGTCTTAAGCGAGCGTATTTCAGCTTGTCGTGAAATAATAATTCATTAGCAACTTAATTGGATAATATGGTGGTTAATCTTAAGCACTGTGCACGCTCTATTTAAAATACTTGTACGCATGGCAAAGGAGGTGCAAAAGTTTCTGGCTTTTTTACAAAACAAAAAAAATTAAGACTTTAGATAAATAATTTTCTTTCCGGGTTTTTCGTCGGCAGTTGAAATTCCTTACCCAAAGAAACACAGAATCTTCCCAGAGCTTTCGGCCCCGCTCGGAGCCTTCTTCAGTGGCTAGCATAGAAAGGGGCGCTTTTTATTAAGGAAAACTTTACAATGGAAAATAATTTTCACTCACTCAATAGCGGGGAATTACTTCCCAATCTTCGGGTGCGTCAATACATAACTCTGGTAGCAACGTGGCATCAATAAACTAATAAAAATTAACAGAAAAATGAACATGAGAATTGAAAAACAGAGAAAAACACCGGAAAAACAAGGAAAAACACCTTGCAGGCAGCACACTTCGTCATCCAATTTTCACATACAACGAGAAAAACGGTTAAAACGGTAAGAAACGGTTCCTTTGGGTAAGGAATTTCAACTGCCGACGAAAAACCCGGAAAGAAAATTATTTATATAAAAAAACGTCGGAAAAACCACATTGATTAAGACTTTAGCTTTTAAACTTTACTACGTGGAGTGAAATAATGTGCAAAATTTAAACAAAAGAAGAAATGATAGGTATTTCTGATGCCTTTAATGAATGAATAACTGAATTTTCTTATACTTTAAATGTTTAAAATCCAACATATACTGCCACTTTGACCCGCCTTCCCTATCTGCATATACCTACATACATAATTATAATCCTAATAGCTCTCCCATTGGAAGAGTTGATTAAGAAAAAAGGATTTTTTTTTTCTTATGAAAACCTACAAAATGTATGAAACATCTTGTGTGGTAAATTTATGAACTTCTTTGCATAATTCAGCACTATTGGCCACATTCGGAGCACACAAAGTCCAAAACAGTCGGTCAAAATATAAATTCTTTTCTTTAATAGCGTTTTTTCATGTTTTCACGAGCACTTCTCTCATCAGAATGTGGTCCCATATATTTCTTCTCGCCAGCAATTAGAATAGAGTAGGACACAAGTAGTAAAATTCACAACATGTTGTACACACAATGTTTTGATTATGGACCGTTATTTTTATGCACATTTAATGTAAATATAAACGTCTATATAATCAAAAGTATATTAAAAAATAATTATTAAAGTTGTCGTCAAGTTAAAAGTTATATTGTTTTCCAGCACTATATAAAAGTGGTTTTGTATGTAAAGGGAAAACATCATGAAATCCGATGAAAAGATTTCTTAATTGGTTAAATTATACCATAGCCCTCAAAAAGCGGCCTTATCGCTCCGTCGTCTGGACATAGATTTTCCATGCAATGCAGGAACACAAACTAATAACTTTATTCTCCTCTCCACAGCCAAATTGCTGAGGGAGAGTGGAAGAGTCAGGGTATATGATGGCTTTATAAGAGGGGCATATTCTTCGTTTGGGCAGCTCTAAGGTAGAATTTTAACCTCACGAGCCAGTTTTAAAATGCAATGAAAAAGGGAATTTTACATAATGTGCATGTGTATGCCTCAAGTAGACATCCAAAACAATTGTATGTAATTTATCTTGAGTGGATACGTAAATACATGCCTTTTATACCATCGCACATTCACAATTTGCACCATAACGCTTGATTCCAGAGGGAGAATTGTATAAATTCGTACTATACATGGTGTATACATACAAATGGTAGGTGCTTCATATTTATGGTAAAATTACTAATTGATGATTCTGATATGTTGAAACTTTTTTTTTTTCGTACAAAGCATCGCAGCATCACACGTGAGGGTGTAACCTCCAAAGATGCCATCATGCATGTTAGCTAAAGTGCCAACTGTACAATTAATTGTAATTTTAATTGCATACTCCGACAACCTCCGTAATGAGTCACTCTCCTACTAAAGGACCCGTACAAGCTCTGGCTGTTTGAGACGTGATTCTAAAAAAGAGGGTAATGATCCACGCAGGAGAATGCAGAAATCACTCCTTTGCTTCAACGTCCATATATTCACCACACTAAAATTTCAAGGAGAGACTTCCATTGAAACTTGTATGGAATTCTTCACGAACTGTAGAAATATACAGGAACGTATTATTCCGGTGTAGAAATAAAGACACCATAGGTCTGTCTACAAAGCAATTCAACATACTTTTCAAAGACTCCATCATGTTAACAATATTTGAAAAAAAAAAACAATTCATTTAATTTTTAATTCAATCTGATAAGTGTGCCTTTATTGAGATGTATAATACTCAATAAATTTTAATTTTACCTCATTATTTAGTTTGGATTGATAAGGATTATTGACTTGGAATTTTAGGCAGTACAGACTTTAACCCTTATTTGTATGATTACTCCCTATATTGAATAAATATTACAAAATTAATCTTTAAAATATATGTTATGTTTGATGCATTTTACAAGAAACAAGAGTGAACATTTAACGAAAAATACCTAATTCTAGTACAAAGACTAAGAATTGTTAACAAAGAAAGTCGCAAATGAAACCATAAATATACAATTTAAGAAAGCATTGGCTCATTATTTACATACATAGCCGAGTATAAGCGCAAACTCGGGACCACAGCTTTTTTTGGAATTAAGATGGCTCATCAAATGACAACTCTTAAACAGATGCATCATTCCCGTGAATGAGTATGACAAAGATTTTTCTAACATATTACCAGTGAATAAACACTTGCGAATGTTTGAAAAAGTTGTGAAGTAGTTTAGCAAACACTCCACTGCTCGTAACCCGAAACCTGTAAACATGGAATGGATCGTTTCCCAGAAATATGATGTACGATCGACTAAAGGTTCTGGAGAATAGATCGGCAGCGTGTGAGAGTTTACATGCGGAGAAAGGTACGGTGGGTGAAAATTCTTTCAAAAGGTGAGTGATTGTGGCTTCTGATGCACGAAAGATGAAATTAATTTCACCATTATTGCTGTTACTTGAAATCGCTTTGCTGAAAAGTTCACGCTATTGGTCTCACTATGAGTGGTACATTGACGCGGGAGGTGAAATGATGGAAAATATAGGCGCGACAATGGTGGTGCAAAAAATAATGATGACGTGTACTGATTTTTCATCAACTTAACGGCACCTAAGTACCATATGCAACCATAATCCCTCCCGTTGCAATTACACGCATACAAGTGGAGAGATACTTCCTCTGGAAGCTTTGTCTGGCAAGGCGTGAGATAGCTTGATGACAAACAATGGATGCTCGTAGCGCCAGAAAAAGTGCGAAAATAATACGTGCATGTACCATGGAGAGAAAAACGATATAAAGGGGGGTGTTTCAAGAAGCGTTGCTGAAGGAGATGTGAAGGAACAAAAAAAGTCTCGTGTGGAATGGGGCAGACGTTCCTTTCTTTTTAATAATTTTCTCCCTTTATTACACCGTTGTTTACACGATGCACTAAAGTGTGGGGATGAATATTTGAAAAGCGCTTGATATATGTAGCGCGATCACCATACAGAACATACACCGCACGTACACAATGGCGTGTGTGATATGGCTGTATGAACAAAAAAACTACAGCCTACACTCCACCTAGCTCTTGTGGAATTCTCCGTCTTGTTCTTTACAAAAAAAAAAAAGCGTAATATCTTCTGGTATAAAAAATCCAATTTACCTTCCTTATCATACCTTCAGTCAAGAGTAACACACCTGTTATGAGCAATTACATTTTTGTCCATTAAATTTGTGACACAGACCTCTATTGTAATTACTCATGTTACTTCTTTGGTATTAATCATCAAAGGCGATATATTCGGCATAACGCTAATTGAACTCCAAAATCTATATGCCGTTTTTCCTAACCCCAAAACAAGGAATGATTAATTGAATGGGGAATTGAGTGACAAAGTGTGTACTGTGTGGTATCAAAAATAGCTTTTACCTACAAAAATAAACCCACAAAAATAATTCGAATTTGAACAGTCAAGGGGTTAATAAAACAATTACAAAATCATTGCACTAATTGTAAGAAAAACTTTTTATTCATAGATAAATTATATAATTTTTGAAATAAAAGAAAACCAAGCATAAACTTGAATATTTCATATAAGAACAAATTATGAATTAAAGATGCCATAAAATAATCAAATGGACTAACTATGTACGTACATGCTAAATTCAATTTTACATTTCAAAGTAAAATATTCTATCAGTTAGTGACCCCCGGGAAATTTTGAATTGCCTCGTCAGATATTCAAACAGCGTGTTTTGTATTGGAAAAAGTAATGGTCAACCGCATAAAATTGGCGGACTGTGCGGCTTGTTCTTAAAACCGCCAAAAATTGCAGTGAATACAATGGATAGGGATTATATGCAGTGTGCACGGAATCCACCGTGGGCCCTGACGATGTGAAATACACCACACTGCGAAAAAAAATGAGCAGAAAACAGGTGAAACATGTCGCTGGCAATTCTCGATTGTTGGTGGTGTGTAGAAAATGGAGAAAAAAGCATTTTCAAATTATGTTGCATCCTCGGGTTACATGAAAATGATACACGAAGCCTCATTGTTCTCAAGTCAGAGAAGAGAGCTCCATGCCACATCATGCCGTGGCATGTAAAATGTTCGACACCATGTCATCGCTACTAATAATATTATCAGGAAAGTACTAAATGTGAAATTGATTTCTTCCGCAGACCGAGAATGAGAGATTTTAGAGGTTTCGTGGTTGTCTTTTCCTCTCTGCCACCTTCTTCTTCCTCCACAAGTTCTCTTGGGGAAAAGAAATTCCTTGCGGCTTTTTCACGCTTGGCTAAATGAGACGAAATACCTCAAGTCAGCAAATTCAAAAAGTTTAACGTGAGATTTGGTCTCGCTCGGAGCAGAACTATGATGTTTCAATTAGAATTTCTTTTTCTCTCTTTTTTTTGTACACTTCTCCTTCCCCTCGGTCGTCACTGCTACCTTAGCACTCCCCTCACCTGGAGATGTTCAAGTTTTATTTCGATGGTGGTGTTGACATGTATGTAAATTTTATGTAGACATCAGCCCAACCACATAAT
Organism: Lutzomyia longipalpis; assembly: GCF_024334085.1. NCBI lineage: Eukaryota > Metazoa > Arthropoda > Insecta > Diptera > Psychodidae > Lutzomyia > Lutzomyia longipalpis. The sequence goes on from NC_074707.1 coordinate 25,738,410, forward strand.
CTACCGCAAAGCATCCCATGGCAAAACAGAAGACACAATTAATGCGACTATACACAACTATGGAGCGAAAGAACCCAAAGAGTATAAGATCAGTCTCTTCTCATTTATTTTGCACCAATGGCAATATAGCGCTGAAGCAATGTGAATTAAACCTGAATCCACCACCCATGTAGTTTCTGCCTCAATGTGTGTGTTGAACTTTTTCTTATTCAGCCACAAACCCAACAAAAAACCCAAGCATTCTCGCCGAAGAAGTTTAAATCAACGACGCGATATATAGGAATAAGTTGGTTGCACCGTATCAAACAAATTGCACTTATATACATATAAATGTATGTAGCACACTCACCGAATTGACATAGGTTGTGCCAAGAGGTAGATTCTGCACCAAAGCTCTCTGCAGTGTGAATGGGTGAGAAAAGATGGGCAGAAGTGTCCTAATCCCGAAACACTAATAGGTGCTAATCCTTGGGATTTGTTGTAGCACTCGAGAGGGTGCACCATAAACACTTTGTTTGTGGAGAGACAACACTTGTGGATTCAACATCAAAACACCACCAACTGTAATAAAGCAATTTTCTCGGTGCGGCGTCTTCCGTTGGTCCACTCACGGAACGAGATGGAAAAAAAATCACTTAATTAACCCTCGAAAAACAGTCAAGAAACACAGAAAATGTGAAGAGAGGCGCTCAGAAGAAAAGACCTTTTGAGATATTCCACTGTTATTTGATAATGGAATTAGTAATGTTTTCCAGAGTCGTCTTCACTTCTTCACCACAAACCACCGCGCGGCAGAGTGAGCGAGCGAATGGATATAAGAGGAACGAAAACGAATAATTTTGTATGTGCCGGAGTGACGGAGCGGTGAACCAGAGCTTACGAGCAGTTAAGGTGAACTGAAGATTGCTGTTGAGCTGGAGGTCTCTCCAGGAGTATTCGGTGTGGCAACCATACAAATGCATATGGAGGGAAAAGACAGAGAGCGTGATTATACTCATGGCGAAGTTTCCAGCCGGTTCTGGGCGACCGATGTAAATGGTACCAACGATCGTTCCTGCATCGTATCTGCCTCAATTGCGTGGTGGTAAAAAGAACACCACAGATATAGTTGTCGGTGATTGAAGCATACGCAAGCGTAGGGAATCCATACAATTATAATGGTCGCGGCTGGTGAATAGATTGTGGAGTGACATGAATATATTTCCTGCCAGGAGAAGCCAAAGCGGGAAGCCAATACAATCAACTTTCTATATAGCTGGAATTGCATTTTGCTGGCCATCCCAGGGCCAGGAGAGTTAAAGAGAATACCGGGGACAAACCAGAGATATTATATCTTCTCCAACTTATGGACTATTCTGCTTTAATCTCTGGTGTACACATAATCATTTATCGTTAGTCTTACTACACGTAGCCCCACATTACATGGCACGGGGTGCCCAATTTAACCCCTTTCTAACACTATCGTCATCAACGAAACCCGCTCCTATCACTTTCAATCTTCTACGGTGATGGAGAAATTTATGACATCCATAAATATTGAAATTTATCTGTTCTCCTTAGTTGAAAAAATATGTATTTATTAGATAAATTAAAATAGAAATTGAGTAATCAAACAAGTTTTAAATGCAGGCATTAAATATCCTGGACTATAACTTAAGGTGAGTATAGCTGACCTCAAAACTAAGAAATCTTACACAACGCTGTAGCTTCTTGTCTTTCCGACGAAATATATTCTTTTAAAATGTTTGCTTCATTACTATATGCTAATAGGTTGCTATTAAAAAATAAATAATTATCTTTATCAGACTATCTGAGTTGATATGTAGAAATTTTATAATATGAGACAATTATTTTTAATTTTAAAATAAAACAGGTATGTTTCAATTAACAATGAATAGCCCCTTTCAATTTTATACGTTTCTTACAGAAAGACTCATAATATAATCACAACATTTAGTCTTCGTTTGAATCCATACTGAATGTCTTGATTAATTTAAATTTAACCCTTGGAATGCGGAGCGGGGTCGTTGAACGACCCCAGCGCTATATTTCGTGTTATATCTCCATAAATATAAAAGATACCATTCCCATCTTTTGGAAATAAGTTCTTTGGTTATCTGAGGAGGTTGTGTAAAAATTTCAGCGCAATCCGTCCACCACAAGAAAAGTTATTAAGGAAAATGTAGAAGAAGGGAATTCAAAAATTGGTGTAACGGCCATGCTGCGAAAAATTTCTTAGAATGAAGTTAGTCACATCATAAATCATATGGTTGAAGGGGGTTGAAGGGTTGTGTTTACTTTCTCACTTTACCATCTCAGTGTCAGAATTATCGCGAAAATGTAACATAAACAACATAAAACATAATTAGAAGCATATAAATGTGCAAAACAATAAAGAATATTCGAGAAATATTGCCATTTATCACGGTGCGGGAAGTGAGGGGAATGTGGGGAAGTAGTGAAAAAAAATAGCAGTTACGGTCAACTTCGTGGCAAATTTCTCACGAAGAAAATGTGAAAAATGAGTGAAAAATGTTTTACCCTAATATCTTCTTCTGCATGTTTCCGGGTGGCAAATTTGTGATGCAAGGGGCAAGAGGACTATATAAGGAATCTATAGGCACTAACCCGACAACTCCAGGTTGTATAGTTTTGGAGAAAATTGGCCTTCTTTTTGGGGTCGTTCAACGACCCCACCTTCGCATTCTACGTAACTACCAAGGCCTCCGCATTCCAAAGGTTAAAATTCATTCAATATTAAGAAAGAGGTAAACAAAGCATAATATATTAGCATATTTCTATCATATTCCAATACATATTGTAAATATGCACATCAAAGGTGAATTTATCATTGCCGACGGGATATATGCAATTTTTATTCTGATAAGATTTTTCTTTGTGAACACCCAGACGAAATTTTTTGTTTTTGTTTTTAAGAGAGGTTCGAGGTGTGAAAGAACAATGGATTCAGTGGTAAGTTGGGTGTAAGCTGCACTTTATAGGGGAGAACAAAAGAAGTAATTCAGTACCAGAAAACACCAGTAGTGCCACATTAGTTGGTCGCTTAGAGAGGCGCGCAGAAGAAAGAGATTAATCGCCCCTTCGTGTGAAGGCAGACACTTGAGTGTGCACGTGAATAATTTTGTCATACAAACACACGGACCCCGATACAATCACTCACTTAATTTAGCCTTTTAATTTAATACTAGAATCAACTAAAGATAAGATAGCAATTTGCGAGATAACATTTTAACACATTTCACTTTCTTCCAATTTTTGTGTTCGCATTACAGGTAAAATAATAAAAAAAAAGGAAATGAGGAGTATTAGAAAAGACACAAAAAGTGTTTTTTCTTGTTTTCTTTGGGTATACAATATTCCTGTCGCAGTGAGACTTTTGGGACACTGGCCACCCCAAGTGTTAGACGATCGCTGGAGGTATTAAATATCGAAGCAGGTATATCAAGCATCATGGCAGGTATAAAAGTGGTGGCCGTCCAATTAAATTATCTCCATTTGTCTCTGCGAACTAGAGTGAAAGAGAGAGAGACGAAAAATAGGCATGGGTGTTCCTTCCAAATGAAATTTTATTCAAACCACGAGAGACAACATAATCATGTATATGGCGTTTTCTCCTGCCCTCGAAAGGGCAACGCGAGTGCAAGAAACTATTTCATAATATCCAACAAATATTTCCTTCAATTGTCCACAAGCCAACATATTACTCATATGGCATTCCAGCGATACCATGCTTCATTTTCATCGTGGAGCTATGGAAACAATTCGCAGAATTAAAAGTGGAAGCTCTCAAACACTTTCGCATTGTATCCAAATTTATCGACCATGCTGATGAAACACACCGATATTCTGCTTTTTTTTGCACCAACAACTGCTGCCAACAGTTGGTAGATATTGTAATTGATACGAAATTCTTTAGAAGGGAAAATATATAGTCAAGGTAGATCAAAATGTTTCTACCTTTGCTCTGAAATATGTACAACCTTGTATTATATGGCAGAGAATAAATAAATAAAAAAATTATAAATAGAACAAAATAATACCTAAACATTTTTTTCCATCGTCATGTTCGTAATTTGGGATGTCTAAATATGCTTATATCAAGTCCTAACTGAACGGAGTTTTATTGATTATATACTACAAATGTGAATACCTATAGTCTTATTTTCTCTTAACAATCCTCAATGTACTTTTTTGAAAATCTTGTCCATTATGTGTATCAACCTCCACCTTTAAGAGAACTTTATTTTATTTTTCAACTTTTGTGAAATAAATCTCACCCTGAAAATCTCAACTACTTTAAACGAACGCACCTTCATCACAGATTTTTATCCATTTAACCGCGAAAAGTCGTTGCGCCTGGTAAATTTGTGCGAGAGTTTGTGAGTGACGATTGCGAAGTGTGGACTTTCTTGCGGGAGTGTAAGACTTGCGCAATAGTGCTTTTTTCTGGTGTAATTCACTTTGTCAGTCTTGACATTGATTTCACCTTTAAGTTTGCCGGTATAAGTGAATCTCTTGGCAGTTAGTCGCCGGTACTCAAGTATTTCAAACGCTCCAGGAGCTGCATTTAGTGAATTTCTTGACCATTCTTGGTGCATACAAGCTTTTATTCACAACAAGTGACCATTCGAAGTTAGCTGTGTCTGTGTGAATTGATCAAAGGTATTTGAATTATTTCTTTCTCAACTCACTAATTAACCATATGGTTAACATTTTGTGAGCTCCCGCAAAATAAACTATGTGGTATTTGGCCCTATTGGCATCCAATCGATGTACTGCCACATTGGAATTTTCTTTGTTCGTCGTCAATAATGCAAACAAGAGCCACTGCCCCAGCTTTTTCTACATGTACAACATATAGCATACTCCCCCATCTGTTCTCATTCTTATAACGTCTCTATAATGTACTTGACTTTGAAAGAAAGTGAAGCGCTGAAGGTCACTCAATTCTCACATGTGTATGCTATGTACATATTCCTAAGCCAACCATAAGTCTAATTTTGTATTCAGAAGTGAAATTATAGTGACGAAATTATATAAAGATCTTCCGATATGCAAATTTAAATGAGCATGAATGATTATAATAGACATCATTTACACAATTACATTGCGATTTACATAAAAATGAACACAATGGAACACTTTTATTTCACTAACGAGCCTCATATTTCAAATGGAACTCCCGCGTGGAATGTGAACTTGAAATTTATGAATTAAAATCTTTATGCTCCGGTATTAAAAAAAATCATGCGGTTTAAGAATACATTTTTTAATTGAAACGATTGCCAAATTTAAATCATTCCAAATTGAAAGCTTTTTAGAAGAGGTTTTGGAGAGCTTTTGAAAGTTGTTGCTTCGTTATACTTGTACTGTGAGTAAATTACAGTGAGTCAAAACAATTGTAAATATTTTACCACCACTCTTCTGGTGAAGTCAGCCTTTCGGATATGTTATTCCTAAAGAAATATCTATCTTGATTGTTGCATTTGTTACTGTATATCTTTAGATGAGGATTGTTTTTGAAAGGAATTGTGTTCAATATTTCATGAAATTTTCAAAATTCAACTAGATAGTGACCTTTTCAAATGAATGTGAATTATTGAGGAAGAGATTACCTATGAGTGTGGATGGACTGTAAATTCTATATGTTCTAACTGCAAAATTTATAATCAATTCAGAAAGATTTTTTTGCATTATCACTGATTTTTAATCCTTAAATAAATTATTTAGAGATCCAAATATCTGGATATTTATTAATGTATCCATTAAAAAGAATTCTAATATAATTCAAATTGTAACTCACAAGAACAGGGCCCATGAGCAAAGACAATTTGTATGGTAGAAATTATTCAGATAGAAAGTAGTAAATCCTTGAAATTTTTACAATATTGCATGAATTGCATCAGCGCTCCAAATTCACGTATTTTCTGCTAAACAAATATGTATATGTATGTATGTATGTAATAGATAAATAAAATCATTGATTGCTGCAATCCTTTCACTTTCCTTTCTGTTTTCAATGCTCCATTATATGTATGTACTACAAAATGGAAGAGGATGAATTTTGGGTAAAAATGATTAATTTATACATTAGTACTACTGTTGAATCAAACAATTGTCTTTTTTGAAAATAAGTGAGAAAAAATGTCTTAATGGATTGTAAATGTATTTCAACACCTCTTTTTTTTTGTTACCCACTTCTAGCACTGTCATCATGTCTGTGAAAGACCAATTAATGACCGAAGTTGCGGAGCCACTAAATAGTTCCGGCAACAAGGTGACTATAGTGGGAATCGGTCAGGTGGGAATGGCCTGCGCATTCAGTGTACTTACGCAGAGTGTTTCTAGCGAGGTTGTCCTCGTGGATGTAATGGAAGATAAATTGCGTGGAGAAATGTTGGATTTGCAACATGGTACGGCATTCATGAAAAATGCCCGCATAGAGGCGAGTACAGGTAATGAGATTTTTGTGGGAAAAGCCATGTGTGTGCCTTTTTGGGTATGGGGACAGAGGGGCACAGATGTGGAGAGATCCAGGAAATGTATAATGCCAATTATTTATACCGTGTGTGTCTCTTCTCGATAACTTTGAATCCAAATAGATTATTCCATTACGGCCGGATCACGATTGTGCGTCGTGACGGCGGGTGTACGTCAGCGAACGGGTGAAAGTCGCTTGGATTTGGTACAGAGGAACACAGATATCTTCAAAGGCATCATACCCAAGTTGGTTGAGTACAGCCCCAACACCATCCTCTTGATCGTCTCAAATCCCGTAGACATTCTCACATATGTGGCATGGAAGCTAAGCGGCCTCCCGAAAAACCGTGTCATCGGCTCTGGCACCAATTTGGATTCATCACGATTCCGCTTTCTGATGTCCCAGCGGCTGGGTGTAGCCCCAACATCGTGTCACGGCTGGATTATAGGTGAACACGGTGACTCCTCCGTACCCGTGTGGTCAGGAGTCAACATTGCTGGTGTTCGGCTTCGCGAAATTAATCCCAACGTCGGTATGGATGGTGATAAAGAGAATTGGATTGAGCTGCATAAGAAAGTCGTCGAGAGTGCCTACGAGGTGATTAAATTGAAGGGGTACACTTCATGGGCAATTGGACTGTCTGTCGCATCATTGGCATCGGCACTTCTCCGCAACACCCACAACGTTCATGCCGTTTCAACTTTAGTCACGGTAAGGAATTCAATTCAATTGCACGGGCTAATCATTGCGTGCACACGAGTTTTATTTTATTCAATTTCCAATTATTAGTCCTCTCCTTATAAGATGGTTTTATTTGCCTATCTTCATTGTCATGTGCCTACATCCATGTAGATATTAACACTGGAAGCTCTAAAGCTTAGTATTTTATGCCTCCAGTAGATAGATTTTCGTATATTCATGTTTAAGAAGACAAAACAATTTTTTTTTATTTACTTTTAATCATCTATCACTATAACTTTTGCAGTAGAACATGTTTCGAATTATATTAATTATGTCATCAAAATCGATCTTAAACTTTGCATAAAAATTACAAATAGTTAATCCATCTAAATTGATACAATTTTTTATCTTGATTTTATTTTATTCAAAAAATAATGAGAATAATAAATTAAAATCTAAATCTTTTGCAGAATTTTTTCAGATTTATTTATTGAAATTTATCGAATTCTTAAAAATATTTTCGACTTTTCATGATTCATTAGAAACAATTTTAAACTCTAAAAGGAATTTTTATGGAGAGTAAATAAAGAGAATTTCTTTCGACATTCGTGACTAGAACATAGCCATGATAAGTGTTTTAAAAATGTATCTTTTATTTCTTAATTAGTAACCCCTCGAATTAGGTCTTGCAAATTGAATGTCTCTCGGATGCCTAACTAGAATCTCTCAATTTCTTTTCCAGGGAGAACATGGAATAGATAAGGAAGTCTTTCTGTCTCTGCCGTGTGTTCTCGGTGCGACCGGAGTCAGTCACATTGTTCGTCAAATTCTAACCGAAGACGAGACAAAGCAACTTCAAAAGTCCGCCGAACTAATGAATGAAGTCCAATCCGGCCTCAAATACTGATAAATGGTGGAATTTTCAGCATTTATTCTACACTATACCATCAACAGTACATCCAACATAGCTAAATAGAAATGAATCGTTGGCTTCTATCTTGTATCATTTGCATTTTTCTCAATTCTATATTATGGCATTTTTCGGTGTTGTGTTCTGCGATAGAGGATAAATGTTTTGCGTATCGAATATGAAAATTAAAAAGAAAACAACATTTTTTACAATCTACCTCTTGAGAGAGCCAAATGGGAGTAATATAATTGTTTATGTGACATTTTGAGATAAATATTTGTATTTTAAAAGTGAACCTCTAAAATGGAATGTTTGATCACTATTGTGAATGTATTAAATTTGCACACTTTATATATATTTATAATATTAAAATCTTTATGTAAAATTTACCGTTAATGTCTCTTTTAATACGAACCGTTGAAAAGTTGAAATAAAAAAAAAAAATTCTATACCTCGAGGCGATTATCTTCTGCTTGAGACTCACTCACCTTTTCTTCCTTGCCGATATACCTTGACATTGAGGAGGTTGTTTCTACGTGCGGAAAATGTCTTCATTGGTAACAGCGAATTAGTAACAATCGAAGTTTCTTTGCGTGATTTTTGAGATCGTGACCTGGAAAATTGGCATGATTCTGACACGGGCATCATTGTTGGCAGTTGAGGATCCTATATAAATAAACCTGGGTCCCACGGGCATTCATTAAAGTTAAGAAACGGGTGGCAGAAATGTTGCACTGTCGATTCATTTTTTTGGCTGTTGCCACGTACTTTGCCCTCGCCAGTGGCATTGTCTTTGAATGTCCCTACTCTATCCAAACGTACAATAACGAGGAGTTGCTGCGATGCCTTCAGGACGGATGGGGTCGATTCTGTAAGCTATCCTTATCATCTTTAATTTATAATTTCTTAAAAATTTTACCTTAAACTCTTTAACCTGCAGGTGAGGCCAATGTGGACACAACTGTACTCAATTTCTATCCTAGCGTTGCACTACGTGACATTAAGATTTACCTCTTCGGAAAGCAACATGTGCACACCTATCACTTTGCTGATCTCTGTGATCTCTGCGCTAACGAAGATTTTGTGAAGAATAAGAAGACTCTTGTCTTCGTTTCAGGATTCCCACCAACTGATGAATATTCCGCAATTTCCGAATTGTGGAGACTTCGTCAAACTCACCACGATTGCAACATCATTGCTGTAGATGTTGCTGCAAATGTTGAACAAGAATATTCAAGCTTGCACGCAAACAATGAACATCTAGCAAGATCTGTTGCTAAGCTTTGCCACTACTTGGTTTCCCAAACACACGTTCTGGTCCAGGATATCTACCTTGTTGGTTTCTCCGTTGGTGCTCAAATTTCTGCTCATGCTGCAGTTATTCTTCGTGACGAATGCGAAGTCTTCCTTCATCATGTTCTCTTCCTCGATCCCGCTGATACCTGCGATGGCAACAACTACATTAGCAAAGATATCGCCAAGAAGGTGGTTGCTCTTCATACCAACAGTGGCCATTATGGTGTTGCCGATATTGATGTTCACGTGCAACTTTTCCCTAATGGAAAGATTCGTTTGCAACCCTGCTGCAAGTCTAACGTGTGCTCTCACTTCCTTTCCGTCACCCTACTCGTAGATGCTATCTGTTATCCAAATAGCATTCTGTTTGTCAATTGCCCCGATTGGGCCACTTTCAAGAAGGCCAAGTGTGACTACAAGGATGTTATTGCCCTGGATCTGGACTTCCCATCTACCGCTGAAGGTCTCTACTTCTGCGTAACCGCAGAACATGAACCCTACGGTCTTGGCAACGTTGGTATCAAGCCTGTTTAAATTTCTTACTAAAAATTTATACATTATTCTGGGAAATAAAATTATAGCATTTTCACCAGAGTGTGTTAGTCTCTCTCAATTCGTGAGTAAAAAATCGTGCTACAACTGGCTAGTCTCTGCCACGTTTATGCACACGAATTATTCTGTGTCACTAATAATATCACGTTAAAAAAAATTGCTAAATAAAAAACCATTATATATAAAATTATATTATAAAAATATTATTATCCAATAGACAAGACAATTTTCCACAAAATTCTAAATAACAAGAAAACTGGGTCATTAAACAAGCATCTTAATATATAAAGCTGAAATGTTTGTTTGTCTGTGGCACATGAACTCCTCCTAAACGGCTGGGCCGATCTTGGTGGGTATGGGGGTAGAGGGGGTCAATACGAGTTGCAAGCGCTATATGGGATTCCGCCCCAACCCCCCATTGTAGCGCCCCCTCAGAAAAATTGATTTTTTCCCATTTTCTACCTGCTGAAGGGTCAAATAACGGGATTTTTTTATTTTAAAAATTTCTCGGGGTACCGTATTATTCATCCCCTCTACTAATATACGCCCCCCTTTTATAGCTTAAAATGGAGTTTGCTCACACGTGATTGGGGGCTCGGGTTGACTAGTTGTATTATATATTTCATAATATAAAACGAAGCTTTCAACTATTTAACATAAATATTGTATTATGAAATTCTTAAACAGAAAATGAAAATTAATTAATTTTTTTAAAGCATCCTGGAAAAATAATTAGAAAACTCTATTAATAATCTTTATTATTCCCACTAAAAAACGAGTGAATGGATGAACTTGAAAGCTCTAGAAGGGTTGTCAAAATCATTTAATATTTCTTGCGAATTCTTGCCAGCTTTTTTTTTAAATCATCAGAATACCTACATACAATGCAATTTCTTCTACATGTATGTATGTACGTACGCGAGCTTGTTTTTAATAAATTATATGAGATACTTTTATGTTATAAATTTCATCCACTCGAAAGAAGACCTTTCAAGACTATTAAAAAAAATAGGTAGGTACAGTTATTGTATTTTTATAACAATGAGCTTTCTGGTGATATTTAACTAACAATAATCACCTGTGCAAGTGATGATTAATAACATGAATGAATTTCTAGCAGGTGTATGCGATGAATTGTTGTAGCCGAGATGCAAAAGCTATTACTGTTGCTACAACAAAAAAGCACCTGTTGAAAAAGAAGCATACACCTGAGCCCGCCTGAGGTGGTATTGGTCAGGTTGTCTGTCTGCCGTCCCATCTAAGTTGCTTGATTCTTGTTCTCTCGAATCAGTTCAGTTTGAGCCACATCGCGCAACCACGCAGACCGTCCGAGCGCTCGCACGTTCCACTGCCGTTGCTCTTTTATCATAAAACTTAAAAAGTGGAAGGTGATTAGAAACATAAAACTTTCGTTTAGGATAATTTCGGGTGCATTCCACGTGACACAGATACAAGTTAAGCAAGGAGGTATTTGTTGGCCAAGGCGGGGGCTCTCACGGATTCACCTTGTGCACGTTTTCGTTGTGATATTGGCAACGGGGAGGTATAATTCAACACAGCATCATGTTGAGTGCAGATAATAGATTCAATATGTGAACAGACCTCGATAATTGATGGAAGAGTGAGTGAGAAAGAGGCGAAAAATATTGTCTCCACCTGTCTCTTGCCACATTTTACTGTTTGAGAACTACAATATTGCCACTTTGTTAGCCATCGCAGGTGAAATGGATATGGAATTACAATAAAAAATGCTGTGAGACTTTCAAGTACCTACATATACCAAAAAAAAGTTCGACGACTGCGAAAAAAGGCTAAATTTTGTATACTTACACCTCCTTGTGATTGCTGGCCTCCTCGACGAAGACTTATATACCTATATATGTAGTTGCTGTGGGAATATTTAAATTCACAACGTAGTGCTTCTTTTTTTACGATTTCTTTGACTCTGGACCTGATACGAAAGCTATTGTTAATTTCTAAATCGATAAAAAATACCTTTAGTGTGGAGTTGTGTGTATTAAATTAAATGTGTTGTGTAGAAATAGAAAAAAAAACAGTGCACGAATGGACTTTAACAACGAATGCATAATTCTCGTGAATATTTAATACTATTTCGCACATACTAGAAACGTGTGTGCCTTCTTGTGTGCGTTCGCGAGATAAAAGTGTGCATTTCACATCAAATGAGTATATGAAAGGCTGTAATTACCTTTATATATATAGTGGATTGCATATCAATTCAATGCATACAAGTGAAGCGACCTGACTTATGGCAAGTCAATTCAATCACTTCATCGCCATGTTAATCCGGCCATTAATTGCCCATTCTCATTAGAACCGTGAATCAATCCATTGAGAGGAGCTAGAAAAAATATATAGTCTGTGTGTACTATTAATTAATGAGTGCCCATATAGAAAGGAATCGTGTGTGCTATATATAGTGAACCTGTAGCCTTTCAGTTACATCGACAAACACCATGACAATTTCGTACACTAGCGAAGTACCAAATGGAAGTAGTTTCGGATGTTTCTGGCGAATTCTTAAGAAGTAAGTCTGATTCTGCGGTCACTACCCTCTCTCAAAAAACACAGCCTCTCAAATCCTCACCACATCATTTGTGCCTCTTTCATTTTGTTCAAAATACCAAAAGGTTTTTTTTCCAATTAACGATAGAATGAGAATTTTCATTCATTTGCAAAAGCGCATCAAAAATGCAAATAGGGAAGATATCTCTAGAATGGAATCTATATATAGGTATGCAAGCAAAGTGCATTATATAACGTACTTATACAGCTGAATCACAACAATGACGATTTAGCGTTGATAAAAATTTACTAAAAAACCGCATTTTAAAACTTTGCAACATGCTGGAAGTTTAAATGAAAGAGCTTCAGAAAATTTCTAAAACGTCAAATGAATGATATTTTTGTCTTTTTTATTAAAAATCTCACCTTCAATATATACTATATCTAATGCATGCAGCATATTTTTTATAGCCTGGAACAATCTTAAAATTCTTATGAAACACGAGAAATCTTATTAAATTCCAGTGCTTTACTTGAGAATTTAGTAATCAAGAAAGTCAACGTTTTCTACGGAAGCTCGAAGATTTCGCAAACTAATCTTCATAAAGTAATTTTTGTGCTATATGTATTAAAAAAAATTATATTAGACAATTTATAATATTATTATTTAACTTGATTTATTAAAGATTCTCCAAGTAATTCGTTACATCAATTTTATCGTTTTTTTTTTCAACCCTAAGCACTAGTCTGGAAAAGAGAACAAAGCTTTTTAGCGAATTCTTCAAAGATTTATTCATAATTTTTCATGAACATCCCGATGCCTCAAAGCAATGGGCATGGTCAATAATAATAATCTTTTGTACTAATATCAAAGAATGTGACCAATACCAAGTATTGTGGCGAGTTTGAAAAAGAGGAGTGTAAATGTTTTTTATCGCCATTTATTTATAAAATTCCAAATCAATTGCAAAAATATCAAGCAAAGTAGAAATTAAATTATTCTCTGAAACACTTGCCACCGGCCATTTTCTGTGACTGGCAATTTCTGCTAAAAAATTCAATGCCATCCTCGATATCAACTGAGGAGAATGGCAAATCTTCAATTAAATTGTGGAAAAAATCATAGATAAGTTCGCTCTTTTTTTTTTCTACAAACTCTAAAATATATCATTAGTGGCAGTGTAGTAGCAATAGTTTTTGTGCTGATATGAATCTTATTTTGCTATTTGAGGGAAACACGAAAATGCTGACGGACGGTATTTCCGGAAATGTGTTCCATACACCTGAAATCGCATGAATTTTCCACCACATAGCCATTTGTGCAATTTAATACGAATTCTAAGAGTTTGTATACATAGTCATGTGGAGTGAATTGTGTATTGAAATTGAAAGAGGTAGCGAATGAGTAAATTGATTCGCTTTTGAAATTTTTGTATTGTATCACGTACCTATATATGAAAGCTGAATTGTAATTTATGTGATGGTTTATATAAATTTTTAAAATATAACAGACGAGGGAAATAGCTGTGTGACATGTACACTAAATGGAGCACAGAATTTCAGTTTAATTTGTAATATTTTGTAATACTTTTATTGAATGAAACGTAAGGAACCTTGAATAAAATTCCCTGATAAGAAAATATTAATATTAAACTTTTCTTTAAGTATTTACTTATATAACTTTTTCACTATTTTTCGTAGAGGTAACCACAAGAAACAACAAAAATACATTCTTGTTGTATTGTGCATATTTTTACCCACAAAGTGCGGAACTTTATATGAATTTTAAATTAATTTGAAATAAATCGGAGATTATGGTGGCAATGCTGGGGAAAAACACCTGAAAATGTTTTTTTTGCATTCACATTGGGTTAAGTTTGATCGTGAATGAAATATGTATATAAACTCGCGAGGTTTTTATTTGCAATTTCGATTGCGACTTGAAAAAAAAATACTTTTTTTTATAGTAGTTGCTATTACATAAAATTGGTTTCTATTGAGAAATTTATATAGCGGAAAATATTTTTATTTGTAGTGCAATTTTTTTGTCCCCTCATACAAAAAAACGATCAAACAATAGGTGAAAGAAATTAAGACAATATCGGGAAGAACAAAGGTTACAAAAGTAATAAAAGAATAAATTAGCTGTATTTTCTTGTTTTTTTTTTTTAAATCACTAAGCTAGTTAAAATAGTTGATTCATTCATTTTTTTAACAATAATAATTTATTAAAATCTTTATACAAAGTAGTGTATCGGCTATATATTTTTTTTAATTTAGTAGAACCTTTACATTTTGAATGTTTTCAACAAATTGTTCATATTTATTTTGATTCGTTTTAAGATTAATTTCCATACAATTATAAGAATCAACTTTACTTTAAACCTACATTAGCCAGATGCATTTAAATTTTATATTTTAATTAATATTGAATTTTCTTTCGGTCGATGACCAACCTTATTTTTGATGGAATTTTCCATTCTTTTTCTGTATTGGAAAATCTTGTAGGTTTGCAATTATTGCATTGATGGAAAGAACTTTGAAATATAATTTATTTAAATTTATGTATTGGGTCATCTCTAAATGGATGTCGCAACCGAGTAAAAATTAATTTCTGCAAAAAGAGTTTGTGACGACATGTCGTAGGATAATCCATACCTTTTCCACTTTTCGTCATTGGATAATTCCTCAACATGTCCAATAAGATTATTTTTTTTTAATTTATTTTCTAATTTAATAAAACCCAAAAATTAATTTATACAGCCTTAAGTTAAGCTGTGATACGTCATCGGAAACTAGTTTAAGATAATTTGGGCTACTTTAGACAGGATTTTCAAAATTCTTTGTGAACAAATGGTGGTATATAAACACATGCGTCCTTTTAAGAACTACACCTTAGATCTTAGAATCATAGCTTTCAGAATATAGTATGAATTACGTCCTCCCACTACATATTTATGGCCGCCATCTTGAATACCCAAACTATTATTTATTTTTTATACCTATACATATGTATATCGGGTTCTGCAAAAGATATAATTATGAAACTTGAATATGTTCTATCAACCTAACTTTTAATTAATACAAAAAAATCGATCTGACAACATTAAAGCAAAATGGCCGACTATATGTATATAATAATACTTTGACGCTAAACATTGAGAGATATCAATTTGATTTCTTGGGTTTCTTGGACCAATCTTAGTTAAATTACCCTAATTCTTGTTAACAAAGGTCATAAATTACAATTTTTAAATAATTTATTCAAAAACTGCGCTCCGTCCGCAATTTTGAATAACCTCAAAATTTTGTTTTCGCTACATCTCAGTTCCTGTAATAGCTAAAAATCTGAAATTTTGATATGTTGTAGGGGCCATCAATACCTTTCCAACGATACCTCATTTTCGAAAATCGGTCAAGCCGTTTAGCCAATATGGCTGCCACAATTTTTCATCGAAAATCGACCATAACTCGAAAACGACTTGACCGATTTCGATCAACCCGGGCTCAAATGAAAGCTCTCAATAAACCCTACAACTCTCTAGAACATCCGAAGTTTCAAAAGTGACCGCTAGGGGGCCAAAAATCAAAAAGAAAATTTTCGATTAGTTTTCGATAAATATCTCGAAAACGCCATTATCGATTTGCTTCATTTTTTGATATATTATAGCCTACTATAACATCTATTTATAAAAAAAAATTTAAAAAATTTATGTCGCCATTTTGAAAATATTGAGTTCCAACTTTGACATGTCATATCTCGGGTTCTACAAGTCCGATTTTGATCAACTCAGGCGCAAATGAAAGGTTTCGTGAAACTCTACAAATGTCGAGAACATTGCAACTTCGAGAAATGACCGCAAGAGGCGCTAAAATCAAAAACAAAGTTTTCGAAAATTACGAACTCGAATTTTTCGAAAATGGCTACATAAATTTTTTTCATTTTTCGATGTTATAGCTGACTTCAAGATCTTTCGAACAAAAAAAAATTATGAAAATCTATGGACCCGTTCTCGAGATATGGCCTTCTAAATATTGTAACGAAGGTTGGGGTCCGGTAGGACGATCAGGATGATCGCCACCGTCAAAGGATTTGGATGAAACACATCGTTGCCTCTTTGACATTCTATTTCTCACAGTGCACCTCTGTCGGCATTTCCTCTACATGTGTTGTGTGTATTGGAGTGCACTGCCGTACCGACCTGCCTCCGGATGGATTGTGCTGAGTCATCAGCGTCGGCGTGAATGCGTGCACACGCACGAGGGGATGTTCCTGCGGTGTTCTGGCTGCATTGAGGGGGCCACCCGCGCCCCATTGGCGACACAGGTAGTGCGAGTCGCGGCGGCGACGCACGGCTGAAACCACGTGGAGATTCCGGGAGCTCATTGAGGGCGGAGGAGACGTCTTGGTGCTGGCGTCGGGGGCGCACAACTAGATGGCACGGGCTTCTGTGGGGAAGCGGTCCGCAAAGGCACTGTCTAGCGTGTCCAGGCGACGAGAAGGGCATCCAGGACGTAATGCCGGCCGGAATGAGCCATCGGCAAGGGCATACGTCGATGCAAGAGGTCCAAGGTGCCTCGTCCGGCAATTGAGGAGTCCAAGGGAATTCCAGGGGGCGTTGGCGAGCCCCACAGCAGGGCGGAAGCCCTCTGTGCACTTTCACTTGCACTGACTTTTCACTTCGTGCGCTTCCTTGGCAACAAGTACGGCAAAGACTGCCGTTGTTCCTTCACGTCAGGTTTTATCTCTCTCTCCCCACTTCTATTTGTCCTAAGAGATGCCGTTGCGGGATCGACGTTCGTAACAATATTTATTATCGTATGACTTTTCTACTTTTCCCGACTTTGCGCGTATTTAAACTAATTCGCGTTCTAGTTTGCTCTCACAAAATTGGTACACTGAAAGAAACACAGCTCTCGTAAGCTTGTTTTGCTTACCAGTACATTTCTTAATAAATCATTTCATCATTTGCAAAAAAAACAAACTACTTTTTAATAAGTATTTCTAAAAATAGTTTTTGAGAATACGCTACGCTTCTGAAAATAATTATTAAAAAAAAAACAATTAATAAAAACCAAAATACTTTGTGTTAAGTAAGTAGGTATATTTTGTAAATATTAAATACTCATATGAGATATTTTTTATTAAAAATCTTTAACAAAAAACTTCAATCACATATTAGTTTGTGTTCCTTTTGCCTTATAGCTAGAGGTCTGAAATTTTAATATGTTGTAGAATTCACTCAGCTCAGTAAAACGATTTCATTGGTAACTCATACTTGAAAATCGGTCAAACCGTTTAGCAAATATGTCCGCCTAAAGCAAAAAGTACTCTTTTATATAACTCGAGAACGGCTTGTCCGATTTTGACCAATTCAAGCTCAAATGAAAGATTTAAAGAAGCTCTATAAATATTTAGAACATTCCAAGTTCCAAAAATGGCAACAAGAGGCAGTAAAATGAAACATATGTTGTCGCTTGACTCAATATTTTCCACTATGCTAAAAATGAAAAAAAAATCTATGTCGCCGTTTAGAGAGAACTTATTTATTTAATACGTATATTCAGCAATTGGTATAATAGTGACTTAAAGACGTGAGGGAAGTAAGTCCAAGGACATACTCCAAAATTACTTCAAATAAGGCATAAATCAACAATAGTCAACCATTTGAAAAATTCTTGAATTTGAAAAGTTCTAAAAGCCATATCTTCTGTTCTTCTCGTTCGATTTTGCTTAAATTGGTATCAAATTAAAGGTTTTGCAAAATTCTACAACTTTCTGCATTATTTAAAACCATTTAAACCATTTCTTGAGGCCGAAAAATGTCAAGAAAAGTTTTCATGAAACAAAAGCCGCCATTTTCCTAAAAAAATATTAATAAAAAAAGTAGTTTCATTTTTATAAAGACGCTACATACACGCTTGAAAAGATTTATTAAAAAAAAATATTATTAAAAAATAGTTCAATTTTCTTTTGTAAAGGAGCCACGCACTAGAAATCGTTATTTTTTTTATTATTAAAAATAAAAAAAAACTCTAAAAACTACTCTTTTGCAAAGATTTTTCATGAGAAAAATATCCTCAAGCGCGTACCTTATTTTTATAAAAAAATATATTTATTAAAAAGTTATTTTTTTCTGCAAAGGCGCTACGCACTTAAAAAAATTTTTAAATAATTAAAAAAAATTGAAAATTATTTAAAAAGAATCACAGCTAAAAAGAACTATAAAATAATATTTTTTTAAAAATAATTTTTAATACCTAATATTTTTTTATTTCAAAAAACATTTTTTTAATAAAAAATTAAATCAAAAAACATTTTTTTAATAAAAAATTAAATCAAAAAATTTTTTTAAAAATAATTTCTGTATGATTACAAAAAAAATTTAACAAAAATTATTTATTTAAAAAAATAATAATTTTTTAGAAATAAATAAAAAAATATATTTCTTTTGAATTTACCAAAAAATGAAAATTAAAAAAAAATTTAAAATATTTATTAAAAAAAATTTTTTTTAAAAATAATATTCTTTTCAAAATAATTTAAAAAAATATATTTTAGTTTTTTTGTGAAGGCGTTATGTAATTTTAAAAAAAATGATAAAAATATAATATACTACTTTAAAAAAAATGATCAATCGCGTATTTATTATTATAAAAAAAACACTTAATAAAAAGTAGTTTGGGTACTACCAACTAATTTTTAATTATTTAAATCTAAACTTTTTACATCTTATTTGAACTAATAAATCGAATTTCAACGCAATCTTCAACAGGGAGAAATTTTTATTGGGTTACCCATTAACCAAGCAAATGTCAAACGGAAATTTTTTACTTGGTTGCGACATCCATTTCGAGATGACCCAATAAGTTTTAGAAGCAATTAATTGAGCATTCGAAAACTATATCGCTTACATCATCAATTTAGAACATGAATGCATGTATGAATAAATTCTCAACATCGTTTTCGTTTGCTGTATGTGAAGCTGCAAAATATGCCTACAAATGTATTGAAATTGAATTAAAAAAAAAACAGAATGCTTTTCATTCTTCTTGGTTTTGAAAGTGAATATATTGATAAACGTATGCTTTTTGTGTTCCAGATGGAGAGGCAGCGTCTACAAATTGGTGTGGCGTGAGTTACTAGCATACCTAGGAATTTATTATGCAATTAATCTTCTATACAGATACGGTCTGAACGATGATCAAAAGAGGTAAATATGTTTCTTTAGAAAAAAAGTGAAGCATATTTTTTGGGGAGAGTGAAAGAACTTTGCTTGGAATTTTTCTATAATTAACAACATTTTATGACTCTCTAAAAACGCTACTGCATGTACTCTCATAGTGTTTCCTGGAGGACGACACCTCAGTCAGTGACATGCTCACTGTTCAATAAAACAGAGCTACTTGAGAAATAAATATCTCTCCCTCTATAACTATTATTGGTTCTTAATAATTTCAGCATGATGCATAAAATTCAGATCTACTTCTATCATAACTTTAGGTATGCCATTTATGAAAAAAAAAATATTTTGAGCACAATGTTGAAATATTAGTTCCCCCGTTGAGTGTTCTTTTCTCGAAATATATTGTAGGAAATGCATTTCATACTTGCACAAATTGCGAGTATATTTCACAAGTAGCTGAGAGATGTCTTGAGTATCCATTTGCAATATTTAGTTAATTAATTTGCCACGCTAGAGTGAACTTACTACCTGGAATCTCGTGACTAATGTGCATTTAATTAAACCTCAACTCTTTTCATATAGATTTTTACCTAATCTTATGAGATTGTGTTGTTTACCAAGTTGTTGCACCGAAGACAAATTGAGGAAAACATTTTCTGCACTTGTGACTAGCTAAGAATTATTTATGAATAATGTTATGTATTACGTAGTGATGCAATAAGAATCAATTGAATCTAGAAGAATTTTGCAATACTAATTGAAGCCTCAATAAAATAATATTTTAAAAAATCCGTTATAAAAATAAATCCACAATCTTTTTTTAATTTTGTAATTATTATATAAATTCTCAATTTTCGATTGAATCCTATTGATTACCTATATTTTTTTAATAAAATAAAAGAAGTTTTAAGAATCTGTTTAATCGTTAAATCAATGCAATGCATATCTTCTAAAATAAAATTCTTACAATATTGCGCCACTATTTTACATACTACACATCATGTTCTCTTTTACTGATTTCTATCAAGATGCACATTTTCAAATGTTGAAAGGCGACACAACCTGAAATTTATGCTAATTGTTGTTCACATTTGTAATAATTCTTGTTTCTCTTCCATTATGCCATATTATTTGTAATTAAATGCATTGCAGGTACTATTGTTTGTGTGTTTCTCTGGTGCATTTGTCGCATTTATGGTGGTCTTTAGCATTTTTATAATTAAGATATTTTGTAAATGTGTCATTATAGGACTTTCGAGAAAGTACGACAGTACTTTGGAGCACAGAGTGAGAGTATTCCAATGTCATTTGTTCTGGGATTTTACGTGAGTCTCGTGGTTAAACGATGGTGGGAGCAGTACAAATTGCTTCCATGGCCTGACACACTGGCACTCTTCATAAGTGCCGCCATTCCTGGAAATGCAAGTATTGCGAATCTTTTTGGGTGTATTACTGTCTATTCATTGTTGTTTTTTTTTTCATCTTGGAATAAAAAAAAAAACTTTAGGATGAGAAGGGACGACTGATGAGGAGGAATATCATGCGATATGCCTGCTTGGCTTATGTGATAACATTGCAGAGGATATCTTTGCGGGTTAAGCGAAGATTCCCAACACTACAGCACATCATGGATGCCGGCTTAATGTTGGAGAGTGAGAAGAAAATTTTCGAGATCATGAATCAAAAGAGTCCTATGTCCAAATACTGGATGCCTCTGGTTTGGGCTACGAATATTATAAATCGTGCAAGAAAAGGAGGCGAGATTAAGTCAGATCATATTGTGCAGACGCTTCTAGTTGAACTGTCGGACATAAGAAGACGCCTCGGTGCTCTAATTGGGTACGACACCGTCTGTGTGCCACTGGTCTATACACAGGTAACTATGTACTCACATTGCTCATACTATTTTTTCGATAGATTGGTAAATATCTCACCTCGCTACCACAGAAAAGGTGAAGAAAGAAAAAAACCGCATATCTATGGCATTGAAACGCTAAGAGATGATTATTTTTACAAATTTATCAAACATGGGTTTTCCCCATCTCTCTGCATACCTCACTCATCCACAACTTGCAGTGTGTTGTGTAATTTAATATCTGCTAACTCGTCTTGCCTAACTTTCTCACATTCATTATATTTTTGAATGGCAAGACTCTCTATGCACAGCACATACATACATACATTCATATATAAAAATTAATCATATAACAATTGTTATTAATTCATGTACGTACATACATATTGTGGTGACTTCGCGGTCTCTAGGTCAAGTATTGCATTGAAGAAGCAGCACCATTTAGTATTAATTGAATTATCAAATCAACGTGTAGATGAGGTGTTTGATCTGACAAATTGACTCGCTCTACGGGAGCAATTTAATGCAGATTTTAATTAATTTCACTTCGCTCAAAGGTGGTGACGCTCGTACTCTACTCATACTTTGTAGCTGCCCTCGTGGGACGTCAAATGGTGCCACATGTTGATGGAGTAGTGGGAAAATATGAAGATCCCGACCTATATTTTCCTCTATTCACAGCCCTCCAGGTGAGTTTTCGACTAAATTTTATTACAATGCTAAAATAAAAAAAAATGAGCACTTTAAAAGATTTTGTTTGATGAATTTTACGTTAACTTCTATTAAGTTTTGAATAATTACAACAAACTAGGTAAATTTTAAATTTTTTCTGAAATATAAGTGAATCAGTAAATCTTGAATTTTTCAAAATTGTTTTCCAATTTTTATTATTTTATAAAATTAATTTTTTTTTTCAATTGAATAAATTCTGTATTGAGAATATTATTTAATATTTATGTAATTTAATCATAGTATTATCGTGCTATAATGGTGGTTAATTAGCGAAACTCAAAATCATTATCTCCCATTAAAAAAAAACTTTGCAAAAAAATGTACATACTGAAATCAATAGAAACATCATGTGCAAAAAAAGCTGAGTGGTGGAGTATACATTTTGTAACCTTTTCACTAAATGTATCTACAGTTGTACAGGTGATAAAAAATGTATAATAAAATTTTTGCACGTTTTGCCGATCATCACCTCCCAATGGAATACTAACTCATTTCTCTTGAGTCGTTTAAAACCTCAAATTAAAATTGCTCAGACGTAATAAATAAGAACTGTGAGGTTTTTTTTTAAGAAAACCTTATATTGGCATGTTAATGGCAGATTTGCACTGTTGTGGATATTTTGTATGTAAAAAAAAACATTCTTCAGGTGATTGTCTTAAAGAAATTTCAATATTTCCTTGGCATTCTTTTTCTTGCAGTTTTGCTTCTACGTCGGATGGTTGAAAGTTGCCGAAGTTTTAATTAATCCCTTTGGGGAGGATGACGATGACATTGAGCTGAACTGGTTGATAGATAGACACATCAAGGTAAATAAGAAATCGCCTTTTTTTAAGAAAAAAGTTTCCACCATATTATACGGGTAAAAAAAAACTCGTGAAAGGTGCCGAAAAAAGTCAACATTTTCAGTTCAGTATCAACTTCTGTGCAAATAAGCAATTAGCAGATCCAATTAAAATAATTTCTGCTTCGTTATCTCTAATGATGCTCAATGATTTTCTCCATATTTAATGTGATTCATCTAGCCATAAGTGAACCATTGCTAAATTCTTCATGAAAATTCTACTGCACGCGCAAGCATTAGAAATTTATTTATCTCCATCTCACAAGTCTATTGAAATTCTTCAAATTGTGAGACGAAAAGCGAAAGGAACAATTTAAAATTTAAATAAATTATTTTTACGTGAAACCTGTTGATGAATAAGCACTCGGATTGGGAATATCAAATTAGAATTGATAGGAGATTTGACAAAAACATCAGAGAACTTTTTAAAATGCCTTCTCAACTTGATCCGCTTGATCCCAGTTGAAAAATGTCTGCACGTGTTGATCTTTTTTTTTCGTGAGATCT
The DNA here is from genome assembly GCF_024334085.1 of Lutzomyia longipalpis. Classification (NCBI taxonomy): domain Eukaryota; kingdom Metazoa; phylum Arthropoda; class Insecta; order Diptera; family Psychodidae; genus Lutzomyia; species Lutzomyia longipalpis. Next base: position 25,761,999 of record NC_074707.1, read on the forward strand.
TAAATATCGATGTTGTATGTATACCTACCTATATTTATAAATATTTATAGAGACTAATTTTGCTGAACGGAGATTCTTTGAAATCTACTTTTTGCTCCTCACGCGCACAAAAAAACCCTGGTACGTGTTTTTTATTCATTGGATCTTGCAAAATTTTAATCGACGTCACTTGTAGAAAAATCTATCAATGTCAGAGTTGTAAATAATTCAGATGGAAGATCGAGGTTCAACATGAGCTGAATTTTTTCACAAATCATGCTTTTTGTGATTTGATTGTGATACAAAAAAAAAGAACTTTTTGAAGTTGAAGTTGATCAAGCTATGATCAAGCAAAAAAACCTATTATGCTGAATAAGAGACTATTTCTTGCTTGAAATTAAGATTTGCGTTTCAATCGTGAATTTAACGTGAACTACGAAAAAAGTTATTATTCAACTGGGATGAGTTTTTTCCTATTTTAATAGCTTTATCAAGAGATTTTAGTTGTTTTCTCAGACATTCCAGAATAATTTATTTAATTAACTTTTGTCAAAGTGTGATGCTTGAGTTTTTCATTATCAAATTAATGGCAAGTGGTTTGAGCGGTTTTTGCGTATTTCTCCCTCATTTGATTTACAATCTTATGATTTAGTATACAATATTCACATGGGAAACAACCCGTACACAAACATTGGGTCATCTTTAACACAATGTAGATATAGTTTGATATTTTCACACATTCTGCTAATCATTTGTCTAGAATTCTACGTAATCACCTGTTAGAGGCACCATGTGAATCAGTTGAAAGATCATAAATTTATTTCAGCCACGAAGAGACAGCTGATTTTTGCAATAAAATAAAATAATTTAAAAATAGTTTTACAAAATGGTCTATTTTCTCTATTGCAAAAACAAAAATGACTTTTCACGTATCCACAGTAATTTCTCGTGATCAGCGAATTGTTCATAAAAAGCCAGACGACGATAAAAATTCTTGTGCCTGGTGTGTAAAAAAAAAATAAGCAATATTGCTTGCACTGAAATTATGTGACATAAATTAAAAACAGTGCTGTATTGCAATTTGCACTCATTTGTCAGACATTCCAGAGCAACCTGCCCCTAATTTTTTTCACTTTCTTTAATTACTGTTCCATTTTTTTTTTATGCAGGCATCCTATATGATTGTTGATGAAATGCACGAGGAACATCCTGAATTACTCAAGGATCAGTACTGGGGTGAAGTTGTGCCGAAGGACCTACCGTACACGCAAGGATCTGAGCACTATCGCCGCCATGAACCCAAAGGATCGGCAGAAAATTACAAAGTCAAACCTACAGATGCTCTTTATGCCAATATTGTACCATCAAAGAATCGCCATCTGCCTGATGACGTCTATGCTGATTACGAAAGCGTCGATACGCCGATGGTGGAGCGTCGGAAAAATTGGTTTAGTCGCCAAATTACGCGAATGGGTTCAGCTAGGAGCTCATCAACTGCTTACTCATCTGGTGGTCTTATATCGCGAAATAGGCAAAATTCTGTCTACTCAAGTCCTGAGGCGGCTCTTGGGCAACAAGTCCCGAATCACCCGTCACAGCAAAAGATGAGTTTTTATGAAAAACTCGTGGGAAGAAAATCTGGTAGAAGTGGAAAGCAGCTTATCAAACAGAGTAAGTACATATTTCAAAATTTAGAAAAATAATCATATAAAATTGTTACTTTTGTATGTGAAAAAACTAGAAAGAATATTCTATACATTTAAAGCTAAATAAGAAATAGCTAAAATAAATCTCTTGGAATCCCCAGAAACATCAATTTATCAAAAACCCTACAAATTTGCGTACAAAATTGGTCAATCCAATGAACCATGTTCACAACCTTGTGACTTTCAGTTGACCATTAATTGGCGAATATCCGCTTAAAGTGAGATGGAACAAAAAAAATAGACGGTGCAGAGGAAGATTTCACATTTATCATTACATGATCGCATTTGATGATTTTTTACTATGTTCATAGTCTTTTTTTGCCAAAAGCAATAAATTAAAACCATTGGAATTTTCGTGCAATTCATTAACTGAAACCTGTTGGCAACTATATATTTTTTCAGCTGTCTCAGAGAGACAGTCATCATTTTAATTCCGGTTGAGCAACAGAATATTAAAAAAAATTTAGCATCACCTTAACTCTGTAATAACAAAGTGACAATAGATGATTTCTTGCCCATAGGTTCCAAGCTGAGTTTGAATGGCGTCGTCGCAACGAATGTCCCACTCCGGAATAGACCGCGAATTCCTACACCTGATGTGACGAAGGAAGTAATGGATAGGGAGAGCCGCTTTGCAATTGCAATGACTTCAGCATCATCAAATAATCAGCCATCAGTTGCATCTGGAGTAGCGCTAATGGCTCAACAGGTTGCATATCTTTTAGTTTTAAGTTATTGATTTGATATTTCAGTAAAAATATTCTGAAAATTTTAATTGAATAGGACGGAAAAGGTTTTTCGTACATTTAAAAAATTTTAAACTTGTCATTAATAAAAAAAAACTCTTGAAAGTCATTATTGCGTTTCTCCCATTTAAAATTTTTAATTATCCAGTGATTTTCCATAATAGTCTCACCTTGTTATTCGACCTATATTTTATAGAAAAAAAGTTAATTTAGCAAAAAGTCTTGCAAAAAGTAGAATGACGATATTACATTATTAAAAAAAAAACTAAAAAAAAACTCAACTTATATTAAATAATTTTTTAGCTGGCCACAACTCCTTCAATGTACTCACCACCAATGAACTCAGATGTATCAGTAGCTGGAACGCTCTTCTTGTCACCAATAAAAGAATTAGAATCAGCCTCAGTAAACAGCAGCTTGAACATTGGGAATCCTGCAACAGCTGCTCTAGCCAAGTCTATACTTGCATCGAATCTCCAGCAATCAGGTTGATATTTAAATCATATAATGCATGAAGATTTGCGAATGCAGATAAGAATTGTTTGATTAAACTGAAAATTTCAGATGTGCATGTTGTGGTTATTTCAGGTGCATCCCCCTATAATAATGCAAATGTAAGCAACATCACGGAGATTACTCCGTTCGGAGGTGAAGAGGAAGCTGGCCACAGTGCAGACCTCGTACCATCTACTGCATCCACTGTGGTATACCCTACAACTCTGGCTAATACCGAGAGTACCGTAAAGGTTGAGACCTTGCCAAGGAGCCTCTCGAAGAGCTCATCGAATGTGATTACCACAGATTTAGTGGAAACGGAATTGGACAGCGTAGATACGAGCATGAAGAGGACAACACTTTCTCGTGAAAGTAGTAACGCCACGACGAATTCAACCCATTCAGCATTGGATACATTTACAGGAACCATTGCGGGATTATTTAAGCCAGCTGGTAGCATTCGATCTAAGGGTAAGGTGAAGTCAGACAGTAAGACTGGGGAGGTATACGTCTAATAAAACCCAGGACGATTTTCTAAGGGACGCAATATAATGTAAATAGAACCTGAGAGGAAGTTATCGTTTATTATTAAATGCTATTTTTATTTTTACTTTATCTGTAGTAGGAATTTTCATTAAATAAAAAAGAAAATTTTCACATTTCATTTATTGTACTTGTTTGAATTTCCCGCATTTGTATTTTTTGCCTGCAGTCCTGATGAGACTACAGATTTTTTTCCCGAATCGGTAAGGTTTATATAATCTTAAACTTTATATTAATCTCCGATTGTCTCATTATCTTATGTTGTGTGTAATAAACTAACTTTTACTTGTATATTAAGGAAAAATCGTATATCTAATGATTTTCTATTTTTTTTTTATTCAGAAACATCATCAGTTTGAATTTCAATTTCAAATATTTAAACACGTTAAAATTAATTTTATTAACTTTATTTACTTCTTCGTAATGCATTAGCATTTTTTTGTGTATACGAATTAACGTAGTTATCATTATATGAATGCAGTTAAATCTAAATCCGTTGCTGAATAGCATAAAAATTATTACATCAAAAACTCAGCAAATTAATATAGAAAACATTTCAGGCAATTAAGAGGATTTAAAAAAGTACTTTACGATTTTGATGAAATTAGAAAAGTTTGCACTATGCTGCTTTAAGTAAGGGATAAAGAGCATAACTGTGATAACTAATAATTTTATATCTAAAATATGGTATACATTTCTCAATAAATGCTTTGCCCTTGCGATCTTCCGTGATCAGTAATTGCTTCGTCACCTAAACGAGAAGAATTTAATCAATATATGTATGTATATATCAATATGTTATGCACAACAATGCTATCTTAAAGTTGAATCGTGCCACTGCAATTATCGCATATCATGAATTGCCATCGTGTATTCCGGTAATTTTACTCACCTGGGGAATATCCCATTGAGGGAGATGTTTTTTTTCCATCTTCAGATGTGCAACACCATTTCTTATGTGATTTTGGAAGTTAGAAAGAAGCATCTATTTGTGAGTCAGCTCGCAAGCATGATGTTGTCCATGGATTTTAAGTTTTCACCTTTATGTAGGAAAAAAAAACTGGAACAAGTAAATCACGCCCTGTGATTCACAAAAATACCGTGGCTCATTTTCACTCTTTACAGATGATCTCCCATTATATCATGTTACGTTTGCCATCGCAAAAAATTAATGCAAAAAGTAATGGACATCAAAATAAAAGGTCGACGTTTTCAAGCTAGAATAAATTCAATTAACGTGAATTTCCGTTTCTTTTGTGTAACCGTATTTTTGTCAGTTAAATTGAAAAATTGTTACAAAAACATTTTAGAGAGCACACGAAAACTGTATAGATTGCTCTAGCCACGCTCTAGCAAAAAAAAACTAAATTATCAGAATTCAGGATATTCGTTGAGAACTGACTGAGTAAAAATATATTTTGATGGTGTAACATACTTCACTAGAGAAGATAATAATTTTGTGGTCTCAAAAATCTTACAGCACTAATCCAAAAATAATAATATTAATGATTTTGCACCCACATCTTTCATAATCAAAGTTTTGATTACATTATCTGTAACAAAATTACTTGATTAATTATTTTTTAATTCTCTTTTAAATTGTTCGTTTAGTTTAAATTGTTTAAAATATTGTTTCATTCACATTTCTATTCTAAAACAATTCATGAAACTTCAACGGCGATCTCTCAATATTAAAAGATTAATTGAGAGACCAAAAACTCGTTCTCGAGCACTAAATTCATCGATCTTTGACGCGGTGCAACAGAAATGCCACAAATACGAAAATATATCCGCAATTTGTGGTACATATTTTTCAACGTGCAATTGCTACGTCAGGTTAATTATTCAATTAACTTTTAAATAGCCAATAGAACATGGTATCATGCACGCGGAGGGGAAGAAGCCGAAGCAAGTACAACGCTGGTATAATTTTATTCAATAGCATATCGATGTTTTATCGTTTTATATGAAATTGCAAGGAACGGAGACAACGGCAAATGGACAAAATATTGCTGTTTTTCCACTCCATTGGACTTTATTGCTCCTTTTGAGTGCCATTTGCGAGGAGAAAGAAATGATTAACCGGATAGCGGAGTTATCGCGCGTCGTCGTATAGATAAAGTAAAAGGGTGGAGTCGTTGTCCTTACTCCACATTCAAATTCAATGTCTTCGCGACTACATCAATAATCTTTTAGCAATTATTTCTTACATAATATTGCGTGCATTGAAACTCTAAATACTCCCAAGAAGGTAGGTACCCACCTTTGCAAAACTTGCCCGTATAGAATTCGAGTTTTCTCGCGAAATTCTCACAAAAGCTCATTCCATTTCTAAGCTTGGATTTTTTCTTCTTTCAGCCCATTCTATAGACGTGCGAAAAACAATCATAATGTTTGGTATTGGTCTGCAAGATTTGATTGGCGTTTCTCAGATTAAATTGTGGCTTTTATGCGATCATTTATTTTATTGTTGGAACCCACAAAAAAATAAATATACATCACACGACAAGATGACTAAATCAATGTTCTGCAGTCGTAGACAAATGGGTGCATGAAATGTGCATATTGTGAGAAATTGTGCGACTCAAACAGCATGTGGTTTTTCTCTAATTGAACACACAGACTTGCCCCTTTTTGTCGCCAATCTCAATTGGACGCTTATGCACTATTATTCTCTGTATTATTTATTATTATTCGTCTAAGGAAAAAAAGTGCATAAAACACCGTACTGGTCCAGTCTCCGCGCACCAAAGTGCATGAATAAAAAGCAGTTCTAACTATATCTGATTTAAGATCATAAAATATTATAGAATTTTTTGTTCCAAAGAGCTGAGATTATAAAGAAAAACTTAAATATTAAATTTTAAAACTTTTGAGATTTTTTTAAAATTCAAAGGACTTACAAAGTTGATGCTCATTTAATACATTAAGTATTTAATACCTTAAGTGGGTCTCACATCCTTCTACTGGGAATCCCAAGTATAGGGTCTGGTTTGTGGAGGTACAGCTTATAATCACAAAAGAATTACAGCTAATAATATTTCTTGAAAGATTTTGAACAACAGAATCTTAAAACCCTAACAAAGTCTTCTAGCTCACCTGATTGTTCATTTTTTCCAGACGATATGGTTGGCATTCTCACTGAGTTTAAACGTCCATTGCTAGCTGTTTACTCTATTGAGATTCACCGAAGCACAACTTAGGCTCTTTTACCTTCGTATACAGCAATTACACTCGTGCCTTGGCATAAGATAGTCTAGGATGTACTGCTCTCGCGTATTGAAAATAATGAGTGTGAAGAGTATATCCTAAACTATCTTATGCCAAGGCACGACTGTAGTTCTTACTTTCCTACTTTTTATGATATATTTTTGCCGTGAAAGATTCTACCGGTTGCTGCTGCTCCTTCGACTGCTGCTGCCTACGTGCTAGATCTTGCTTCATACGATTAAAGCTCAGTCGATTTTTAAACTTTGTCCTTTACCGCAAGTCTCTATCTATCACTGTTCTCTTGCAATTTAGTCATAAACCACGGCCGGACGGCCGGCCAGCCGGAAAAAGATATTTGGGGCATAAGTTTTTTGGAATGTGGGGACCCTAATTCGTGCTCATTCCAAGTTTGAGCCCGATCTGACGACTTTCGATTTTGCTCGGTACACAAAAGCTGTGTCTGAAAGAAACACAGCTAAAAAAAGGATCAAAAAACTTACTCTATATACGGTTCACAATTTGCCATTCTTGGCTGTCGTTTTGGTCCTCATGTGATGCACTTCGATTTTGGCTCCGGTACCTTCCACGATACGGGGCATTTCCTCGATCATTCTGGCCCCGGCGGGACACGTCTGCATATGAAGGAGCACGTGAAGCACGTGGAACTCCTGAAGGGTTCCCCTGGGATTCAGCAGTTCCTCGTGGTGGAAAATCAGCTAATGAAGCTGGGGGACATGAGGTTGCCCCAGTGGATGCTCCCGCCGTTCCCGGTGACAAAAGTTCAGGTTGAGTACGTGGAGCCCCTGAAGAGTTCCCCTGGGATTCAGCAGTTCCTCGTGGTGGAAAATCATCAGCCGATGAATGTGGGGGGGGCTGAGATTGTCTCATGTGAGGAAAATCGAAGGCATTCGCCATTTTGATGGTGACGACGTGAATTATATCTGCTGCGGTTACCGTAGATATACTAAAATGTAGTGCATAAAATCATAATTAGAGCAATATACATACTTAGATTACAAGAAAAATTAGATATTTATATTTACCAACAAAAAGTCAGCGAACTGAATCATATTAAGTCGAAACGCGTCTGAGGCAGGGAGTTGACAAAGTCCTTTTTTACCCGAACACAGCAAATAATAGCGGACGGTTTGCAGAAAAGTCCTGCTCTCAATAAACAACGCCATCTATTGATTAGCACCGCCAAAATTTTTACATTAACATCAAAATTTGTTTACATTTCCACTAAAACGCCCGAAATCGAGAATATTTAATTAATTTATATAGTTTTAATATCGTTCCCAAAAAATAAAGACCGTTAATTTAATAAATAATATTTCTTTATTAGTACTGAAATAAAGCTAAAAATAGATTTAAAAGACAGAAATCTACATCTTTGAAATCTTTTAGAGAGCCGAAAAACTAACTTTTTATACAATTAAATGACAATAAGAATTTATCTTATAACTCTTAAATTATTCATGATGTTTTTCTCATGGTGAGATGTTCTCATTTTCTAGCCTTATCTATCCCTAACAACTCAGGAATTGATCGAAAATAATGGATAAACTAGAAACAGAGGTATAGGCTGCATTTTGATTTAGTGAAAGTATAATTTGATATTTTGTGCGTTGCGTGCTGCTTTTTCACTCCATATAAATTAGGCATTAGGCCGCCTTTTGCAAGACTAAAAGTCACTTTTGGGGTGAGATATATGCTATGCAATCATTGGATTTTGACTATATGAAGCGGTTGTCTTGGGCAGAGGAAATGACGCTCAAGAATTTCTTATGTAACATGCACTTCGAGGTCGCATTTTCGTACGAGAGTGACCATTCAGAAAGACCTTCGCAAACCTTCTTGCTTTTGTTTGCTGGATCTTGACTTTTGCATTCGCGCACAGCGACTCTTTGGGGAGGCACCACATGCGAAATCGGCGGCTACTCGTCTACCTGTGCACTCAAACGTGAAGCTCACCGGCTACATGTGGCTAATTGAAATGCCATTCAGGGATCATCAATTTATTATGAGATATGGAAAAACCAGTTGGAATATTTTTGGAGCGTTGACCATAAGTTTTTTCTCTCCCAGTTAGCATTGTAAACATATTTCCTCTTAATTGCAAGAGATTGATATTTTCTGCGGCATGTCTTTGGAAGACAAGTCACTTTGTCACATCCATAATACGTTATGAATATGGAGCTCTTTCGCGCTCTTCGTGTAGTGCGGAGCCGTATGTGTGGCTGTGATAAATGCTAAGCGGAACCCACATTCTATTCCCATGGCGTGCAATTTTTCAATCATCGAAAAATTATAAGCAACTCTCGCATAATCGCCATCAATCTCCACGAGTTTTTGATACAGCACACATCTAATACATTTGCTAGCAAGTTCTTTGTTGGTACTGCTGCTGAAAATTCAATAGTAATATAGCAATATGCTGAGATTAAGCGAAAGTCCGGAGGGAGGGATACTTTTTGTGAAAAAATGCCGGTAAGTTGTGTCACCATCGCCGGACCAACCCAGTTTGCGAAGCAAAAAATATACATAAAAAATATATAAACACATAAAAATATATAAAAATATAAATATTGTACATATGTATATCAGTACAATGATGGTCCAGCAGAAAAGGGAATGTACTGGTAAGTTTCACTTACGGGCTGTGATTCTTTCTTCAGATGAAAGTCCAAGTGTAGTGAAGTACAATGATGGTCCAACAGAGTAAAGGGAATGTACTGGTAAGTTTCACTTACGGGCTGTGATTCTTCCTTCAGATGACAGTCCAAGTGTGGTGAAAATTGAGATGGATAAATTTTTAGGAATGGCTTTCTCACGCAACGAATCACAGCCAACGCGCATGAGTAAGCCTTTCCCCAGAATTTACACGCGTTGGCTGTGATTCGATGCGTGAGAAAGCCATTCCTAAAAATTTATCCATCTCAATTTTCACCACACTTGGACTGTCATCTGAAGGAAGAATCACAGCCCGTAAGTGAAACTTACCAGTACATTCCCTTTACTCTGTTGGACCATCATTGTACTTCACTACACTTGGACTTTCATCTGAAGAAAGAATCACAGCCCGTAAGTGAAACTTACCAGTACATTCCCTTTTCTGCTGGACCATCATTGTACTGATATACATATGTACAATATTTATATTTTTATATATTTTTATGTGTTTATATATTTTTTATGTATATAAAAGGCGCCCCGCTTCGCGGGGCGCCTAATAGTTTGTTTAAAAAATATGTGAATAGGTGAAAGTAATTGTTGATGTAACAAAATGGCAGAAGGCGGCCATTTTGAATTTTGAAATTAGTAAAATCTGATAGGTCATGCCCACTATACCTCTTGAAACTTCAATCAAAAATCCTCTATCAAGTACCGTTAAGCCGATATAAGGCAATATTACAACAATCGGTACATATGGAAACCTGTTTTGGTCTATATCTCTGAAACCGCGACATAAATTTTTTTTATTTTTTTTTGGTTAAAAGGTGTGTCTATCACCTACAACATACTAAAATTTAATCGAAATCTATCGTCCAGTTTTTGAGATATTAATCGAAAACTGGTCGAAAACTCATCGAAAATTTTGTTTTTGATTGTAGGCCCTCTAGCGGTAACTTTTGAAACTTCCTATGTATACATAATTGTAGAACTTCTTGAGATCTTTCATTCAAAACCGGTTTGGTTCAAATCGGTCAAGCGGTTTAGGAGTTATGGCCGACTTTCTATAAAACTCTATATTTGCTAAACCGCTTGTCCGATTTTTGGAAATGGGGTATTGTTGAAAAGGTCTTAAAGGCTCCTACAACATATTAAAATTTCAGACCTCTAGCTATAATAGAGGCTGAGATATAGCAAAAACAAAATTGAAAAAAATTCAAAATGGCGGATGCAGGGGAGGGGGGGTGAATTTGATATCATAGTTGGACGACTTCCAGTCGATAATTGAACTTTGCCGTTGACCGCAAGTCTCTATCTATTACCGTTCTCTTGTAATTGAGGTCCAAACTACGGCCGGCCGGCCGGACGGACGGACGGACGGACGGCCGGAAAAGTTTTTCGGCGCATACGTTTTTTGAAATGTGGGGACCCTAATTCGTGCTCATACCAAGTTTGAGCCCGATCCGACGACCTTGAGTTTTAGAGTGGACACAGAAGCTGTGCTATTCTTTTCTTCGAAAGAATCACAGCTAAAAAGCGTATGATCAGAACTCAAAGCTCACACTTGCCGCCAAGTTGCATGTGGTGCAGATTTTGCATTTAGTCGGATCAGAGGGTTTTTCAAGGCAATCAACAGCATTTTTTCGGCAAAGCCATTGATCTTTTAAATATCAAAACAATCGTTTAGTTTACATAAATTAAATTTTACATCTTTACGAGTTCATTTACGATCATGCTCATAAACGCCAGCACTTATATGTCTTATTAATGATTTAACTTGCAAATAAGTATATAAGTTTCATTAACTCGTAGTAAAATATTAATATGATAACTTATTTTTAAGATTTTACTTCAGTAAATTAATAAATATTTTCCAATTTCTTGATATTTCCTGAAATTCTTACAGACTAAACCCCCAATCCTATATCGATAAAATTAATTTTTAAGAAATCAATGAATTAAATTCAATGCATCATATAAAAACTTTGTCATATTGATAAAAAAGAAGGACAATTATTAATCGGTAGAGCCAATTTATTTAAAAGGATTTTCGAAACCACACCTGTCAGAAAGACTCAATGCAGAAATTATTCACCTAAATTAGTCTTTTCCTTCTGATTTTATCAGCATTGCCAAATAGGTATACCTTAGGCTTGTGGCTACCAAGACCTGCGGCCACCCGCCAGTGACCAAAAAGTGGTCACCGCAATTACCTGGACTGCATCAATAAATATATCATTCACCCAGCACAGTGTCTCAGCAAGAAACCGCAATTACTAATTAATAGCGCGCAATTCATTTCCCCGGCTTGCATTTTTGTCACTCATGGCGGTACTTGAGATGGTCTCTGTGCTTTTGACATGAATACCACGTGGAAGGTGTCGGTCGTGATGGAAGCATTTTAATTATACATATCTCCTCACACTCTACCAAAAGGTAATACACTGGCCAATGGACCATTTAAACTCTTTCATTGACACGAGACGGGTGTTCTTGAATTGAATGAGATGACCCATTTTTCTTATTCTACACTCTCTCCAAGGTTCCTTCGATATCAAGCTCTTTGAATGTCCTCCGGCTCAATCATCACCCTGACATTCAAAGAGATGCTTTTCTTTGCACCAGTTTATTTTCTCAAGCAACTCTTGCACCTCCATCGCAGACGTCGCACCCACAGAAGGTGAAATGAAGCAATTAACTTTACAATACTGCACAGTGCACCATACATTATATTCTGTTGGCAGCGCGGTATAATTATTATTATACATAATCGTGTATTTAATTTAATCGGTGTCCCATATATCGAACACACAGAAGGCAATTAGTCTTTCTCCGGTTGAAGGAGACATTCAAAATGCAATTGAAAAAAAAAACCCAACGCGGGAAAAAAAAGAATTGGCGGCAACACTTTACTCTAAATTCAATGCAAAAATCTAGTTAGAGATTCATTAATTCATAGCCTCATATATGATTAAATATTTTCAACGATTATGAAATTGCAAGACGCGTATTGCAAATTTTTCAATTTCTCATACAGCACTGTGAGACAGTATTGTAACGCCCATCTCGGAGGAATTCATTATTATTTAAATAAATTTTTCGCTCTAGTCTTGTATGTACATACCTAATATGAAAATTTTCATTTATGCAAAATTGCCAATAAATTGTTGGAGGAGAGATATCTCACTTGCTGTGCAATTATTGCTTAAATGTCGCTGCAAGAAAGACACCACAAAATATTCATTCAATATGCAACCTCTATGTGATTCACTATTATTCAAATTGATTGCTTTATAATTTAGAACCCAATTACATTTTCTATCACCTTTTAGTGCGTGCCTCGATCATAATACCTTTAAAACGCAAATCTAGGCAATTTTACTCCCTCGAGCAAGAGACATGGACTAGAACCAGCAGCACTTCTATCCTTGGTTCTATCACATTCTCTTTCAATTAAAATTATTTATGTATTAAATTTTACTTATTTATTAACTTACAAAAATTATTCAAAACCAATCAATAACTAAATTATACAAACTTGCTAGAATAACACTATTTTAATGTTTTACAATCAGGCGAATTCAATGAATTAACTCATGTAGAATTTTGTGGTTAAACACTTTTAAGAATAGTCGAGGGGTTTAGTAGAAGGTGAGTTGTGTACTTAAGGAGATAAGGATTTGTATGTAGATATTTAACTAAATTTCATAGATCTCTTCCTTCAATGAAAAATCCTTTAAAATCACTTATAAGATCCTCGTAGAATAGAAACAACGCCATATTCGCGGTAGTACCGGTAGTACATAATAAAGGTTTCCTATTTTCCTATTTAGAAGAGATGAAGAGGATCCTAAAAACATATTGTGGTAGGCCGACGTTTGATTTAGATTGAGATAATGGGGAATTTTTTAAATTCTCCTTCCAGTGAGCGTCGATTTGTGATTCAGCAATTAAAACATTCAAATTGCCAGAGCTTTCGACACTCAGCGTGTCATCCTCAGTGGTCAAAAAACTATTGAATTAATGCTGTGTGAATCACGTCCTAAATCCTAAAAACATTATTTTATTTAAGAACATTGAGTCCTTATCCTTTTATTGTAAGAAAATTATTTAAGAATCCTCGTGATATAGTCTTGCAATGATTGCAACTGAATAAAAAAATCAAATGAATCACTAAAATGGAAACCAAAAATATTTATGGGACAAAAACATCCCAATTTGTCCTCAACTTTTTATTAGTTCGGCTCCTTTTTAACCAATCCTTAAAAAAAACTTTTTTTTCTAAATTTATTTCTGCCTTAACGGCCGTATTAAATTAATCTCACAGATATCGCTTAAATTCTAATGAAGGTATATTGTTTTTTAGAAATTTACCTTTATACTGAGAGGAGACTATTTAAATCATTTAAATGAAATTACTCAGAACGTCAGGCTGGATGCTACATGCATCCGGCAATTCTGAGACAATGGAATGCAAAAGAATTAAGCGTGCAGCCCACCTCTGTACTCGTTACTGCTGCATATAATTTTAATTGCAAGTTCAACAATCTTTAAGCAATAAATCCATGAATTTTCAGTTGATAAATGTCAAGTATATCTTGTGCCCTCTTATCATGAGATGCAACGTACAAGTTTTTGGGCGGCGGGGGAAGACCTCGCTACACTTTCCCTTTCATCTCTGTCCGCCCAGCATTCTCTCCTGGTGAGCACAAGAAGAATTGCTGGCATATCATAAATCTTCTAGCACTTCAACACAAGCACGGGCTGGTCGCATAGCTCACACTCTGGCGCTCTGATCTTTTTTTCTGCCACTTTACACAGGTGCAAAAAGTACCTCAAAATTGTCATATAGGCTGGATCACATACACTTGATCTCCCACTCGTGAACTTCCATCTCTCCGGCCAACCATCTCACACATAGATGCAGTGCTTGGTGTGGCAAGAAAAGGGAAAATGACATAATTTCGGATCTGCGTGCAATTTTGTCGGATTGCATATAAAAGGCCCCAAGTTGATCGGTACGCCACACAGTTTTCTTACCACCTTCTTACAGCAAGTATCCAACGTTCTTGGAACTACCACATCGACCATGTTCAGGGTATGTTGGAAATTGTGCACAGAGTGTAATGATGGTGCCAGTGATCGTTGTGAGTGATCCCTAAATTGTTATTACATTGTGATCTATTCCTTCAGATTGTGCTGCTTTTCGCCGCTGTGGCCCTCGCCCAGGCTATTGTTCCCGTCCCAGCTGCCTATCCAGCTTATGCTGGCCACGGACTCGTGACTCCAGCTGTCACAAGCCAGCACGCCAACATCCTCAGGTCATATGGAAACTTGGGACAGGTGAGTACTTATTTAAATAGCTAAGTCTGCATCCAATGAGCTCTATAATTCACTCATCTCCCCATTAGATCTCCACCTATTCCAAGACAATCGACACCCCTTACTCCTCAGTCAGCAAGTCTGATGTCCGTGTAAGCAACCCCGGCTATGCTGTTGCTGCTGCTCCCGCCTATGCTCACGCTGCCTACCCAGCTGCCTACACCCACGCTGCCTATGCCGCCCCAGTTGCTCATGCTGCCTACGCCCACCCCGTGGCTCATGCTGCCTATGCCCACCCAGTGGCTCATGCTGCCTACCCTGCTGCCTATGCTCATGCCCCAGTTGTTGCTAAAGGTAAAAACTACCCCCCAAAATATTTTACAATTCCACCCTAATGCCACATTCTATGCAGCTGTTGCCCCTGCTGGTGGACTCCTCGGTGTTGCCTACTCTGCTGCCCCAGCTGTCGCCCACATGAGCTACAGCAGCGGCCTGGGCTACAACTATGCCTGGTAAATGCCATTCTAAAGCTCTAAATCTCAATCAATTCTCCACCCACAAGACCCCACGGATGAACAAGCGCAATCAGCCCCCACTTGTAAATACTCTCAAAAAATCTCGATGAACGCTGAGACGATCATCCCGTCCGGAAAACCTCCTGTATATTTATTACCTCACAATTCTCAATCTTGCGGTCTGCAGTCTTTGTAAGATAATAATTTATTTGAATAAAGTTTAGTTACAAAAACCTGATGGCTTTAATAACGAACAGTAAAAGGAGCAGAATGATGAATTTTGGGCTGAAAAAAACATCTTTTTTGGAAATGATTATTCCAAGTCTTTTCTACAGTCAAACTTGTAGACAGAATAACTAATAATGAACCAGAATTTTAGACTAAGGGATCCTGAGGACTCAGATAAAACCTTAATTACTAACAGCGTACCTTTTACTTCACCAAGGAGAGATACCCTACCGATTTATATCAGAACAAGAGAGAAATAGTTATTTTAAGTAAAGGCTGATTATGGTTAATGAGTTTTGACTATCAAAATACACAAAAAGGATTAGTTCAGGAACTTTAAGGAATATTTTTAACTCAAACAGAAAGTTTGGTAAATATTTGTCCTTATTGAACCTGAGGGTGCTTGAAAATTTCCTTTAGTAATTATAAAGATCAAGACGACCAAGACAAATCCCTGAATGGATGTAAACAATTTTTTTTAAATCGTACTTATCCCAAGTTTGAGCCCGATCTGACGACTTTGCATTTTAGAGTGGACACAGAAGCTGTGCTTTGAAAAATCACAGCGAAAATACTATAAAGATTACCTATCTTCTAATGTGCAACTTAAGAAACGAAATTTCCTTAGGATTAAATAATTATTAATAAATAAATGAGGTTTTTAGAAAAAAAATACTAACTTACAATTACTTAATTCCGTCAGCCCCACTCTCCCCTACGACACATTCGTTCTGCACAGCAATCACAGCAATATTTTGGACCAATCCGATTAATATTTCCTTTAAATTATAACACTGGAATCTTTTGAAACTTCTGGAGTTTATTCATTGTAATATACCTTATTACATGTTTGCGTATGTCTCAACGGGGGTACCCCAAGGAGGACTCCGCTTACAACTTTAGCTTCGTGCGTCTCCAGTGACGTCTCTTGGCATTGTACCTGTAAACCAAATGAGGTTATGTTTACGAATTCTCAACAAACACTCCAAAGATCCCAAGGAAGCACTTCTGGTGCTGTTTTTAAGACAATTAAAGCACAGATTCATCCCCGGTTCAAAGTATCATGACAATTACTCACCGGATTGTGTTTCCAGTCCGCATACGGATCCAATGGGGGATCGGCCTGTTTTGCTTCAGCTTCTTAGCCAATTTCTGCTTAACCCTGAAGGTTTTGTGGGCCGCCTGTAAAATATAACACACATTTGTAAACTATTGATTCTTTTTCTTAAAGATTCCAGAAGAATTTCACATTAATTTGCAAAGATGATGGAAATATTTGCGGAAAAAGAAAAACGTACCATTTTGCTGCGGAAATCTTGACGAAAGAGAACGAAAACACGATAAACACGCTTAACGAAAACTGCTGCGCCATCTGATGGTTGCAATGTAATGTAGAATTTTGTCAGTCTATGTTTTTTTCTATCAGCTGATAGTTTTTATATTGTGTTTTTCTTGGACTTTTCTTCGGTTTCCCAGTTTCGAGAAGTCATGAAAAATATATGATAATACGCGATTTGATGCCTGGTTCTGTGCGTGAGTTGCTGCAATGGATGAGATCGATAATATAATCATACATTCTCTGAGACAGATTGGGTGGTGTGTTGTGAATAAGTATTTCCGGTCATTTCTTCTTTTTCATCACATTTCCGGCTTCTTTGCAGCAATGTTGACGAGGAGATTCACTCACTGTCCTCCTTCACACCCGAATTGCTCGTATCTTCCGTCTCGCGATGCCTTACGCTGATAAAACCAACACTAGAAGTGCCCCTGTCGTTGCCTCCGGGAATGGCACAACGCTTCACAGTCACATCGAATCTCGCGGAAGCCTGCAAGGTTTGCTGACCTTTTGGGGCGTTTTTCTCTCAGTCAGTGTGTCAATGATTTATCTTTTTCTCCCATAGGCTGTAGGATTTCGCGGAGATATCGGTTATCAGACATTTCTGTACACAAATGTGACAGAAGTCAGGCGAGTGTTTATGTTTCT
The DNA here is from genome assembly GCF_024334085.1 of Lutzomyia longipalpis. NCBI lineage: Eukaryota > Metazoa > Arthropoda > Insecta > Diptera > Psychodidae > Lutzomyia > Lutzomyia longipalpis. Next base: position 25,779,400 of record NC_074707.1, read on the forward strand.
TATCGAGCGCCTTCCCAAAGAGGCAGAAAAAATACCGGTTAGCCAAGAACTCGGTAAGATTTCCCTTTTAAACATTATGGAAAAGACGACAAAATAGATGAGAATTTACGCTTTTTTTTTGCTAGATTATCGATCAACGGTTAAGCAGGAAATCTCCCGGAGTATCCTCCAAAGTCTTAATGCTCACTGGTTGCCACCACATTGTCGAATAGTGCTCCAGGAGAGAAGAGACTTTCTGCCAAGATATCTAAACATTCCCAAAAGCGATTTGCAAGAGCAAGCAGCTGGAAAGAGCAGCAATTTCCGTGTGGGCATTTTCGATCAGACCACTCCGGCAACACTCCTTCCTTCAGTGATTGTCAGGAATGACGAAGACCTTTGGGATGTAACGAGTGTCTTCCCATCATTGCTCGATCCACTAAGTAGAGATTCTCTCTCTGCACGGGATGATGCTGTATCAGAAGATAAGCAGCTGCAGAACGCCGAATCAGCGTCAGAAGAAACGGAAAAAGTTCCCAGTAGAGATGATATCCTAAAGCCGAGGAGTCCCTTGGAAGTTCTAGAAGAAGATATTGAGAATCTTAGGGCAAAGATTGAGGGCTCAGTTGGTGAACGACAAAGTGTACTGGAAGAAATTGAATCCGGGAAGAGCACAATTGCAGAGCACGAAGAGAAACTCTTGGGGCTGCGGAAGGAGAAGCGTGTTCGGGAGAGAACAAATATTGTTCTTGAGAACCCAGAGGAGAATGTAACAAAACTGGAAGCAATGGTGGCCAATTCGAGGGAAAAGTTGAAGAAGTTGGAGCTACAGTGGCGGGAACACGAGGCTCCACTTCTGGAAGCACTCAGCAGTGCTGAGAAAAAGAACTCAAAGGAATTTGTAAGGATCCTACTGATGATTCCCAAATGAGACCTTTTCTAATTACCTGTTTTCTTGTTCTTTACGTTTTTGTTTTAGTCTAAATCGAAACATTTAGTGGATCAGATAGCCAACACCCGGGAGAGATGCGATGAGATTACTCAGCAATTCAAGCAGCAGAGCACAACACATTCACAGTTAACAGCCGAACTGGCCAAAGTAACCAGAACAGTCAATCGAAATGCGTACACGTCCAGAATTCTCGAAATTATCGGCAACATCCGGAAGCAGAAGAACGACATTGACAAAGTCCTGCGGGACACGCGGGAGCTGCAGAAGACCATTAATACGGTTACGGGGCAGCTGGACAGGCAGTTCACCGTGACGGACGATCTGATCTATCGCACAGCAAGGAAGGATGACTACTCCCGGAAAGCCTACAAATTACTCGCCACCCTCCATGCTGATTGTGCGGAATTGGTGAATTATGTCCAGGAAACGGGAGCCACAACGCGAGAGATTCGAGATCTTGAGGATCAGATTGAGACGGAGAAGATGCGAAATGTTTCGGGGAATTTGGAACGAATACTGGCGGATCTGCATCAAATGCAGAAAGAAAGTCAAGTTCTCGAAGAAAAGATCCGCTCAGCTGTGGGTCAGAGGGACACAGTGGAGTAGCAGACGTATCCTCCGTGGATTTAGGATCTATGCAGGACCTAAATTGTTTTTTTTCTCGACTGTTTAATAGTGTAAATTTTCGCAATATTTTTTTTCTAAAATAATAAACAAGATAACTACGAAATGCTGATCTCTCAATTCCGGGTGACAGTGATCTCCGGCGGGACGTAGCCTTCGTCCTGGGCACGTGGCTTCTTTTTCTTTCCAAACCATTTTTTGGGGTAATAGACCTTCTTGCTCTCAATCTGCAGATCAATCTTGTCCTCATTCTCAAAGAACCACAGCTTCCTCTCTTCAGCCTCCATGTCCAGGGTCTTCTTCTCAATTTCCTTCACGGTCTGAGCTCGACGCAACCGCAGCAATTCTTCCTCTAGCTTTTCCTGTCGTATCCTGATCCAGTCGTCGTAAAGCTTCAATGAAAAAATCCTTTAAATTAATATTCTTGAGGATGCTGAGAAGTTACATACCTGTGTTTGTTTCGCAATGTCCTCCTTTTCACAGCTTTTAATTCCTGCAGACAGGCTCTGCAGTACAGCTTCCTCAAAAGTTCCTTCTGCCTTCAAACTTCCCTTCTTGACCTCAAGAAGTGCCACAAATTCACCCAAACTGGGCTTATCTTCTGAATTTTCAACACCTTTCAGTACTTCTAGAGATTTTTCGAGGACATCTGTGAAAATGTCTCCATTTTTCAAACTACTGACCAATCTAATTCCCTCCTCGAATTTCCCATAGAGAGATAAGCCCAGAAGTTGAGCACTCTTCCCTAAGGAACCTGGCGTATGCATGCCAAAGTAGTAAAGAGTCTTGCCAACCAACTGCTGTGGATCCTTGAGGTCAAAATGATCGTCAAAGTAGGGATTCCGAAGGTACTTTACGCGAATTTTTACTTCTTCTGGTTTCTTCTTAGGTTTAACTTCTCCATCAGTGGGGGTAACTTCCTCCTCAGCTTGCTTCTCAAAAGGCTCCGGACTACCGAGGTACTTCCAGCAAGCAAGTATTGCTAGGGATTTGCTGATAGCATTCCCATAATCCTCCTGGAGCATGAGAAATGTTGCAATACGAGCGGCTAATGTGAATTTCTTTGCTTCCAACAGGGTGTCCAGGAGGATATTGGCTGAGTAGGTGTCCAAGAAGATGCCATAGTTGAGTGGATCATTGAGAATGAGCACCAATTCCTGATACTTCTCCAAGACAGTGAGGTTCCGAATAATGGCATGATGTGTTGAATCCAGCGTATTGGAAGTTTCTTCGGACATACGTAGTTTGTGGAGGATGTCGAAAATCTCCTCAATAAAGCTCTCATCCTGGATTTTATTGCAACAAATATCAATGTCAATAGCACTAAATTTCCCCGTTTGCTGGTGCTTTTGCTCCAATTCAAACAAATAACTCTCGAGGTTTATCTTTTCCAGGATAGGGCTATTTAGGCGTGAACTCCATGCTTCATTGCACTGATATGCCTGCGATAGATACGTTCTTGTGCAGATTTTATGCAATTGCCGAAGATTCCTCAGTGGTTTCCACATTATTTTCACAAATTGGAAAAATTTTGCCGAAAAAATGTGTGGTGGAAGGAAAACCACGAATGTTTACCTATTTTGTGAGGTTATGTTGTTATTCTATGTTTTTCATTTGCCATTTCTAGCCGCACTGTGGCGCTGAAATCTTAATTCGGTTCATCGTTCAGTTCACTTCGGTGCTCTTCGTGTGGAACATTCGTGTTTCTCTTTCAAAGAAATTCCATCGTTTTTGTAAAAGTGTTTTGTGGTGGTGGAAAAATCCAATTAATTCAGCGAAAGTAACCAACAATTCACCACCAAATCCTATAAAGAGGCAAGTTTGATCGATCGGCATTACAATGAGTTCGGAACCAGCAGCAAAGAAAGCTAAAATGTCGTGCCTCGATCAACTAAAGTCGATGACCGTGATTGTGGCGGACACTGGAGATTTTGAAGGTAAAAAAAAAATCCCATTTCAACTTTATTCTTAAAGTTGTCTGTGCTAATGCTCTGTTGCCTTTGTAACTAAAACTAACTACTGACGCAAAATGGGGAGGTGAATAACCCACCAATTACGTAAATGTCTGGGAAGAAACAAAAGCCGGCGGGCATGTGTGGAAAAGATTCGAGGAAGTCCGGGAAAGAAATTCCGCTACTTGTGGGATGAAGTAATGTAGCTAAAAATTGTTGGGAAAATGTGCAATTCACTGGCCAAGGTGACCTTTGAGCGTGGTGTTTATCAATCACTAAGTGCGCGCAGTTGCCCCAGTTTATTGAAAACTTTACGCGCCTTTCACCGTCGTGTGATTTCAATACTCAACGCAACCTTGGGGACTCTTATCCTTGACTTTCACAGCCCATCCAGAGTCCCCACAAAATCCTCAGTATTTGCTTAATTATTACTGACAAATATCACGTCTTTCCGATATCATCTACTAAACCGGCTGATAAGAATTGACTTGGGGTTCCGGGAATCATTGAGCGCGCGTTATCATGAAAGATTCATCAGCCGCAATCTGAATAATTCATTGAATTAGTCTGCAACGTCTGCAGAGTTTTTTCTGCCACGATGATCACTGATTTACTGGCTAGTTGTGAATTTTATTGGAACGCAATCCCAATTTCAAATGGGCTCTGAAATGGGGCAGTTGCGTTACTTTACGGTCCGCTTTCCGTGCTAATTGTTTGTCTCAAAATATCTGGTTGGTAACACACAAAGTGTCGCCAAAGTGGGGCACACAGAGAGCAATTGCGGTAGATGAAAACAAAGTCATGTGATTTTCCGGCATCCCTCACAGTTTGCAGCTTGTTCTGCTTTTTTTTCTCTCAATGCGTTCTTATCGTTTTTATCGTTAACACTTTAATTGCCAATGCAAAGACGAAATGCGCTAGCTCACACAGAAACACAGTATTTTAATTTATAAATTAAAAATTAACCCTAGTACGTCTCTCTGTGATAGCAATGAGTTAACCCTTTTAGGTCCGCAATCAATCTAGCGAGCTGATTGAACTAAAAATAATTTTTAATTTAAAAAAAATCCCAATTCAAAAATTTTCGGTTTTTCGTTCTTTCTGATCCTTTGATTGAATCCTTGGGGATGTCCCTTTGATGTCATATAATCATCAGGGATTGTAAAAACATAGTCTTTTACTATAATTTGGACTCAATTTAAAAATTAACTACAAAATGAAATATTTTCAAAATTGAATCTTTGGGTCAGCGTATGACCCAATGAACCTGAAAGGGTTAAGGAAGAAATACTTTCTAACGTTAGAAAATCATAGAAAATCAGTTAAAATGTCGTTAGACAGAAGTTCGTTAGATTCTCTTTTAAATGTCAAAACTTAGAAAAGAAACATCAAACGTTAGAAACGACACTTCAAACGTTCAAATAGATACATCAAACACTTTGGAAAATAAATTTCAAACGATAGAAAAGAAAAATGCCAAACGTTAAGAATGCACACAGATAATAAATTGTCAAAAGCTACTGTAAGTTGACATCTTTATTCTAATACTTGACATTTATTTACTAACGATAGACGCTTTTTCTCTTTCCTAGAGAATGACGTTTCTGTATTTTTTTAACGCTTGACGTTACTTTTCAAACGTTTTAAATCTCTTGACATTTTCTAGGGTATTTTAACACCTAAAGACCACTTAGCTAAAAAGTAAACCTTTTAAAATTCTATACATAAAGACAAACTTTTAACATCACTAAAATGGTTTACAACGTCATTATATTCTCTGTAATTAATTTATCAGGAAATGAAATTGTTAAGTTTTAGCGTGACTCTTTAAAGTTTATTTGATTTTCATACATTTGCAACGTACTCAAGTGAATAAATAAATGCTTGAACTATTTGTTCGTTACGCAGCCATGGCGGCTTACAAACCCACCGATGCCACGACGAATCCTTCGTTGATCCTCTCGGCCGCTGGAATGGATCAGTATCAGCATTTGATCGACAAGGCCGTCAAGAGGGCATCTGAGAGTGGTGGGAATAGTGATGAGAAGGTGGCTGAAGCCATGGATGTGCTCTGTGTTCTCTTTGGTTGCGAGATTCTCAAGATCATCCCAGGTCGTGTGTCCACCGAAGTGGATGCCAGGTTGTCCTTTGATCGCGACGCGAGTGTGGCCAAGGCATTGAAGCTCATCAAGTTGTACGAGGAGGAAGGAATTGATAAGAAGAGAATCCTCATTAAGCTCGCATCGACCTGGGAGGGGATTCAAGCGGCCAAGTAAGTAACAAACATGATGAGCTCAATTTTTTTTCTTGATTGGAAATCTCAATCTCTTTTTCCTTTAAAGGATTCTCGAGGAAGAACATGGTGTTCAGTGCAATCTGACCCTGCTCTTCTCCTTCTGCCAAGCTGTTGCTTGTGCCGAAGCTGGTGTCACGCTCATATCACCATTCGTTGGTCGTATTCTCGATTGGTACGTTGCAAATACGGAGAACAAATCCTATCCAGCTGAAAAGGATCCCGGCGTTATCTCCGTGACAAAGATCTACAACTACTACAAGAAATTTGACTACAAGACCGTCGTCATGGGAGCCTCATTTAGGAATGTCGGTGAAATTAAGGCCCTCGCTGGTTGCGACTTGCTCACCATCAGCCCAAAATTGCTCGGAGAACTCGGGGCAAGTGCAGAAACTATTCCGCGCAAGCTCAATGCCGATACAGCCAAGGAGGCTGATCTTGAGAAAATCTCCCTCAATGAAGCCGCTTTCCGATGGATGCTGAATGAAGATCAAATGGCAACGGAGAAGCTGTCTGATGGCATAAGGAAATTTGCAGCTGATTCACGCAAACTCGAAACGATGCTCCGGAACTTGCTTCATACTTCCAAGTAAAGTGTAATGTAAGAAAAAGAAAATTGAAACTTCTGTGGGGTCTCGATGGTCATTCTGTTTTTTTTTTTAATTCTTGATCTGTTTTATACAACTTAATAAATTTCTGCCAAAAGTGGATGGCTCTTTTACAAAACTATCTCTTTTGTGGTTTCCTCTGGTGGCCATTTATTGGATACTTCCATTGAGAATTTACCAGGTAACCAATTCTGGTATTCAGGAAGGAGATCTGTAGAGAAAAAGGCAAAGAAAGTTATTTTTCATTGATTAAGGGGGGTCTCTTGAGAGAGTCTTTGGTATGGACATATTTTAAATATTTTAATTTTTCTTTAAATTCTAAGACTTTAGTTATCCAGTGTTGACCATATTTAAAGTCTAATTGTTAAAGAGTAAGAAAATCACTTTTCGCGCCATTTTAGGTGTGACGCCATATTGAAATTTTTCGATTTTTTCTCAGAGCTACCCTAAAACACAAAGGTAGGTTTTTCTCAGGATCTACTGGATGGATTTTGATGGGGTAAAAAGGAAATGCAAGAGGACATGTTACTGGAAAATGTACCGGAACAGAATTTTAAATTTCCATTCTGAGGCTGAGAAAAATGAAAAAAATGTGATTTTTGTTCACAATTTTTTGACGTTTTTTCCACTTTTCTCATCTCCAGAATGGAAATTCAAAATTCTAGTACATCAAAATCTGCATTGGTATCCAGGAAATCCTGAAAAAAAATCTACCTTTGTGTTTTAGGGCAGTTCTGTGGAAAAGTTGGAAAATTCCAAGATGGCCTCTCATTTAAAATTGCGAAAATTGACTTTCTTACACTTCAATAAAATCGAGTCTATGAAGAACTTGAAGAATAAATAAAAACATTTGAGAAGTGTTAATTTAATGATGAAATGAACTTACATTGAGGATCATCTTTCCAAATACTCAAAAGTTTGGGCTTTGAGGTGATTTGTCTGTTCACAAGCGCTGTGATTAGGGATGAAACTCGTGGGATTATTTTGCTGTAGGTCTTTATCATTGATGATGGCGTTGAAAGGAGTTCTGGGACGTATTTTGCTAAAGACGGAAAGACTTCTCCAGATAGCAGGAACATTCCAAAGTATCTGAAAGGAGTTTAGAGTTTAAAAATAACAATTTGTAAGTCCTGAAAGAGCTTTTGAGTGATTCGTTCATCTTACTTGCAAGTTTCTGCCCCAAAAGGCATGTCTGCATCTGCCTCAGGTAGTTCCCAAGCTGCTCTTCCGTACGTCACCTTCATCTTCCTCACGACTGTTCCGGTTTTTGCATTATATCTTGGCTTCTCATCGGCAATCTCCTGGAAGTTGCACATTGTCGGCACGTAGGTTGACAACCAATGAGGCTCAATCTCCGTGATGCCTCTGATGAACATTTTTGGGGTAGGCTGAGTCACTTCGTACACCTCCTGATAGATCACCCACTCAGGCAGCTCCTTAGCCAATACCGAGGTGGAATTCAAGAAGACAGGATCAACCATTTCTGGGGTATTGTAGGCCTTCTTGAGCTTTGTCCGTTCCTGCGGATCATTTATATCTTCCAATGGGACACGCCTTGCTACGCGATCTCCCATTCCTGCCAGCAGGATTTGACGTAGCAATCGTGCTTGTTCATCAGTTGGAGGATCAAGTTTGGGATCTACGCACGCCTCGACGTTGGGTATGCTGAGGTTGAGTTGATTTGTAAGTTGAACTCGGAGTTTGCGAATCTCCATGACGGCCTTAAGTCGAAGCCCATTGCGATGACAAAACTCCGGGAGTTTATTCTCCAAGCCAGCATATTCAGCACCTCCTGTTGCCCTCAGAAGAACCATAGGATCTCCGAGTTTAAGGAAATTACCCGTACTAGCCCAAACCTTTCGTCTCTTGGCCCATTTGTCGGCATCTTCGGAGAGTTTTGCATCCTCCCTGATTGATGCTGTATTCTCCAGGAGGACTTGCTGTACACTCAGTGCGGAGACAATGCAAATGGTGTAGGGCATGAGATTGTACTGATTACTCAGCGCCAGCATCTTGCCATAGCGTGGAGCAATGGGGAAGAGAGAGATGGTTTCACCTAATTTGCTCACTTTCAACCCTTCCGGATTATCCTCGAGTGCCCCGAGGATCCTCAAACGCTTCTCCGCCATTTCAAGTTGCGTCCTGTCTGGTGGTGAGGGAAATGGGAAGCTTACAACTTTCGTGATTCCCATGCACTTCATTTGGAGCACAATGTCGTCAACAGGACGCTTCAGGATGTCGGGGACGGAAAAATCGGGAAATTCATCGTTGTAGACTGCGCTGGAATAGAGGCGATAGCAGTGTCCGGGGCCCATTCTTCCTGCACGACCACTGCGCTGATTTGCCGATGCTTTACTCGTAAACTTCACCACAAATGCCTCCACTCCGGTTACCGGATCATACAGTCGGACCTTCTGTCGTCCACAATCTATGACGTACTTGATGTTAGGGATTGTAAGGGAGGTTTCTGCAACATTTGTCGCCACCACGCATAGTCTTGTCCCCTCTGGAGGTGGTTGGAAGACACGCTCCTGCTTCCCGGATGACAGGAGGGAGTAGAGTGGAAGAACCCAGAGAGGTTGCGTTGTTGCAACTTCCAGAGCTTCCTCTTCGAGGGGATCTCCTTCGTCATCAGAAAGACTCCCCTCCAGCGCTTCCGTATCAATCAAATCTGCTTCAGTATCATCTCCTGGAAGCTTATATGTGTCCAAATCAATCTTTGGTAGTGATAACTCCTTCGCAAAACGCTTCCTGGACTTGCGCATCTTCCTTATTGCTGTCTCCATGTTGAATTCTTCATCTGAATCTTGTTTCTCTGTATTTTGTACCTTTTCTTCCGTGGAAACTTTCTCCTCAACTTCAGTTTTACTGTTCATTGGGAACTTTTGACGGAGTTTCTTCACCAAATGGTGAACTTCCTGCTGTCCCGTGAGGAAGATCAAAATTCCACCTTCGGGCAATTTTGAGTGGATTTTTACAGCTTTCCTGAAAGCTTCCTTCACGTAGTCACTCTCTGTGACCCTATTGAAATGCACCGTTACGGGAAATTGTCTCGCTTCGACCTTTATAACGGGAGGTGGTGTCTTGAAGAGTTTCTCATTCTCCGTAAAGTCAGCCACGCGTAGAGTTGCAGACATAATGACCAATTTCAGGGGGTTTCCCTTCTTACGACGCAACGGAACAACACGCGAGAGCAGCCCCAACAGGATGTCCGTGTAGACACTTCGTTCGTGAGCTTCATCCAGGATAATCACGGAGTACTTGCTGAGCTCAAAATCTCTCTCCATCTCCTTCAGAAGGACTCCGTCAGTCATGAATTTGACTTTTGTCTTCTCCGTGGTGTTTCCCTCGAAACGAATGAGGTACGACACGATGTCCTGACTCAAATTCATCTCCTGCGCAACTCGCTTGGACATTGAGATTGCTGCCACACGACGGGGTTCTGTGATCCCAATGAGCTTACTCTCAGCAAAGCCAGCCTCGTAGAGAAATTGCGGTACTTGCGTGGTTTTCCCACTTCCGGTTTCTCCAGCAAGGATCACAACGTCATTCTCACTTATGGCCTCCATTACAACTTGCTCCTCACCGAGAATTGGTAGCTTTAGGCGTGCTGCTTGGATTTCCGGATCTCTCTCGAGGTGAATGTAAACTGCGGGCTTTGCAGCTGGTCCCGTCGTGGCTTCTCTAATCTTGAAATCAGACACCGTGAATGAACTTTCAGTTGACTGAATTCCATTCCTTGGGACATTTTCCAGCAATTCCCCATTCATGTCCTCCACAATGAAACTCATATTGTGCGACACGTGCAGTATCTCAGGTGTTACAGCTTCCGGAGGTTTTTCCTCTTTTGCATCTTCCGCTTCACTTTCATACTCAGAAGATGTGTAGAAATCTTTTGCTTCCATATCTCGGGATTTCTTGGAATCTTTCTCCTCATCGCTCTCGGATTCTTCGGCAGCAATTTTCTCAAGGAGTTTCCTCTTTCTGCTGCCAGCTATACTGCTCAGCTTCTGTGGAGCTCCCTTCTCATCTTGTGTTTCAATTTTATCAGTACCCAAAGTGAATTTTCTCAATCCACTCGTCTGAACTTCCGTTATTGAGACAAATTTCTTCACCTCATCCGCAGGGAGCTGAACACTCGAAAGATTTTCCAGGAGCGTGGATCTCTGGAAGAAATCAGAGAAGATGAAGCATAAATTACCAGAGAATCCTCATAAGTTTCATTATTTACTTACATTTTCCTTCTTTATCTTCTTATCTACAATTTTTTCCAGGTTCTTCCTCTGCTTCTTCGAGAGAATCCTTGTGATTTTCTTCTCTTTGAAAAGTGCCTTTGTATGTCGCTTCTTGGATGGAATGACCAGGGCATTGCTCTCATCGTAGCTTCCTTTTCCTCCTGCATCATCTCCCAAGTCTAATTTTATCTGAAAAAGACGGAAAATCCAAGAAATTCTTCATCAAAACACCTCTTGGTCAAGGAGGAAGTTTTCAATACTTCAATTTTATGCAAATTTCATCCTCACCTGTTTTACTTCACTATTGTCCGTGATATACTGCACATCTTCCTTCCTCCTAGCACTAAACTTCTTCTTCCCCATTGTAAAAAATAATAATTTTCGTTACTAAAAGCAAAAATACGTAAAATGCCGCTGCGACGGCTGCGACCACATGGACTTTCGTTCAGTTTTAATGTTTTCTATGTTTTTTTTGACGAAACTTTCTCAATCAGCTGTTTTGGTTCGTTTGGTTCTCTCGAGGAGAGAAAAAAAGAAAACGCACAAATTCACACCCGGAAGAAATAAATTTCGCAATTTTCACGGATATTAGGCAGAAATATGGCAACAAGTGGTGGCAATTCAGGTGTTGTGAAGGTGAAACAGGAGCCCGGAGTTATTACTATCAAAACAGAGCCGGGATTGCGGACGCAAATGAAGACTGAGAGGCTGACTTCCTTTAAATTGCCACGTGATCTTACCCTCGGTGGTCCAGGACCAGGAAGGACATCACGAGGTGGGGCTACAAAGAAGGTATACACACCGAATTTGAATGCAGTGCGGCAGAAGAATGCGTAAGTATGTGGGAATTTGTGAAAGAGGAGAAATTTTAAGGAGTTTCCTTTCGTAGGGATGTCAAAACGTCGCGGGATACGCAGCAGAAGAAAACTGTGCGTCCGGAACGTACGCGGAATGATCGTGGAGGGAGAGCCAGTAGCAATAACTATATCCAGACAATGGGAGTGTTCTCAGAGGGCACTGCAAAGACAACAGTTAAACGTTACTCAGAAAGCAGCCGATACTCTTCTGTCGAGAGTCGCCCCATCCGACGATCAGCGGCATCCAAGAGAGACTCCAGTCAGTCTTCGGACCCTGCTACAGCTCTCAGGGATATCCTGGACAGCAGCGATGATGACGACACTGCGATGGATGAAGATGCCACGATGCCTGTGATGCTCCATGCAGGTAAATTCTTATAAGAAGTTTGTTTTTCTCTTTCACTTCAATAATTTTTCTTTTTTATTTTGTATTTGTGTGCTAACGTCCCTTCCCATCTTCCTGACCATATCCCCCCGTTTCTTATTCTTTTTTGTCATGAAATTCCCCCGTAGCTCAATCCGATAAAAATGTGTTTAGTATTGCCAAAGACGTTAAAGTAAAGGTAGAAGATCCAGGTAAATACTTAATTAATCCAATTAATTGTGGATTATTATTCCAATAAACAGCTGTCTATCCAAAGCTGCCTTTTGGAATAATCCTCTTTCAGTCTTCCTAAACTAATTTCTGCATATTTTTTCGAAACTTTTCCCAACAGATGAGGTCTCTCCTAATGCTCCTGCCGTTTCAACAATCCCATTTAGTACGAAAATAAAAGCCGATCCAGATGGGGTAAATCCTCCACAGACGCTAGAGGAGATATTTGGTGCGAAATCATCTCAAGTGTTCCTTTTGCAACTTCCGGACACGCTACCTGGATCATCGGGGGTAGGATATTTCTAAATTTTTAATAAATTTTCGTTAATTATCATTGATTCATCCCTTTTAGGCGCGAGATCCTGGTACAGAAGACACGCGGATAGATGATAAGGAAAGTGAAACTCCCGCGGAATCCCTCAATTCTCTCAGGCAGCAAGATGAGGGACTAGTGGGGAAGATTGTTCGCCATAAATCTGGAAAAACGAAGCTTGTTCTGGGTAACAGCCAGTTTGATCTGGATGTTGGCATTGATACGGATTTCCTCCAGCAGCTAGTTTCGATTGATGCCAATCCCGAGAGATCTGGGAACATGTACAATCTTGGGAAGGTTCAAACAAAACTCACCGCAACACCGGATTGGGAGCATATGTTCCGGAATATGCTATAAAGAGATTTTTCTACACGTTAACTTTATTATTGAAACTTTCTTTTCCTACTACAAGATACGATCTTTCCCATCTATGGAGAGATTTTCCGTTGGTGTGGCTGTTGTGCGTCCTTTGTAGAGGTTCATATTGAGGTCAATGGCAAAATTGAAATCCACAGGATTCGCCAAGGCGTGCTCTATAGCTTCCTCTAGCTTCTCTCGTGGGATGAAATTCTTGGATCTTTCAATTTCACGCTTTACCTTCTCTTCAGCCATCTGCCTACGTTCCTCTTCACGAAGCTTCTTTGCCTCGAGACGTGTCAGAATTTCTTCTTTTTGCACTTTTAGCTCCTCCTGGAGTCTCTGGTCTCGGACAGCAGCGACCTTCTTATTCCATTCCTCGTTGATTTCAAAGCAATGTTGCACTTCTGCTTCCTCCACTTTGGGATCCATTGTCAGCACAGTGGCTTGGGCAGCCTTTGCCTCCACCTCAGCAGCAAGGAATCTCCTGACACTCCTATACTGGGTACGATACATATTATAGAGGCGCATCATTTCATCCTTCTCTTCTGGATCCACGGGTTTTCGCACGGGAACTTTGTTGTAGCGAGTCCTGGCCATCGGTAGCCAACGAGGTTTTCGTCGCCATCGTACAAATTGAAGGCCTGTCCAGGATTTCAAAGATATTCCATCCTTAATCCCTCCCACAAGTGCCCGGAACATTTTTCTTTTTTCCTGAGGTTATGTTTTACTACTGTAGAAAAATTCGTCTGCTCAATCAGCAGATCTATGAAATGCGTTAAGAAGTAGAACTTTGGCTCATTACCTCGACGGTTTTTCCACAAAGTTATATAAAAAAAGATTTTTATAAAGAAAATACATTTTTTGGGTTCCTGGAGGGGCATCATAAGCATGAAAAATGTACAGGTAAGCTGACCAAGCTTACGGGAGCTGTGTTTCTTTCAGTGTACCAATTTTGTGAGAGCAAACTAGAACGCGAATTTATTTAATTACGCGCAAAGTCGGGAAAAGTAGAAAAGTCATACGCTAACAAATCTTTAAAAGGCCATATCTCGAGAACGGATCCATAGATTTTCATAAATTTTTTTTTGTTTTAAAGGTCTCGAAGTCAGCTATAACATATCGAAAAATGAAAAAAATTTATGTCGCCATTTTCGAAAAATTCGAGTTCGAAATTTTCGGAAACTTTGTTTTCGATTTTAGCGCCTCTTGCGGTCATTTCTCGAAGTTGCAATGTTCTAGACATTTGTAGGGTTTCTCGAAACCTTTCATTTGCGCTTGAGTTGATCAAGATCGGACTTGTAGAACCCGAGATATGACATGCCAACTTTGGAAGGCTATATCTCGAGAACGGATCCATAGATTTTCTTCATTTTTGGCGTGAAGCTAGATAATATGGTCAGCTACAACATATCAAAAAATGAAAAAAATTTATGTCGTCGTTTTCGAGATATTCATCGAAAACTAATCGAAAATTTTGTTTTTCATTTTTGGCCCTCTAGCGGTCACTTTTGAAACTTCTGATGTTCTAGAGAGTTGTAGGGTTTGTTGAGATCTTTCATTTGACCCCGGGTTGATCAAAATCGGTCAAGCCGTTTTCGAGTTATGGTCGATTTTCGATGAAAAATTGTGGCGGCCATATTGACTAAACGGCTTGACCGATTTTCGAAAATGAGGTATCGTTGGAAAGCTCTTGATGGCCCCTACAACATATAAAAATTTCAGATTTTTAGCTATTACAGGGGCTGAGATATAGCGAAAACAAAATTTTGAGGTTATTCAAAATGGCGGACGGGGGGGTGGGGAAGTGGATTTGACATCATAATCGGATTTCTTCAGGTCGATATTTAAACTTTGCCGTTTACCGCAAGTCTCTATCTATTACCGTTCTCTTGCAATTTAAGTTTATAATCCGGAGGGCCGGACGGACGGCCGGCCGGAAAAAAACTTATTTTTGGCGCATACGCTTTTTGGAATGTGGGGACCCTAATTCGTGCTCATACCAAGTTTGAGCCCGATCTGACGACTTTCGATTTTGCTCGGTACACAAAAGCTGTGTCTGAAAGAAACACAGCTAAAACCCAATTTTCGCTAAAAATTTGACGGAAAATCGCAAAAAACCTTCCGTGCGAGCGAAACAACTAGTTGTGTTTGTGCGAGTGAAAGAGATGAGGTGAAGTGGCATCTCACTTCCTCTTCAACCAACAGCGCCATGTAGCGGTCATTACTAAAACGTGATTTTATCAGGAAACAAAGCCGCTCTTATCGGCGCATTTTTGTGATTTTGAAGTGCCTTTTTTGACTTAATTTTCACGCTTTTCACGCGAAAATATCATTTAGAATTAAACGAGTAAGTTTACAGGAAAAGTTATAAAAATGGAAAACGGCGAGAACTACACGGAGGAATATAAGCGTCTTCTAACCTTTGAATTCTGCCCTTTGGCACTGACGGTGCCCCAAAAATGCAATCTTGCTGCCCACGCCCTCATATACCGAGCTTCAACATCCTCCACAACCCCTATTGTTTGCGTCAAGTGTCGAGATTCGTTTGCTTTTGAGTCCTACGAGGTGAGTTTGCTCGGGAAAAGGGATTCTATCCAGGAATTTCATAACTTTGGTTAACTTTTTTCAGACTGCTCTAGCTCACGAATGTGGGGCCACATCTTCCAACAATTGGGATGAACAAAACAGCCCAATCCCATCGCCATGTACTGACGCTGGAGAGAATTTGGCAATGGAAGCCTACCGCCTGGCAACATTTAAGAAGTATCCGGGAATCAATTCGTTGGAACAGATGAGGAGTCTTGCATCGTGTGGCTTCTACTTTGACAAGAAGCCCGATCACATTAAGTGCTATTCCTGTGGCTTCGGACTCACCTTCATCACATTTGAACCCATCAATGCTGTGAAAGCCCACAATACCTTTTCCGTTCTCTGTGAGCCACGTGAGAGCGATCAGAATCACACAATGACTAATTTCCTAAACTCCAAGGAGGGCAAACATCTCCTGGATGCTGGCTATGCTATGAATTCCATTAAGAACATTCTCAAGAAGCGCCTGACAAATAATCAACCTCTCGTGGTTGAGGAGATTGCTCACGATTTGGAGATGATGCGAACCAAGTCAAAGGATGACGAACTGGTAAGTACCTACACCTACTAGATGGTCAGGCGGTCAAATTAATGTCTTATTCTTTCCTAATACACAAGCTTATTAACTCCCTCGATAATTTAAATGTCAACGAGTCAGGGGAAAGGGACGCAGACGACGGAGGCCTCGTAATGGATCTCCTCAATCAGGCTCAAATTGAAAATGAGAACATGAAGGAAAGCAAACTCTGCAAAATCTGCCTGACTGATGATGTGGCCATGGCTTTTATTCCCTGTGGACACTACAGTGAGTATTTCCAGAGTCTTTTTTTGAGAATTTTCATAGTTTTATCATTATTTTCTTTCATTTATTTTCAAGTGTCCTGCGAAAAGTGCGCAGTTACATTACAAACATGCCCGATTTGCCGCATGAACATCGACAAGTCACTTAAGATTTTTCAGTAATTCCAAGAAGTATTATGAGTTGAGGTGTTCGCGAAAATCAATGAATTGATGAAATAAGATAAAGTATTCAGGTTACCGTGCCAAAAAGTAAGTAAGAAAAAAATGTAAAAAAAATATTTTTGAGAATTCAATATATTTCCAACATTTATAAAAAAAATCAAAAATGTTTATATTGAGTAGATGGAGGAGATAAAATATAAAAGAGGAGACAAAGAGCAAGATGCTGAATCAATATTTTTTTGTTTACAACATATATTTTTTATCTAAACCATAACCAGGCGGGGTCTAACAGTGACTACAGAGACATGAGTTAATTCCAACTACATACACTAAACGATGTGCAAATTACACTTTGAGTGAATCTCAAAGGAACATTTCTTTCCGTTTTTCACCCCTTTTAATTCAGCAAAAAATGCATTTCAACTCATTAATCATTTTCAAATTAAATATTAATTAGTATGTGGCGATGACTGTGTTTACATTTTTGCATTGTTATCTACGAGAAACGATGCAGTGCTTCACGCATTTTTTGCACGGCAATTAAACCATAATTCTGCCATTTATCAAACAGAGAGTGTATCATGAATCCTTACAATTAAGCGTCCGCGTAATGGACGAGATACAATCTCTATTGCTAATCATACAAACGTTCTTCCTTCTATATGGGTTTTGTTCTCTGCTATTCCCGCCCAAAAAGGGGTTATTGTTTCGTGAAATTTAAAATTTTTGATTAAAAATTATAAAATCGAGGAAATAATTCATTTTTATCCTTTCTATTTATTATGAAAAAGAAAAATCCTACAGAAAATGAAACTTGATTTGACTGTTATTCGAACCGGGATCATTTTTCATATGAAAAAAGCATTCTATCGATTGCACCAAGAGAAAGGAATATTCATTTATGGTGTTTACTTACTAATTAATCCAAAACTGATTTTGGAATTTTACTTTTCATGCGAATTTAGATGAGATTACAAATCTAAAGAAGCTCTTTGTTTATCTGCGTGTACCCGCAGTAACCATAATTCTAATCTCTCTAAAAGTGAAATTTTCAATATGAGTTCAACATGAACTTTTCATTGCATTAGAATCACACAATGCAACATGAAATTTACAAACATTTCTTCCTGAATTTTCAAATCCTTGATTATATAAAATTTTCAATGCAACGGCTTTTCAATGGGTTTCCTCTGCACTGCAATCCTTGGAATATTTGCATAAGCATTTTGAAAACTCCACGGAGGGTCACGACGGTAGAATGCACTTCCCATTATGATGATTGAGGGAATATGTGAGTTCCTTCGTTAAGGGTTTGAGATCAAGTAGGAAGCCCCTATGGGATGGTCAATGGGAATCAAATGCATTTGATGCATTTCGAAAAGTCTTCATTTATCAATTAATCAAGGACTTTTCTATTGCATACCAATAAATTGATTTTATGTCCGCATTTACATACTTCGAGGTCTTTAAGGGGGTTTTCAAGTTTTAAAAAATTCCAATGCAGATTTTTTTTTCTGAAGAGAGGAGTGGTCCATTCAATTCGACCCATTAAATAACTCCAGGAGGAGTTCCTGTTGAAGCCACTCGAGTGTCCGCTTCCACATGAAATTGCTTGTGAAAGGCAAAAGGACCTTCAGTTGTGGAAAATGGGTGGAAAAAGTGTGAGCAAAGCATTTTTCCTGAGGGAGAAAGTGTGGGATTTGTGGGTGGTTGGGGTTGGTAGAAAAAAGGGGTGGCTCACGCCGGAAAGAAGAAAGTAACGACACCGGGAAGAGGGTGGTCGCTGGGTGGGAAGGAGATTATTCAGTGTTCTCCGTGGTAATCGATGAAACCACTGATGGATTGGTGGTTTTGGTCATGCTTTTGTTGTTACCGTACAAATGGATTTTAAGTGGCCACTCCATTGGGGTGAAAAGCATGTGGATTTTCAACAGGAGCCACCACGTAAAAAAAATCCCCCGGAGTGGATGCAAAAAGCAGGGCAAGAGATTCTCAAGAGTGACCAAGATGGGGAGAATCTTTTATTATTTTTGTTACAATCTCAAGTACCACAAAAGAATCCACTCTTTCATCTCATTCAACCACATTCAACGTCTCTACGTGCATTTTTGGGGTAGAAAAGAAAATGCTTAAAATCTTTCCTCGGGTTTCTCTCATTTTTGTCAAGAGGTAAATTTGACATTTTTCCTCGGTGCGCCATTGAGTGGAAAGATAAAGAGGAATTCGAGAAAATTGCACGCTTTTGAGCTCTTGCGACAATTATACTCGGTCTACGCGGTCGCTTCTCCCTGTGCCAGGTGAAATGACTGAAATTATATACATATGAAAGCTACTAACTGCATACCTTCTAACAATTACATAGAATTAGAATTTTTTACTGCATAAATTAACTTCTGAATTTTCTTGAAACGGACAATTGATTTTATTATTCAATGAAATTGATATTTACGATCTGATTTTCCGCGGAAAAACATTAAAAAATTATTAATGAAAATTTATGCAAATTGATTTTTAATTAATTCCGCAAATTAACAAGTAATGGGAAAAACAAAAATGCAAAACTTGCATAAAAGTTTTTATTATAATTTTTGTGAGAGTTATATATTAAAAGAATGTTACCCCTACTACTCATCCGCATTACCTGTATGTATTTGTTTTTATTTAAATTCTTTAGATAAAAATCTTATGTTAAATCTATTAATTTACATAAATGTTTGCAAATAATCTTTAAATGCTTCTTTATATAGAATTAAACTAAAAGTGCTGCTATTTACCAAACTATTATGTTTAGTTAGGTCATCTCATGGCAAAAGACTGCAGGCAGTGCTAGAAACTTGAAAATTGGCATAAATGTTCCTTAGGGCATATAAAGGAAGGAAAATGAGTGCGGTTTGGTTTCGTCCGCTAAAAAGCATATGGCGGCCAATTTTCAAAATGGCGTCCTTTTAAGCTATAATGTAATCTAAAGTTTGTCGTAGGTGGCTGAAATTTTAGTATGTTATAGCTGGCATCAAGACCTTTCCAACGATAGGTCATTTGACTTTCTAGGTACCCTAGAACCTGAGATATTGCCATTTTTAGTTTTTTCTTTAGAAGCTCATATCTCCGGTTCTACGTAACGTACAAAGGTGTTTGACCTATCGTTGGAAAGGTCTCACAATACTCTACAACTCTCTAGAACATTGAAAACCAATTAAAAGAACATTTATGGGTCAAAAATACAAAAAACAATGTGTAATTTTTGACGCAAAAATTTTCATTAAAAAAAATAATTTTATCGGAATAAATTTTTTCTCAGTGTATTGTCCAGATTCAGACGTTTCCAAAACATGGTCATTATAGGCTGTAGCTCAAATAGAACCAGAGTTATAGCGATTTAAAAAACGTGAAATATTGAGAAAAAATTCTTGTAAACATTTCAACAAAAGGCAGAAATTTGTGTTTCATACTTCACTGATAGATGGCGTTGAGTGATGCAAAATTTTTTTATTTACTTTTTTTTGGTAAAATTAGACTTATTTTACATTATAATTATGTTTAATTGACACCACACACCAAAATTAGTCATTACATTAACTAATTAATATCAATTTTCATAAAAAAAGCATGAATGTGTTTTCATTTTTGAATCACAAAAATTTCAGTGACGTATGAAACACAAATTTCTGCCTTTTGTTGAAATGTTTACAAGAATTTTTTCTCAATATTTCACGTTTTTTAAATCGCTATAACTCTGGTTCTATTTGAGCTACAGCCTATAATGACCATGTTTTGGAAACGTCTGAATCTGGACAATACACTGAGAAAAAATTTATTCCGATAAAATTATTTTTTTTAATGAAAATTTTTGCGTCAAAAATTACACATTGTTTTTTGTATTTTTGACCCATAAATGTTCTTTTAATTGGTTTGCAATGTTCTAGAGAGTTGTAGAGTATTGCAAGACCTTTCCAATGATAGGTCAAACATCTTTGTACGTTACGTAGAACCGGAGATATGAGCTTCTAAAGAAAAACCTAAAAATGGCAATATCTTAGGTTCTAGGGGACCTAGGAAGTCAAATGACCTATCGTTGGAAAGGTCTTGATGCCAGCTATAACATACTAAAATTTCAGCCACCTACGACAAACTTTAGATTACATTATAGCTTAAAAGGACGCCATTTTGAAAATTGGCCGCCATATGCTTTTTAGCGGACGAAACCAAACCGCACTCATTTTCCTTCCTTTATATGCCCTAAGGAACATTTATGCCAATTTTCAAGTTTCTAGCACTGCCTGCAGTCTTTTGCCATGAGATGACCTAACTAGTTGTACTAATAATAAAAATTCTTGCGAGGCAGGGCTGTGTAATCACGGTGATAAGAATTCCTTCCTTGACATCCCAATTTCTTCTCTTTCTCATAAATAAGTCAGCGTGTCGAATGTGTCAATAGGTTATTGACGGCAGGGAATTTTTCATTAGGATAAATGTTGCAATTCAAAGAGGCTGGAATTTCCGTTGATTGTTCTTTTTCTCTCATCCATCTGGGGTGATGTGTCCGCAAATCATTTGGGGAGAGTGATGCATTCCAAATGATTTCGATGACGACCGAAGAGAGGCATAATATATTAATTTTTCTTACACTGAAATTGAGATCAAATATCTCGCTTTGCGCATTACGTTTGTCCGGCCCCTTGTAACGCCTTTTGGATTCCAAAAATGATCAATTAGTTCGAGAGACTCGGACATTGGCTTCATATAGCAAATCGTAATGATAAATGAAGTTGTTCCTGACAAATGTATCAAATTCGGCTTGTTTAATGGTTCTGCAACTCGAAGCAACAACAATTTGGCTTTAGATAGACGCACCAAGATATGGGGATTTATCTTAAAACGCTCGAGAATTTTGATGTTAGCACGCTAAATTACTTTTTCATCCTTATCGTTGGCAGAGAAATGTGCGAAGAAGTCATTTATCATTTAGCTCACTCATATGAATATGCTTTTAAAATTAATTTCTTTGTTTAACCAACCAAAAGTGTTATGTTGCACCTTTTTCCTGCGAAGGGCGTATGAGGTATTTCACGCGCTAAATTCCTTGTTTCACGGCATTTACGAATAAATTCTTTATATTATAAATCCTTTCCATTTGATATTTTAATTGGGGTGGTGGTGAAGTATAATCACCCTTCTTTTACTTTCTCAACACATCATCCCCTTTCAACACCTCTCACCACACATGGTGTGAAGGAGGAGTGATATACCTACTGAAAAAGCATTGTAAAGTGTTGGGAAATTATCATTATCAATGAATAAAATTAACAAGTGAGCAAAATTCCAGAAATACACGCAAACACACATACATTAATTTTAAGTGCTATTTTGTGTTCATAAACATGGGGAATTTATGAAAATTTGTTGAATATGGGAGACGCTAAATGATTCACCTATAGCTGTATGGTATTACTATATAATTCTGGATGATATCCTCTCTCTTTTTCGCTAAATAAATTCTCCCAAACTAACTCACAAAATTGGTATTTATCTGCAAAAATCCATTAGCGTGGTTGGAAATTTTTGCATTTTAGTTTGTGTCTGTTGATTGTTATTAGAGACGGACATTTATGGTAGCTTTTCCCTCCCAAATTGGTGGATTTTCCCTCTATCCCCCATTTTCACTGTATACTGGACAACAAACACATTTTCAATTGCACATCATCCCATGGACCAAAGTGAGAGTATATACTTTCCCGGGAGCACAATCAGAGTTAATTCGTATGGGCATTGATTAATGGTTTCACATATTTGCCCTTTTCTTCTCCAATCGCTTCAGCTAATTCTTTTTTCTCGCATTGCCTATGGCTGTGTCTCAAATGAAAAAGCAAATCTCGCCTTTCTAATTCTTTTTTCCACCACTCTAACTGGGGTTGTTGGCTCCATGGGAAAGCAAAGAATTTTTGTGCTGTGTAATTCTTTAAAAAAAATTCCAATTTCAACCCTTTCCCAAACTAACATTATATAATTAATTACTCACCAAACGCACCAGATCCCCCTCCCCCCGTTCTTTTATGGACGCGTCTTCATGAATGTGTAAGTAGATTAGAGATTTGACTGCGCTGAACTGGAATAAAGCGAGAGAATGAAACAGCCCTTAACATCATCTTAAACACTATTTTCGTGTTTGAGAAAAAATAAGGTCAATCCGATAAATCACCCCTATGCTCATAGCTAGAAATAATTCATGTGATATATTTTCTATTACACTGACTGCCCTTCTAATTAATCTTTCACACTGCTTCCGACAATTTGACAACTACATCTTATATCACAGAGAACATAAAACATAGTGTCACGTTCCACTATCAGCGACACAATACATAAAAATTTGTAGTAAGAAAAAAAGTTCAAAGTCACTTTGTGATTAATATGATAAACCCTTGTAGTGAATGAAATTCTTTAAGGGGGGTCTCTTTTGAGAGCTGATGAAATTCAATGTTTTTATTTTTCTTAAGGTTTTTCTTAAACTTGGTTTTCAAATGTTGGTCACATTTGAAGACTTATTATTGAAGAGTAAAAAAATCACTTTCCGCCATCTTAGGTGCGACGCCATCTTGAGATTTTGCCCAAAACACAAAGGTAGGTTTTTCTCAGGATCTACTGAATGGATTTTGATGGGGTAAAAAGCAAATGAAAGAGGAAATACCAGTGCAGATTTTGATGTAGCGGAATTTTGAATTTCCGTTCTGGGGCTGAGAAAAGTGGAAAAATGTGACTTTTTTCAGATATTTTTGACGTTTTTTCACTTTTCTCAGCCCCAGAACGGAAATTCAAAATTCCGCTACATCAAAATCTGCATTGGTATTTCCCCTTTCATTTGCTTTTTACCCCATCAAAATCCATCCAGTAGATCCCGAGAAAAACCTACCTTTGTGTTTTAGGGCTGTTCTGTGGAAAAGTCGGAAAATCTCAAGATGGCGTCGCATCTAAGATGGCGAAAAGTGATTTTCTTACACTTCAATAATTAGGCTACAAATGTAACCAACATCGGAAAACCAAGTTTAAGAAAAACCCCCAAAAATTGCAACATTAAATATGTGTAAACTCTAACAATTTTCCCAAGAGACCCCCCTTAAGCAAAAAAAATTTTTTTTTTGGTAACTTCAAGGTGTTGACTTTTCCCACAAAACTGCTTTAAAGATTAATTGTTCATTTAGTGCAAAAAAATGGATCAGATTTCTTAGAGATACTTTTTATTTTAAAATGAAAAGAAACGAAATGATGTTTGAGATTAATCTATAAACTAGTTTTCAATCAGAAGATTTATTACTTAAGAAGCTAAAAAATTATGTACTGCATTATTTAAGCTTGAAAATTTTTTATTTTCTGCTACTTCCTGCCTTTAAAATCGATTTTTAATTTCTGAAAAAAAAGAGAACAACTGTCTTGAGAAGTTGTATTTTTAATTCGTTTCAATTGTCTTTTAATTTTATTCTTTTATAATTTTACTCTTTAACCACGAAAGTGTTTTTTCATAAGTGAAAACATGTATTTGTCTAAAGCAAGGTAAGAAGTTTCCCTATATATAATTAATAGGTAGGTATCTCATATCCACTTCACCTCTACAAAAAAAGTTCACTATACTTAATGCTATTAGTGGCTCTTAAATTTATTATTGACTTCAATGTGCATATGTATTTAAAACTTCTACCTACATACATTATATATAGGTGAACTTTATGAAAGCTTGTGTTTTAAAGCATATTCATAATATTTTTATTTTTATTTGGTACTTTATAGCGGCCTTCAGGTGTTATATTGCGATATACCGGCGCCTCTTCCTATAGGTACCCTTGATCTGTGAAATAGGCAATTTAATTCTCATTTTGCATCGTAATCGCTACTCACTCCTAATGCTGTTTTAGCGAAATCGCGATTAGTCGATGTGTGGCAGTTCGCGGTGTGTGATCGATTTTTTTTAAACAATCGCAATGGATACAAAGAGAATTTTCTCGGTAGAATATATGGAATATATGCCATCCCAGGCGACGCAGACATCATTTTTGGGACGTTTCCTTATAACAATGAAATTCTCTCTGCGGATGTTCACCTATGTGACTGGGAATTTTTTAATGTATATGTTTTGGCGCGTTTTTAAGTGGCGCTCACCAAAGGATATCAGTGATCAAGTTGCTCTTGTTACGGGTGGAGGAAATGGTTTGGGTAAGGCAATTGCCTTAAGATTAGCAAAGGAAAAGTGTCATGTGGCTATTGTGGACTTAGATATAGTTGGGGCGC
Organism: Lutzomyia longipalpis; assembly: GCF_024334085.1. Classification (NCBI taxonomy): domain Eukaryota; kingdom Metazoa; phylum Arthropoda; class Insecta; order Diptera; family Psychodidae; genus Lutzomyia; species Lutzomyia longipalpis. Next base: position 25,803,997 of record NC_074707.1, read on the forward strand.
AAAAAACTGTTACGGAATTGGAATCCCTTGGAGTGAAAGCTAAAGCTTACAAGGTGTGTGAGGGTTTAGAATTAATTTTAAATAATTTAATGCATCATGTGGCAAATGATGTTAAATTTTGCAGATGGATGTATCTGATTATGATCAATTAGTGGAACTTAGGAACCAAATATCCAAGGATATAGGATGTGTCAGTATCTTGATTAATAATGCTGCTCTTTTGGCATTAGTGCCAATGTGTGATACACCCAAAGATCACATTCAGAGGATAATCGATGTGAATATTTCTTCCCAAATTTGGACAACAAAAATCTTCTTGGAGGGTATGGTTGAGCAAGAAAGGGGTCACATTGTGCAAATTTGCTCAATTTATGGCTTAGTTCATGGTAAGAGTACAATGTATTCCATGACTAAACACGCCATTCATGCTTTCACATCGTGTCTTGAGGAGGAAATTCATTGGAAGAATTGGCAGGATAAAATAAAGTTAAGCAGAGTATATCCATTTTTTATTGCAACCCGCAAAGAAATCACAGATATTCTCAGAAAGTACGTTAAATGATTTTCTTTGAAATCATTATTTTTTTTGTTATAAATAATAATTTTGCATTATTTTCCCAGGGGTGAGATGTTTGTGAATTCCCCAGAATATGCGGCTGATAAGATAATTCATGCAATTAAATACGAAGAACGGTGTATTTCAATACCAAAAGGATATTACATGATGATAAGACTTTTTTCGTAAGTTTTTTTTGTATAAAAAAAATTAAGGATACCTATTCAATTAAGTTTTCCTTTCAGATTATTTCCAAGGAGATCTATCCGAAACTTTTACAAATCTACGTTCGGAAAGAAAAATGATGTATTTTAATTTTTATAAAACAATCAAATTTAATTTCTGTGTAAAATTGAATGTTATTAAAACCGTCTAGCAGTGATTAGCGTGTACTTAAAATTACAGGGAATGAATATTTTTTTCTTAATGTCTCAAAGATTAATGCAACAAAGTGAGAATGCATTTTATCACCATAAATTGTAATACTAACATGACAGTTCACAGGGTGGTTGGAAAATTATGTTGAAATATTTTCTGATTTCATTGGTTGTTTGCACGTTCGTTGTATATCTTAAAACACTAAATTTTTTTAATAGAGGAGATTTTTCTGACGTTTTTTTATAGTAGTTATGTTTTGGGTTTCCCGTCGGTTGCACTTGGGACTTAAACAGAAACAAATTGTTTTTTAATGGAAAATAAAAAAAAAAATACCTATATATAATCCTAAAAGAAACAACAGGGAACTTCTAAAACATTTTTATACCATTTTCTGTAATTCTTTCAGGACCAATTTGCCCCACTCTTTTCTCCAGGTATAATTAGTTTTCAGTGTTGAAAATTTGTAATTTGTATATCGCTAATTTTACTTTGACACTAAGACATAAAGATCTATGTATGTACACTACCCTAAAAAAGTTTCCGGGCAAGGAAAAATGGGGTATTTTTGAAGGCAAATTTCAAGTGGCTATATCTCCGGCTGTGGTGAACCGATTTTCAAAAATTTATTAGTTTTGGAAAGGTACATTTCTCACCTTTCCAAAACTGGCAAATTTTTGAAAATCGGTTAACCCGTTATTTATTGGCAGCCATTTTGGTAAAGCTAGGAAAAAGCCTATTTTTCATGATTTCACAAATTTTGACTTTGACCTCTTGCATCTCGGCCGCTAGTGCACCGATTTTGATGAATAGATAGTCGTTGGAAAGGTAATTTAATTCCCTTTCCAGATCTGCTAAATTTTTTAAAATCGGTCAAGCGGTTCGGTTGTAACAGTCATTCTAGTGAACTATAGTGAAAAAATACACTTTTGACTATATCTCAGCTTAGGGTTGACCGATTTGGACAAACTCGGATTCAAATGGTAGCTAATAATGCCCTCTAACTTTTAAAAAAAATTTCATTCCGATCCGTCACATGGTTCTTTTTTAATGTTTTTTTATGTGACCCCCTTATGTTACAAAAAGTGTACCCTAACTTCATTCGCTTCCCAGATTTTTTTATAAGTTACACCTGGCTCAAATTTCATCAGAATTAATAGAAGACATTATCATCTAACTTTTAAAAAAAATTTCACTCAAATCCATCAAGGGGTTCTCTTGTAATGTCAATTTTTGTGAAGCTATGACCCATTTTTGCGTTAAAAGTTGTCAATTTGACTTGAGCAATCCTTCAGCTCTTGAGCGTGATTTGACTCAAATCCTTGTTAAATCGTCTTAAAAATGTTAGTAAAGATGTCCTGGACCTTATTTTGATTTGTTATCCCCATTTAATGAAAAAAAAATTTGACGATTTTTCGCCCAATATCTTAATATTACCAACCTCAAGAGCCACAATATGAGTATTAACAGATTTCAAGTTAGGAATTTATTATTTTTATTTAGAATCAAATCCCATTGACATAACAATATAAAAGAAGGTCAAGGATGTTTGTACAAATATTTTAAATACAATTTGAGTCATGATTTAGTGGGGGGAGGGGGGGTATAACAGGTAAAAGACAAAAATCGCGCATAGCTTCACAAAAATTGACATTACAAGAGAACCCCTTGATGGATTTGAGTGAAATTTTTTTTAAAAGTTAGATGATAATGTCTACTATTAATTCTGATGAAATTTGAGCCAGGTGTAACTTATAAAAAAATCTGGGAAGCGAATGAAGTTAGGGTACACTTTTTGTAACATAAGGGGGTCACATAAAAAAACATTAAAAAAGAACCACGTGACGGATCGGGATGAAATTTTTTTTAAAAGTTAGAGGGCATTATTAGCTACCATTTGAATCCGAGTTTGTCCAAATCGGTCAACCCTAAGCTGAGATATAGTCAAAAGTATATTTTTTCACTATAGTTCACTAGAATGACTGTTACAACCGAACCGCTTGACCGATTTTAAAAAATTTAGCAGATCTGGAAAGGGAATTAAATTACCTTTCCAACGACTATCTATTCATCAAAATCGGTGCACTAGCGGCCGAGATGCAAGAGGTCAAAGTCAAAATTTATGAAATCATGAAAAATAGGCTTTTTCCTAGCTTTACCAAAATGGCTGCCAATAAATAACGGGTTAACCGATTTTCAAAAATTTGCCAGTTTTGGAAAGGTGAGAAATGTACCTTTCCAAAACTAATAAATTTTTGAAAATCGGTTGACCACAGCCGGAGATATAGCCACTTGAAATTTGCCTTCAAAAATACCCCATTTTTCCTTGCCCGGAAACTTTTTTAGGGTAGTGTATATTAAATTATTGAGTTGTCTTATATACATATATTTTGCTACCTATTAGGTTAAGAAATAAAAAGTGCTTATTAATATTATTAAAGAAATTGTTTACATTGCTCACTAATAAGAAAAAAAATTATATATAATTTTTAACTTTTTAAATTCGAGATTCTTCAATATGCACATATTTTATAGGTAGCAAAAGAACACTGATTTCTCCATGGAATAAGTTGCTGCTTCAAATGTTGATGACTCACTCATACCACTTTGCTAGACAATCTAATGTCTGTAATATATTGATAGCTCTCGAAGAAATAATCTGGCTTTTCTTCAATTTTAGCAAAAAAAAAAGATAAATACAGACATTTGCGAATTTTTGCTTTCAAGGTGAAAATACGTAATCGCAAAAATCGCAAATACATTCACAATGAAGAAAATGTGCATACCAAAATCTTTAGAATATAATAAAAAACCATTGCACATTTTTTTTGATATTGATAACACTGACCCTATGTATTAAATGCCTTTTTCTCTCTTTAATGATTCCTCCAACAAATTGTTTTGTAGTTGCTTGTTCTCTATTTAATTTATTCTTAAAACGAACAATCATCTCATATAAAAGCGAAGGCTGTACTGAGAACTCATCTCAGTTGGAAGTGATTTTTCTCGCGTTAAAGTCGATGAGCTTCTGAATTGAACGCAGAGAATTTAAGTGGATTTTGTGATTTGGGGCGAAAAAAAAATTATGGAAAGTGTTCTCAATGTTGGTCGAGAAGAATATGTGGCGTCAAAAAAACCTGGACAATCCTACATTAACATCCAGCTAAGGCTTCTATGGTATCTGTTACAGTTTTTCTATGTTGTATTCATTGGCTCTCTGCAAACCGTCTTTGAGTGGATTTTGTATGGGCGAAGTGAAAAGTCTTTAGATGGGCAACTAGTGTTAGTAACAGGCGGGGGAAATGGTCTAGGAAGGGCAATTTGCTTAGAGCTTGCAAAGGAAAAGTGTAGCATTGCAATTGCTGATGTTGATATCGGGGCTGCAGAGAAGACTGCTTCGGATCTTCAGTCATTAGGTGTTAAGGCTAAAGCATATAAAGTGAGTTATATAATCATCAGTTTTTTTTATTCTAAATCGCAATATTCATAAGAATCTTACGCTTCTAGGTAGATGTGGCTAATTACCAAGAAGTTCTTGCCTTACAATCTCAAATCCAGAAGGATTATGGATGTGTAGATATTCTCATTAACAATGCAGGATTGGTTACAAAGCTCACCCTGTTGGAAGGAACTCCAGAGGATGTTCAGAAGGTGATTAATGTGAATATCGTTTCGAATTTCTGGACAACAAGAGTTTTTCTGAGGGACATGGTAGCACAGAAGCGTGGTCACATTGTGGGTGTATCGTCTACATTTGGCATGTACCCAAGTGGTCGATCCATACTCTACAGCACCACTAAATACGCCGTTCGAGGATTTATGTCGTGTCTAGGTGAAGAAATTCGAATGAACAAACTCTCAGACAAGATTAAGACAACGTGTGTTTACCCACTCTTCATCTCAACACGCCAAGATCTTATGAGTGCTTTAATTCAAATGAAGTGAGTGATGCTAATTGTCCAAATTAGATTTCAAGTTAAATGTCAATTATTTACTCAATCCATAGGGGAGACCGGGGTAAAAATAGTCATTTTGGAATTTTCAAATGCCAATTTCTCCCAAAATATAAATCGGAAAAATCGGAAAAAATTCTGGTGGAAAGCCCTACCAACCTATAATTTTTGACAGTAATTTGGAGGTTATGTGATCAGTACTTTGGGAGTTAAAAAAGAAAATAAATTTTTGGCCTATTTCCCAAACTTTTGCGTATTGAGAAAAACGCGTTTTCCGAAGTTTTCCTTCAGTAATTTTCCAATCTGATAATTTTTCTCACTAGCTGGGTTACTACAGAAAACATTGCCAAGGTGTATTTTTCACTAACTTTTAATGATTTTTCTCTACAATTTTTTGAATCAAAACATACCCCTTGGGGTAGATCTAGTCATCCCATGTAAATCATATGGGAGATCGAAATTTTTGGCATATTTTCTATTCATTTGTTGCAAAATGGCGTGTTTGAGAAAATCGCAAAATTCTCTGTTTTAGTGCGTATAAAAGTGAAATTCCTTGTCGCGGATCAAAAGGTGAGAAGTTTAGCTATCAACTACTATCAATCTCTCAGGTGGAAAATCATTGGAAATGCCGGAAAATTCGACCGACTTTATTTAGCCAACTGGTGACTATATTTACCCGCCGCGTTTAAAAAAAGTCAGAAGCGGAAGGGTTTAGGAAAAGCTCGAAAACTCATATTTCCCGTGGAGATAGAGAAAAGTGGTCTGAGACAAAGTTGTAGGCCAGGAAATTTCCTATAAGAATGACCTATCGAGGAAATTTTCTTGCCCTTGGGGAATCCTGCAGATAAGGATTTATGCAAATTGACTATTTTTACCCCGGTCTCCCCTACAGAATTTTTGATAAACTTGTGGTTATGTCGCCAAAATATGCAGCCCAGCAGATTCTCAATGCGATCAAGAAGGAGAAGCTTCATGCATCAATTCCCAGTGGTGTTTATACGCTGTCTGGTTTACTAGCGTGAGTGGAAATGTTTTCTTTGCGAAAAGTGAAATCTCAAGGTAAATTTCATTTTCAGAATTATGCCCAGAAGAATTCTGGAGAAGTACGTGGATGCTATTATTGGAGATCTTCCGCCGATTTATTAGTAACTATTAAGATTCTCATTTATTTTAATGAACACAAAGCATCGTCATCTTCTCATTCCTATTTGTGTCCACTGTATTCATAAACCTATTCGCAATATCACGCAAAGAAGTCTTACAAACTATTTGAATGTAAATTGTTATTGTATGTTGAAAACTCATGATTTTATAAATAAATTCTGATTTATTGTTTTTTTTTTTAAGATTCAGAAGTTTTTTTTTCTTTAATTTACTACAAAGTACAGTGATATTCAATTTTCAATATAATCAGTAAGCGGTAGGTATTAGTTTTGTAATTATTGCACAACATTGTAATAAAATAAATAAGAAATTTTCAAAGAGTTCAGGTTTTACATTTAGGTTTTGTACAATTTTTTTGACCTCGTTAAGACTTTTTAATTTTTTTTATTAGGTATATCTACATTAGTATTTAGAAAGAGAGTGTTAGAGCACGAGTTTTCGTAAAATACTTCACACCTTTGCGAGAGATTAGGTTGTGAGTGAATTTGCTTTTGATATGCTATGAGATATTATGATGCAGAATAAATTCTTCTCACATGCTATTTGCTAGGATATATTGTAGATAGATTGACATTAATCCATTTCTGCATCAAATCTGTGGCGTATTGAATTATGTTTCTGTCAGCACCAATCTTATCAAAATGTCTCAGAGTACAATAGTTTAGTTCTTTTATGAATATGGTTCTGTTATTCTATGCTTTGTATTTAATTTATATGCAAAATAGATAGCTTCTACATAATTTATAGCATTAATAAGAATTTGATCTATTGAACCCGACACATTCTTCACTATTTATTGCATTTTAAGCTGTGTTTTATATAAACAAATATATTGCAACACCTCATAGTATCACAATTTATTTCATACATATCTACCTTAGTCTAATCGCACTGAGCATCCATAATAGAGGTATAAAATACTTATATACACGGAAAAGCTGTTGAGATCAACTATGATCTTTTTTGTGTGTCTGGTTTTATAATTTCTTTTGCTTCATACATTTAATGAAATTGCTGCTATACCAGGCATATTATGTAGGTACATATAGTGCTTTTCACGATTAGTCACCTCGGTCACCTCAAGATAATTTAATCTCCATTGCCTATTGCATTGGAATTTTCGCAACTCCACATTTCCAGTTGGAAATTTCTATCTGGCAGAGTAGCACAGACAACACATCGAGATCATTCTCCTGTTGGGTCTCTTGGTGAAATGTGTGTTTGGGCTCTGGGTTTCAAATAAGAAAGTTTTTGTGCGTTTGCAATAAGCGAGAAAAGTACGCAGAAATGGAAGACATTGGGAAAATCGGTGTAGAAGAATATCATCCATCAGACTATGTACAATTGAGTGATTTTAAGATGATGTTTAATTTTACATTGAGTGCCTGCCGAATTTTTTATTATGGCATCGTGGCGATTGTAAGTCATATTTTGGGTTTCTTTAGCATCACAAGCAAAGATAACTCATACCCACTTGTTGGGAAAGTGGCCCTCGTGACAGGAGCAGGGAATGGTTTTGGGCGATCCTTGGGAATAATGTTGGCGGCTGAGGGATGCCACGTGGCCGTAGTGGACATCGACGGGGATGCTGCAGAAGAGACTGCTGCTAAACTGCGGTCCATGGACGTGAAATCAGTAGCCTATAAGGTGATACTCGTGCAATACAGCTAATCCCCACCACATTTACTGATTTCTCTCACAACTCTCGCTCTCTCACCAGGTGGACGTGAGTGACAGTGCACAGGTGGAGAAGTTGCACGATGATGTGGTCGAAGACCTGGGTGTTGTGGATATTTTAGTCAATAACGCCGCAATTCTGCCTCTGATGTCATTCCGTGAAGGTACTCCAACTGATATTGAGAGGATCGTCAAAGTAAATTTGTTGTCGCACTTTTGGGTAATTCTTCAAGTATTTTCGTCAATTTACTTTTTACACTGCGGTACTGTTATTGCATCTCCCACGAATATATTGCGATATCTTAAAATTTTTATTAGAAAAAAATGATCATGTATTTTTTTTTAAACAATTCCCTGTCTACGAGAAAGTTCTATTGTACATATTTTTATAGAGTTTCATTAAAAATTTCCCGAATTCACAAAAAAAACTAAAGAAAATAGTTATAGAGTAATTATTATGTTTTTATTTGTTTGAAGGTTATTCTTTTCATTAGAAAACTTTTAATTATGTTCGAACACTTTTACATAAAAAAAATATGCGAAAAAAGAAAACATTCACGTTTCAACGTCATACATCATTTAATATTAACACATTAGTCAAAAAATATACTTGATTTCGCTGTTTATTTCTTAACTAGACTACAAGAACTTTCCTCGGTGACATGATAAAGCAGAAATGTGGCCACATTGTGGCTGTTTGTTCTGGATATGGTCTCTATCCCGGAGGTAGATCAGTCACATATTCAGCAAGTAAATTCGGGGTACGTGGCTTTATGGCGAGCCTCAGCGAAGAACTCATGTACAATGATCATGACTTCATAAAAACCACCACAATTTTCCCACTTCTGATGTCCACACGAAAAGAGGTGTCCGATTTGTGGGTGAAACTCAAGTCAGTTTATAAACTTTTATTTTTATTTTAAATTTATTAATTAGTTATGACAAATTGCAGAATGGCGGATAGAATGATGTGCTTATCGCCAAATTATGCGGCTTTCCACGCAGTGCAGGCAATCAAAAATCGAAGTGAATTAATTAGTTTACCAAAGGGTTTGGTGACATACATGGCACTCTCATCGTGAGTTTTTAATTTATATTTTTATATTTAAGCCTAGAATATCAATGTTAATAAGAGAAAATTATATTACAGACTTTTTCCAGCATCTCTTAGAAAGAAGGTTATTCTTCAATTTATGGATGGGAAAATTCCACAAGTCCACCCGAATCATTGTTAATATGGAAAGCTATTCATTGATTTAATTTGGTGGATTTAGTCTGATGTGGTGGATTTATTTTCGAATAAGGGACGTATTTCCCTGTATTCATTGTGATGGGTTAAATGCAGATTGCTTATCAAGTGAATTATAGAGCTATAAAAAGTAAACAAAGCAAAACATTGTAGGTTTTATGTAAATATGAAAAAATTAATGGTAATAAAATTGAGTATACGAATTAATTATTGCACTTTTACACGGTGTAATTATTTTAGCTGCTGTAAATCATCTCTCTTCAACAATGTATTAAATCCAATCTCTCGTGATGGGTAATAAAATAATGTAATTGGACAAATTACATAATAAAAGTGCAAAAATAATTGAATGTTTTTTGTAAGTGAGCTATCTACAAAGTTTGCAGATTAGCAAATTTGCACGTGCGGCTTCCAAGGTTAAAATTACAAGAATAAACAAAAATGTGTTGAAATTAGATAAATTGTTCGTATTTCATTTACTGAAAAAATGATATTTTATTACGAATATATTTTGTTTTAATGCAATTAATGATAAAAACTTTTTAGACTGGTTTTTAGACTGTATGGCAAGCAATAAAAATTATATTATAGTCAGGTGGCTTGTAGTATAAAAGATTTACCTAAGTTTTTTTTTAGTTTTTGGAGTAAAAATTAATTGCAGTCGTTGTATCCAAAAATGAAAAGAAATATAACAGTTCATTAAAAATTTAAGAAAATCTGCATTTTCTTCCAATAAATTTTTCAAAAATAAATTAAATTTTTTAATTATTTTTTTTTTACAATGAGCTTTAAGAAAAATAATTTTTAAACAAAACTGATACGGACATTTCAGACTTAAGTGTATGTATAAATAATATTCATTTCTTTAAGTCACACTTTCGAAATATATAATTTACTCAAGAATTGCCATTTAGCACTTTAATTCAAACATTGAGTCTTATTTACAACTGACTAAGCATAATTTTCATTCTTCCCCCGAATCTTCCATACAACTTATTCGTTTTGTAACATATTTTGTTAAATATGATTATTTCAATAGTACAAAAAAACACAAACGATTAGAAATAATTTTTTATTGAATCTTTTTTGTTTTTTTTATCCCCCCCCCAAAATCCATGGTAGGTCTAGTGAACTTCAGAGTTCATTTTTGACCGACATAAACCAAGAACAAAACTAATACTAACACTTAACTTTTATTCAAAACACTTTAGAATATTCATGAGAGTTGATAAAAATCATGGAATGGGAAATGGGAATTAAAAGAATTTTATTATAAGTTGTAGCTGTGGAGCTTTTTAGCCTTTATATAGATCATAGAACGTTCTTAAACTCCTATCGTGAAATTCTACAAAGTTGTTTGTTTGAAACAATTTTTATGTGTAGTCTGACTATAAAAGTATAAAAATAGACAATAAATTTAAGTGAAAATTGTTATGGCTGCTGTGGAACAAAAAAGTTAGCACGTGAGCCCCTGGATAAGTCGCATTCTCATCATAAAGAGATCTCTCTTTTAAGAACTCTCAGTCAGACGTTTTGAAACTATTGTTACCTCTATGGCGATGCTGATTTATAATTTGAAGAGTTTTTGAAATAGCATCTTTGTGTATAAATGTCCCGTAATTATTCGGATAGATTTTCTGTACATTTAACTTTTTTCCTACTCATACTTTAATGTTAAAACTCTTGTGATTATTGAACATCCCATTATTTGCAGTGGATATTACAATATTTGAAGGACAGAGTGCGACAATCCAAAGCAAATATGTATAGTTTTTTTCACACATCGATTAGCATATAAATTACAAGACTCCCCGAAATTGTCAGTCATTACTGTTGCAACCAGATCAAGAGGCAGATGGGTTGACTGCCAAGCTAAGGAAGATGCAAAACGTTTTTGATAGTGGAAAAGTGCCCTACGAGGCTGCTCCCATCCCACAACCAAGATCTTTGGACAAAAGTATTATGTTCTATCTTGGGGTGGTGAAAGATGTTATAATTGTGCTAGTGGTGGGCATTCCAATGCTCTTTCTTAAGTTATTGAAAAATTTACTGCTCAGTAGTGAAAAGAATGTGGCGGGTCAATTGGCCCTTATAACTGGTGGTGCAAATGGGATTGGTAGGGAGATTGCTCTAAAGTTAGCAGAGAAAAAATGCAATCTTGCAATTGCGGATGTGGATTGTGAAGCTGGTAAAGAAACGGTGAAAGATTGTTTGGCACTTGGAGTTAAGGCAAAGTTTTTTGAGGTATTGTGATTGATTTATTTTGCTTTAAAAAAATCTAAATGTATGTGATCATTTAGGCAGATGTAGGTGACAGCGATCAAGTGATATCCCTAAGAAAGACCATCGAAACAGAAATGGGTACAATGAAATGCATTTCGTATTTCAGCAAAATGACTTCTAACAGTGTTTTTTTTTGGTCAGGAAATGTGGATATCTTAGTTAACAATGCTGGATTAATGCCAATTCTTTCACTTCGGGAGGGTACAGCTCCGGAGATCGAAAAGATAGTTCAAACAAATTTTCTCTCAAACATCTGGACATGCCGAGCTTTCCTCAAAGGGATGATAGAAAGGAAAAAGGGCCATGTCGTTTGTATTGCATCAGCATCGACAATTCATCCCATGCCAGGAGCAACTATTTATACGGGCACAAAATGGGGAGTTGCTGGTCTTATGGCAGCTCTAGAGGAGGAATTACGCGGTGAAGGACATGGGAATTATTTGAAATTTACAACGGTTTATCCTTACTTTGTTTCTACAAGAAAAGATCTTATGAAATCTATAAATCTTCGTTTTCCTGCAATTACTGCCCAAGAGACAGCAAAAGTAGCTGTTGCTGCTATGTTAAAAAATGAAAAAGATGTTGCAGTTCCAACATATTTATACTTTCTTTCGAAATTCTCAAAGTAATTTTTCATTTGATAAATTATGTAATATTTTATTCACAAAAATAATTATCTCTTTCACAGAAATTTTACGGCCGAAGTGCAGCAATTGATTCGTGATAAAATATTTCGGGAACGTGATGTGCTTGTACGAAGGTACAAAGAGAGCAAATAAATACATAGTTATCCGTTCAACAAATTAAAAGTGTCCCAAAAAAATCCAAATGTACCAGCAAATGATCCTACTGCAAATGGTGGCTTAGGATTTGTCCGCAAAAAGTAGAGTCCTCTTGCTTCGTGTGGTGCAGCATCTCCCATCCTTATCATATCTGTGAGATTGTAGTCACCTTTCACATAATTAGACCACGATGAGGAGGGATAACTGAAGAAATTAGTATTCAGAATTGATTCCGCAAACAAATGATGTGCTCTACCATGACTACAAGCCACTGCAAGAGGAACATATGTATTTTTTAATGTTAAAAAAGCTCTTGGGCTTTTTCTTTTGTTTGTAATTCTAAAGGTGTAAATAGGAAAAATATATATTTATATATATGTATGTACATTAATTTGCATTTTTTTTCCAAAATGAGAAGGGTAACTTGAAAAACATCAATTCTCTATTTTTTTGAACTTGGATCTACTAATATACCCGAACTATCTATAAAGACCAACTGACAAACGGATAAGAAAAAAAAAATATTACGAAATATCATTTTTCCAAAAGAAAAATTACCGTGATTCAACAAGAAAGGTGAAAATATTCTCAATTCCATTTTGAACATCGGTTAGTATACTGCTAAATCTGGAATATGCTGATCCTATTTTAGAAAATATGTATTTCGGCATGCTTTAGAGATCACTAAAAGAACATTATAATATTAAAGAATATTATATGTTTCTTACTCTGTTCAAAAATATTATCACCACATCCTGGTTGAATGATACCTCCATTCGGGTAAAAATCCACATGGCCAATGGGATCTCGAAAGCCGCAACTACCCGCTGCTGTATGGATTACATCTACAAATGTTGCATCGCTTGAATCAAGACGCCATTCTGGACTTGACCATTCGAAACCAAGAATTGCGGGATCCAACCCCGTCACTCGTCCAACCTTCCCGGTTTTTACAAAAGCCGCTGCATACCCAGCTAAGTGACTCCCTAAGCTGTGACCGATTAAATGAAAATCTTCAGTACGTGCCTTCTTGACCGTCTGGAAGAAAAACGAAAAATTAATTAGTAACTTCATTGTGGTAAGGTTTAGCCAGCACTTACTACGAGGTAGTCAATGAGTTCCGCAATGTATTTGCCGACTTCGCGTATTTGAAAAACAGGTGTGAAATAAAAATTGTTAGCGGCTATATCTCTGTAGTCGACTGAGATAATATTTAAATTTTTTCTCGATAAATAGTTATTCTTAATGTTTTGCACTGTGTCACTTTCCTCATTCGACCGCCAACCGTGTACAAGGAGTTTTGTCTGGAGACGCGGATTGAAGTCTGCGAAGTAAATTTCTTTAAGAAATTTATCGCTACGAGGAGTTTGCTTAGGGATTTTTAACAATTCGCCCTTGTTTCTGTGATTTCTGTAAACAATAAAATTAAAGTAGGAATTAATAATAAAAAAAATGTAAAGTTTATGCTTCAGTGACAGTGAGATTAAATGTTTCTATCATCTATGCTTAAGTTAACTGAAAACTTTAAAAAAAATCTTTTATGCATTCGGACTTATAAGGTCAATCAGGGTCAAAATTTAAATATAAAAGGAGTTCTTAAAATATTAGAATAAATCAAACAAATAGTAAAATGCCGTGGATATTAGCTTAGAAATTCACACATGGTCCAAGCTAGTATATTAAATTAAATAATTGGTTTTTGAAAAAGTGTATCTTTTAACTTAAATTATTTTTAATTACACATGATGTACGTACGTACAACTCAAACTCTTTGGTTTTTAAACAAATTTGTTTTGTTGGTGCTATTCAAATTGGAAAATTTGTACCACTACGTGTCGTTGCGTAACCCAAGAAAATATTAACAAAATATAATGCCAGTCTTAATGCTTTTTTTTAAGAACAAACACCCACAACACTCAATAGTTTTTACCTTTTGTATAGGAAAAAACTGACTTTTTCGCGAAGGTTGTAGTTGAGAATAATCTCCAAAACATTTGGATCCTCATTGACCGTCGACTCATTGTTATTTGATGGCGTTGATATATTGTTAGTATCTGAAAAATCTTTAAAGAAAATCAATTGAGAACATTATCACAAAAAAAACTTTTTTAAAGTACCTTCTTGTCCAATAATTCTTATAACACAGAGCACAAAAGTCACTAGTCTCAAAATCATTGTCACTGACTGAAAAACTCACGCGTCTCATTGCCAGGGTTGAGCACAAAAGTTAATTTTTGTAGGAATTCCCTCTCAAAAATTGCCACTATGAGTCAATGGATAGTGTAACCTGTTGTCACTTGATAGCATTTCCGGATAGCGATCTAAATACAAAAATGTTGGCATTATGGGCAACTATTATTTTCATTTTTTTTGTGTTTATATGTAGAAGCCCAAAAAAGCAGCTACGGTGTTTATCAAGAATCTCAATTGAGGTATGAAATGCACATCGGTCAAGGGTGCTTATCGGAAATCTCCCATGAAAAGCTGCCTGATAAGCATTTCCAATTCCCGAAAGTCAATCAATAAGTCCAAGTTTCACCAGTGGGCTTCCAGTTGAGCGGTGATATTACCAAAGTTAAGGTGTTTCAGTTGTGGTTTAAGCGAGTGTGGAAAATTATTCTTAAAAGTTTTTCCGAAGTTTTTTTTTTATTGTGGAAAAGTTTTTGAACATGGAAGATATATGGAGCCTTGGAAAGCTTCCTTATGAGGCGGCAAAACCCTTTAAGAAAAAATCAATTACGGATAACATGAAGAGTCTCCTTCAATTCTGCCTGGACCTCCTTAAATTTCTCATTCTCACCATTCCTATCTTAGCTAAATATCTCAAGGAAATTTTCGCTCCACCCGAAATGAAGAGAATAGCAGGGCAATTGGCTTTGGTAACGCATAAACATAAATTTTCCATATGAATAAATAAGCTGAAGGACTTCTCTTCCTTGGGGGTTATCCAAAGGTAACAGGTGGTGGAAATGGTCTTGGCAAGGCAATTTGCATCCGTTTGGCCAAAGAGGGATGCAATGTTGCCGTTGTGGATGTTGATTTGCCAGCTGCTGAACGTGTTGCTGGTGACATTAAGAGTTTTGGCATAAAGTCAAAAGCCTACAAAGTCGACGTGTCCAATTATGAAGAAGTCAGAAATCTGAGCCAAGAAGTTGAAGATGATTTAGGTGCTGTGGACATTCTCGTGAATAATGCTGGAGTAATGCCAGTCATCTCCCTCATGGAGGGCAGTCCGAAAGACATTGAAAAAATCCTCAGTGTTAATCTCACTTCACACTTTTGGGTAAGTTTTTTTTTCTTTTCTTAATACTTGAGCGTTAAATTGCAAATCACTTTCGCAATGGCTTCCGATAGCCGTGCTGTGATGTAATTCACTTATCTTATCGCATGGCAGATTTCGTTGTATTTCATTGACCCTTAAGCACAGAAAGCTCAATATGGCCAAAATGAGATTATTAAGCTAAATCCTTTCGTGATTTGTGTGACTTAAACGAGGGTGCTTAATTTCTTATGTTGGGTCTATATTTTCTTCATAGACGGTGCGAGTATTTCTCGAGAGCATGATAAGGCGCCGAAAGGGGCATATTTTGGCTATCTCTTCGCTCTCTGGTCTTGATGCTGCTGGAAGGGCTGTTGCATATTCTGCTAGCAAATTCGGTGTTCGAGGCTTCATGGAGGCTCTCAGGGAAGAGATCCGTTTGAATGGAAATGGTGGAGAAATTTTTACAACGACCATTTATCCCTACTTCATTTCAACTCGCAAGGATTTGATGGAAAAGATGCAGAAGACAAGGTAGATCTTTCTTTACATTAGCAATGAAAGGGTAAATTTTGATACATTTGATATAAACTTTTGCAGTCTTTTTCAACGGTTTCCACCACTTATTCCCGATGATGCTGCTGACATTGCTGTTGATGCAATGTTGGAGAATAAAATTTCCATTACCATCCCAACAGTTTGGCCAATAAGTCGAGTTATTTTCAAGTATGTTAGCTATATGACTAATCCTAATCGAATATTTTTATAAAATCTAATTTATTAAATTTAAAATTAGGTGTCTTCCATCTCGAATTCAAGACTTAGTGAGGGAAGTTCTTGTGAAGGAGTACATCCCGCGAATTCAGCTATAACCTGCACGTCAGAAAAAAAAGATGATGAATCAATATGATAATTTTGTGAGTTTTTTTCTGCAATAATCATAAACAATTTAGTACAGAGAGTCAGTATTTTGTCTACAGGTTATGTGGGTATAAAATTTTGGTCTATCTCGCATGGCTTCATTTTATCTCTCCGCCCATGGTTAATGTTTTTTATCGCATTGTATGTATTTTCTGAGCCATAAAAGCGTTGGCGCAAAATATCGATGGTGAATTACTTCCGCACATTTTTGGTATAGTTTTTTTTATTAGAGAATGGGTAGTTTAAAATTTTCCCATTACCTTGTTGGTGAAAATTGATGCGATGTGGTTCAATCACCTTTTGGAAGAAATTGGTGACACAGAAGGATTGTTCAATTTCTCAAAAGACATATACTCAGAGTATTATGTATGGGATTTATGGAAGGATAAACCAATATGGTATTTTCATAAAGCATTAATTTTATCTTGGCACATGAAAAAAAAGAAAAACATTTTGCGAGGCAAAGAGTATTAAAAGTTCCCCCATTGAAGGACTCAAATCCACCATACCAAAGGGAAGAGTGTGTGCGTATTTCAAATAATAAAAAACCAGTATCGAAAAAAATAAAAGTGCATAATATTTTATTACAGATATAACTTTAGAAGAAACAAAGTCGAGAATATATGCGGTGAATAATTTCCTCAAAAATAATTCCATATCTCTTCTATCGCAATATTTTAAGGATATAGAGGCTTTATCTTGGCATATATGCCCCTTCTTTTATCCACCTTTTAATGCACTTTAGTGTATTATGCGTAATTCTTTCACATAAAGAGAGAGAGAGAACCAACACATCAATCTCATAATATGGTTCTGGATGGGGAAGCTGAGAAGAAATTTTGGCGCTTGTTGGACCTATAAAATGACCAGAACCACATTAAACGATCAAATTGAATTGCTTTCCCTGCAAAATAAATTTTATTTCATGAATTGCTTTTATGAGATTTAATATATGAGACTCATCCACATCGTTTTATTCAAATAGTTCCCATAAATATTTCGTTTCAAAAACACAATTTGATTTGTTTCCTCAATAGTCAAAGTATAGCGAACATTTCTAAATAATATTCCTCTGTTAAAGTAAAATTTCCCGAGGAATTTTTCATCAATTCTCAATTTATAGAATTTTTATACCGAGTTATTCCGTACACAGAAAATTCCGAGATTTTTCTTTTATTGCGAAAGTAAGAGATAAACAATTTGTTTTCTGTGACGACGGGGAACACCAAATCATTCTTTGTATGCATGTACTTTAAATTTTTGTGTGATAGAGTTGTTAAATATTCGTCGATTTTTATTCACTTTTTTTATGTATGTACTTGGGATGATTTCATGTTTGCAAAAAATTTAAATTACGATTTAAGTTTGATTTAAAAATTTTTAAAAATAAAATATACCCAAATAAAATTGATTGAATTGTAGATATTTATTGGCAATGTTTAGGTAGGTACTGTAACGTAATATAATTTAATTAGCATAATTCGCAAATCTAATGCTGAGTGGATTTATTTAATTCCACAAAGGTTTTTTTTTCTCAAATATTAACCACTTTATCATCAAAGTGGATGAAGTGAAGTATGACAATTGTGGTCAATTAGCTGCGTAAATAGACTAATTTGCAGATCTCTAAAATAAACCAAATGGTGAGTGTATAAAATGATAAAATTAATTCCCGAATAATTTTGCCATTCATCGCTCTTCTCCCATTACCCCGTGCACATAATATTAGTCAACAATAATGCAGAGTTCTCTAAAACAATAAACAGTGATGTCATTAATAAAATAAAACGCTTTCCATGTCGCATCCTCCCAATACCGTGTTTATGTTCCGGATTAAAATATTCATTTGAAGAGTGTTGTTTCTTTCGAGCTACAAATCGATGCATTTCGCAGTCGTTTATTTTCGAAGGAGAGTGATGTGGAGGTTTTCCACATGGATTGGGATATCCCTCATTGTTTTTGTGTGTCTCTCGAAATACACAAGACTTTCAGGTTGACTGAATTGAAAATTATACCCTCATGGCCCAAACTGCGAATATTCATGCGAAGGTGGTGAGATTTCCACCCAAACTCAAGACATTTTCATCCAACCTCTTATTGTTGAGCATCATCGTCAATTTTGCGGAACTCAGCTTCTTCTATGGCGCATTTCAATGAGTCGAGGGAAAAAGATGGAGGAGAAAAAATGAGAGAATAAAGGCGATAGGATGAGGGAGTTGAAGCATTTTTGCCAAAACTGAATGAATGGAATGACTTTTTGCTTCAATACCATCTACATGTACGTATTTATGAGGAGTATTATGTCAGTTGTTTCATAAATTCTGATATGTAAGTATATTTTTTAGTCGGGTCGGCGATTAAAAATCCATGAAATTATTTAACGCATTTAGTTATATTAATAAAGCGACATTGTAGATAGAAATACTAAAAAACACAACCGTCAAAAAAAAATGGGAACGTCTCGGAGACTACAAAATAAGATGGTCTATCCTCAAGAATTATTTTCTTGTCTTATCTTGCCTCCATAGTAGTATGCTCTTCAGAGTTATATCCAGTAAAATATTTTTAATAAAAAAAATATAAATAAGTTTGAAATTGTGAAAGTTAGGAATTTATTGACCGACCCACTCAGAGATAGAGCAGGGTAGTGTACCAACAAAAAATGTATGGCAAGAAATGGAGACGCGATACACCTCTCAATGATACTTTGGCACCACAAAAGAGGGGCTCTCATTTTTTTTTCAGACTCTTTCAGGCGCAATGTCTTTTCTCGAAATCAAAGGCTACATCACTATCTGGGCTTCCATACCCAAAGAGAAAATCTCCTGTAGACAGAGAAATTAACATGAAGCGTCGGGGATGAATTTCTCGGTGCTGTGAATCTCTTGAGATGAATTCAAGGAAAGCTGTTGACGAACATTTTTGGGTGAATGGAATTTGTTTGGCAAAGATAAATTACGTGATTAAAAACCAGTGACAGCGCGAGGGCTTTTCCGAAGTGTTGAACCACATGGGAGCGCAAGGCACGAATATGGCATTTTAATGAGAATTTCCCATTGAGACGCCGAGCGTATTGTTGCTGTGAGGACAAATGAGAGTCCAGACGATGTGAATTTTTTTTGTAGGCCACCACCTCTATTTGCCATCCCCGTGCACCACGTGAAATGGTGAAATGTCGAGATAGTTATGTATGTTGGAAAAGACAAATAAAAGATAGACATCGCGGTAAAATAGGAAAATGGAATTAATTCATTTCTTGTTATTATGAAGTGCAATCGAAAAGGAGACTCGCAGCATAATACATTTGTCAAACAAAACATTCCCCAAACCGCACCCTTGCCATATTATCATATTCCAACATGAGGCAGGAATACAGAGAGAAAAAAAAGTGGAATTACGCTTCCCTCTGTGAGTGATTAATTGTTAATACCAAATTACATTTTATTCATGCAAAATAAATGATGTCGCTGTTCTTTTCTCTGCACGCAGCTTTTTTTTTCCTTGCTTTATCTTATCTCATCGCGTCTTTGACAATGAGATCACCCTCCCTTTTCTTCATTTCGAATTACAAATTCTTTCAATACATCCGCATTTTGTGCTTCCAATAGGGCAAATATAATTCCCTTTTGAAGGTAACAACGTCGCGAATTTTCATTGATTTATGAAAATTCTTGAGATGCAGAATTTTCCCTTTGACAGCATTATTTGTAAATTGCGAGGAAAATCATAAATTCATTTTGTTATACTGGATTCTGATTTCAAGTGATTTCTGATTTTTTTTTAAGACGGAGGTACATTTTTATGGTTTTAATATTCTCTTAAGTGCATCAGAAAAGGTAGGTATTGAAATACTGAAAGGATAAAATATTGGATATTTAATTAGGGTCCTGAATTGTAAAAAAAAATATAAAACCGTAACAAAAAAAATCAACCGAATTATCTGATTTCCTAAATAATTTTAAATTTCTACTGCTCGATATTATATCTTTCTGTCACATTATTTGGTGTCATGTTTCATCATCATTTTGAGGTTCCTTTTTGTATCTGGTGAAGGATGTAATGAGAGTCAGAGATTGCGACTAAAGAATCCAGTGAGGTTCTTAACTTTTTTGTAAGTGTTTATAGAAGCATCTTCTTGGGGGTGTACAAATTAATTCCAGCCCTAATCCGATACACCATCAGACACTTCTCCTTACTGAGAACTTCTTCACACAATCATCTTACACACGCCAAACAAGAGGGTGTCTCACGAAAAAACTCTCGAGATGACAAAAATGTCGCATTGAATATTTTCGAGGGTTTTTTGTCATTGTTCCTTCGTGGATTTCTTTTTCCCATTCGCTGTTGTATTTTAGTGTTATTTGGGGTGGTATCAGTCATTTATAAAGAAGATGAAAAAGGGATGTTGTGTGGCAATATCAACATCTTGTTTTTCATCCGTTCAGGGAGTTGAGCATCGAAGAGGAAAACCGAGGAAATTCTATTGGGCATTGATTAAGTATTAGTTCAATCATGTTTCACATTAATTAAGTTACCAAGCTTTTGACAAACCTCCATCACGGGAATTGTGGTTTTCACCGAAGTGCAAGAAAGTGAACCATTGTTAACATTATAATTTGCAACAATGGATTTGTCGAGTTGACTTCACCATGTGATAAATTGAAATGTGGGTTCACTAATTCCCATCCAGTCAATTTCTCGTTTTAAAGGACTAATGGATTTTGACTATATTGAATTTCACTGCCACTGTATGTATAGGCAACATATTGTTTACATTCTATTCATAAATAGCAAGCTAGAAATTATTGCTATAAAGTGTGCTCCAGCATCCCCCAGCATCTTCGTTTGCAATTTATGTGACTGTTCATTTGAATTTGAATGCCAAACGATTTAATTTGGAATCTCAATATGTTGTGCTTGGGGAATGTGTGGCGAGACAGTGGATGCTCATGGTAATTCCTCAAATATTGGAAATTCTGCCAAAAGCTCCATTGAGCTGTCTTCATTCACAAAGTGTTTTTGGAGAATGAAGTTTAATAATATATTCTGGGGATGAAAATCCATTGAGTTTTAGTATGTCCAAAAGGAGAGAATGATTTATAAATTGTCTCTCCATTAAAATCTAATTCAACGAGATATCGTGCTTAATCTACAGTGTCGTGATGTTTTTATTACGGAAAGATTTATGGAGAAAATTTAAATTTTGAGTCTTATCTCTTGCTAATTCCAAGTTATTTTAATTAATGTCGGAAATTGAGGAAAGAATATATAATTAAAAGTATGTACTCTCAAACTCATTCATTTTAATTAAAATTTGCATTTTTCTTTCAAAAGAAAGAAAAAAAAAAGATAAATTGGATGAATATTTTCCTATGAATTTATTGTTGCTTATGATTCATTTCCTTAGGTAATGAAAAATACTCGTGTGAAATTATGGGATTATCGAAATATGTCAACAAAATTGCAAATAACAACTGCAGCGACAAATTTTTATGATCTATAAAAACAACCGAGTTTGATATCTCAATATAGAGAGATACATATTTGGCATCTTTTCAGGGTGTGATATCGAGCCCCTGGTGATGGCATATACTGTAATAATTTTACCACAATGCGTGCTAGAGTTACGACTAAAGTTATTAAAAGAATGGCCATTAAGTGGATGAAAGGTTATTGAATCCTTCAATGCAACAATGTCTTCATTCCGGCAAGATTGTTGAGATTCATGAGAGTCCCTCAGTGAGTCATTGGGTGTTTTATTTCAAAACGAATTTCATCTGATTAGAAAATTTTGTAGAGGAGTATTCAGCGTTTCACTCCTGTGGGAACCCGTGGTTTGATTTTATTTATCATCGTATCAATAAAAATGTGGAACAAAATTGCATACACTCTGCTTTCGCTCAAGAATAGAAATACTTCTTATACAAATCATATAGCAATAAAAGAAAAATATTGAATAGGTGTGGTGAGTTTGAGGATATAAAAAAATTCAAATACGTTAAGGAGAGTCAAAGTGACGTATAAATCATTTACTTTTACGATATTGGGAGCTACTTCAGTGAAAGAC
Source organism: Lutzomyia longipalpis (assembly GCF_024334085.1). Classification (NCBI taxonomy): domain Eukaryota; kingdom Metazoa; phylum Arthropoda; class Insecta; order Diptera; family Psychodidae; genus Lutzomyia; species Lutzomyia longipalpis. The sequence goes on from NC_074707.1 coordinate 25,826,283, forward strand.
GCGGCAAAAGGGTGAGTTTTGATTAGCTTTCTTCATAGCAAATGGTATTTAGGACTATAAAATGCATTTCAAGCAAATAAATGGATTGAAGTTTTTATTGTTCTCTATTAAAGTTTGTATATGTGTGTGGAACAGAAGGGAAACATTTTCTATTCCAAGTGCCATTACTCGACACTCCCAAATACAGCAAAATTTTCCTGCATGAGGGGTGAGCTGAAAAAATGGGTTCTTCGCGATATTGAGAAATTTTTGACAAGTGATAAAATGTGAAATAAAATTCTCTGATTGGGATACTTGCATACAAAGAACCTTCAAATATATTCAAATCCGAAATATTTTTGTACCATTGCTACATTCTTATACAAATTCTATTTGTATTTCTTGAATAAAATTGTTTTTATTTTCTGCTACACAGAATTTTTTAAGGGTCGATAGAACTTTAATGTTAGAATTATGAGAATTATTTATGTTGTTTTATAAATCCTTTGTATTTCTTTCTTTGATTTTACGTGACCGAAAACTAAACTGTGAACTGAACATATCTAATAATACATACATATGCGTATATAATGGATGAAACATATAAAACAAGGAGAACCATTTAGATATTCGAGCAATTACAATTATAGAGTGAGTGTTACATCAAGAAGGGTTGCTTCCAATATAACATACAACCCTGTCTAGTATATATGCTGATGACAAACCACTATAAAATGTATCCCAATTCGCATAAACATACATTAAAATATGGTAATTGCTGTTTGAGTTAATGGTTTAATAGAAATTACATGTCGCATGCTGAATCATAATGAAAATTTCAACACTTTGTAATAATAAAATTGTTTGTCATAAGACAAAGTTTAATTAAAATTTACCACCTTTCGCCAATTTCAACAAGGAAGAGAGTGAGAGAGATTTTTTGCTCTGGGTAATTCAGAATTTTGATTTGATCGCAAAAGTTTACGATTGGAAATTTTTGCCATTATGTGTTTAGCAAAGAGGAAGAAATTGCCGAAAGGACATTAAGTATGCATATCACACTTCCCTATGGCATGGTTAATTGCTTTCTGGTTCTGTGTTTTACTGTTGTCATCCAGACATCATAAAGCTATACGGCATGATAATAAATAATGAAGTGCTATTTACCTCATTTCTGATGAATGTGATCCAACTCATTGATTCATCTCCCACGTGCAGAATAGGGGCCATTGTACGCACTTTTATAGTCTACACAGCATGTCCAGTATTATCGGAATCTCGATATATATTGTACATGCGGAGATATCCTTCTGCTATGTGTGACAGTAACATGTGTTCCTGTCGTCAAGTACATACGTCTCAAATATTCCAGGCATCTTCTTGCAACCCCTGAAGAGTGTGTTATTGAAACTATCCAATGTACTTCATGGCTGCTTCTGAAGTCAACCAAACGGCTTCAATTTAATATGTTTGTTTCATAAGATTGGGAGTACTGCCAGCTTCTGTTGGTGTGTCGTAAAATTTGCAAATTGACCATGAGGTGGATACACTGATATAATTTTTTGACTAAATGTATTGGGCAAATATTTAAGAAAAAAATTCTTAAAGATTTCTTTTTGCTAATTTTGGTTTATTTAATTTACTTATAACTTAATTGTGAGGATTAGTTTGACTGATCCATCAATTTTTGTTTACCTTTACTTGCTATTTAAATTATATCTTTAATTGAATGTTATTTTTAATATTCTTTTTTATAAATTATATTGAGCAATAAGAGAAAGAAATTCAATTTCTTTCATTCCATTTATAACTGTGTATTTAAGTCCAATGAAATCTATATAGTCTCGGGTAAGCTTTAGCAGCGTGGCAAATGTCTCTTATATTGTGAGACACACCATTGTAAATATGAAGCTATAAATTTTCATACATTTATTAATTTCAGACTGGCACAAGACCCAGAAATTTGAGGTTTATAATCAAATTGGATGGGCAGGGGTGACCAAGTGTTTTCCCCATTGTTTGACCATCTCATCGATGTTTTCGATCCCATACCTACATGCGAGTAAATATTTTTATTATCGCTCAAGAATATAGCTTTTACAGCACTTTTGATTGCACTAGTGTCACATACAATGCGACAATCAATATTTTAGCACTCTGTGTGTACGAAAAACTATAAACTCCTAGCAATATCTTAATCCAAGTCATTTTATATCGGAGCATGAACCCTTAGCAACAATTTTCTTTCAAATGCAACTTTACGACGTATCCCACTTTCTTTTCTTTCCTTTTTTTATTTTCTTACTCTAGTTGAAGTTTCTCGTTTTTTCAGCAAGTTTCAGGATGAAGAAAAAATTGCTCAAAAATAAGGGGCTTCAATTAATGTGTAAATAAATTATATCTCACTGTTTTTGTCTCTTCCCGTCAATTAAAATAATACCAGAGAGCAATTAAAAGGGCATAAAAGTGTAAAATAATTCTGTCTCTTTTGGTGCACCTACATAGATTACTTCTATATATCTACGTTACTGGGACCGCGGACGAGGACGAAGCTCATATTTTTATAATCGTAAAATTTTAACTGAAATAATCTTGCAGCCGGGCGACACATGGCTTATCAGTGGGAAAGGGTGTTTTTATTCGCGGGGACATTCATATAAAAATAAATGTATAAAATTAACCAAATGTGGAGCATCTTTCTTCAGATACATTTAAGGTTATAAAAGTGAATTTTAATTTTCATTTTGGCTATAAAAAAGGGGTTAAAGGTAGTGGGGGGCTACCTCCTCATTCTTCAAATGAGTTAAATATTTCAAATGGATTTTTCCTCAGTGGCAGTCTTTTTATCTCAAAAGCGAAGGAAAAAGTCGTAAATACAACTCTTCATTTCATAAATAATTCTATCACAAGTCTCCAGAGAGTCTTATCATGCGGGGTTTACCGAAAAAGATGATGAAAAAATACGCATAATATAAAACTCAATTTCGGGGTGAATAAAGAGAATATTTTAGAGCGCAAGTGGTGGGAAAACAAATCAAAATTCACCCCATTCTTTTGCATTCTTTTTTCATTCTCTCCATCTTCCTGATGTCAAAATAAGCCATCTGAAGAAGAAAAGTGAATTTTTCAATTTTCTTTAGAAAAAAAAAAAAGTATTAAATGCATTTCTGCGTACTTTTTCGCAATTTTGTGGTATAGTGAATAAAGGAGTGTGGTTGTTTGTGCAATACCGCGAGACATGCATATAAATTATTTTAATCGAAAAATCATACCGCATGTCAACATATGTGAACAGCAAATTTGATGTATGTGCCACTCGGCTAAAAGGGGTGGTTGACTCGAAAATCCCCTTGTTGGCCTAACAACATTTTCCACCCATGACTTTTTTTTGGCCCCAGAGAGATACAAACCACCCCCGCCACGGAAGGTAGCTAACAGCAAATAAAATATAACGTCCCACTTGAATGGGTTATGAGCGCGATTACTCAAATTCACAAAAGAGGGAATTGAACCCTCAACTGCTACCCCTTCCACACACATTCAAGAGCTTTGGTGGAGGACTGTGCGGTTTTCCTGAAAAAAAAAAAAGAAGATGAATGTAAAACTCTCGATATGTCGCATTGAATTTTATTCGCGGGATTCAATTGATTCCCGGTATACGGCATATTGTGGATTTATTTTCTTGTAGCAACAGGAAACAAGTAGAGTGATGTAATGCGGGTGAAAGAATGACATGGAGGAAAGAAGAATCAATCAAAAATTTAACTTCCGCATATGCGTCAAGTTCCATTGAGATATACATTGTGATTTCGATGATAAAACGATTAAGATGTGCAGAATTTTGGAAGAGTCATTCGCTCAACATGACAAACGCTTATGGTTGATTGCCAACCACACCAGCTAAATTGTAACAATACATTTGTGAGGGATTTGTCAATACAATATGAATGTGTTTAATTAAAATGTTTCTTTCATCGAAGTTGAAATGAATAATTTTTCCCATTCTTTTCTATTAGACTTAGAAATTGAGAAAAAAAATATAATTTAAAAATAATATTTTTCAGTCAATTTTAGTTATGGATACACAACAAAATAGGGATTCGCAGGATGTAAAATGACAAAAATTGCATTTATTCCATGAACAAATACCCTCGATCAAAAATATATGATAAAGTAAATGACAAAGGGTAGTAAAAGTGGGTGTGATTATGATGGAAGAGGCATTTATTGCAAGTAAGTCTCTATATATCGCAGTGAATTGCATATAATATTCGTGTATGCGAATAATGATATATTTTATTGGACAATCCTCACACTGAAATGAACACAAGCTTCCGTCCTGGAGGGTGCGTTGAGGAATCCCCGAGGGCTGTTTGTGCTTTAGCAAATTTGGATTGACGTATGTATTTACTACTATGGTGTCCTTAACGTTTATTTATGCAGCATAAATGCTGGGCGGAGGTAAGTGATGAATTTGAGAAAAGCACCTTAAGGGATATTAAGCATTAAACCCTCTAAACGACACACTTCCATTTAGACCATCTTTACGACACCCACTAATTCATGCACAATAACGTAAATTTGAGTGACTTTGTCCATTGCGATAAAATTTAGATCATTCTACTCATAATTTTGGGGACACGTGTATATTGAAATACACGTTAAATTGTTCAAGTTTGTTAAACAACTATTTTATTATTTTGCATTTTGGTAAAGAAAATTTTACTTCCTGATGGTATTTTTTTAAAGACCAGTTTACCTGGAAATTTTGGATTTTTTTATTTATGTGGAAGGTGTTAATATTCTTGTTTATTTTTCTACTTAAATATTGTGCATTCTTTAATTTATAAAAAGTGTCTACATATGACAACTTTAAGCCGTTTAATGTATTTTAATTGTGATACACTCTTCAAAAGCGCAAAGATTCTGTTAACCGTAAGTTTCTTCATTAAATGACATGTACCTATATATATTTTATAAAACAAAATAAAATTAAAACTCTGTGATAACTATATACTCATATACACTTAAATTTAGAATTGCCTAACGTTATACGTTTAGTGGATATACATATGTATATACAACACATTGTGAATGGAAGGAATTATTGCGATTTATCTATCAGTTAGCAGTGATCACAAAGCATGTAGTTCTCTCAATTCTTTGGCATTGAGATGATTGATTACATTTTTGATACGAAGAGTCTTTCAAAGCTAAAGTGCAACCATCACAATTTAACTTTGCATGAAAGTATTCTTACCATTGAGGCCTCTGAAGTGTGTGTTAGTATGACCTGTTAATTAACCTATTTTAGGTGTTTTTTTTTTCTCTATATGTAGTGTCTCTGGTATATGACGATGTAAGAAAATTCATTTTCGAAATATTCGTTTGGTACCTACTCTATTTCTTTTTCTTTTTGAACAGATTCTTAACAACATTACTTTTACTTTGTAATTAAAAATATCCTTTAGGTACCTAGTTAATTTTTTTAACATTGTATTGTATTTAAATTGTTCTGTAACTTCAAAACTGCAAAGAGGTGAATAACACTCTTAAGTGACATTCTTAAGTTAGATAGCATAGAGAGTAAATAGATTTTTGCATACTGCTTGGTGAATTTTTAATGATTTCTCTAAATGTTCCATTGAAAGACAGACAGGTGTAATTGGTGAGATGATTTATGGATGATTGTTCAATCATCGGACAATGTCTGAATAATTGTGTGGCTATTTTTGTACCAAAAATGTCGCCATTCAATATGCAAACAAATTGAGGTATTCTGGATGTTTTGATACATCAGAAAAATGTTAATTGCCTGGTTAAACAGAATATTTTCTATGATCATCTCCTATCAATAGCAATTCAGAGCGAGGTGATTGGAGGTGATTGAATGTGCGCACTTTTATCCACGACGTGGAAGCAATATGGAATTTTTTTAGACACCTATAAAGATAGGTATATATTAAAAATAGAGAATGGCTTTTTGTATAGTGGTGATGGCGCTTTAAACAAAACAACAATGTTGAATGCGGAGCTGTGTTGGGTATTTTTTTACGTGAACAGAGAGCGAAACTCCAAAATACACCTCTCAGGTGAGTTGCTTTGGAGTCTCTCGTGCTCCTTCAGTCGATCATGAGCACTCCAATTGATCGTTTGTCTTGCGGTTTTCCTCTCTTGTGATCACGAAAATTATACCGCATTGTGTAATTTTTTTTTGTGAAATAATTCCCGCGAAAGTGAAAATTGTATAAACGCGGGTGCTTAGAAAAAAATATAAGACCATCTCTAATAAGGAATATCCGAAAATAGTGAAAGCATAGGTATTTTACACCTAAAAGACTGCGAAGATACTTGACCTATACTTGGCGTTGAGAAAAATTCTCAAGGACTGTGACTTTATTCTTTAGCTGTGTATCAAGTTGAATCTATACACCACAATGAAGGTTCATGTTAATAGTAGTTTTCATCAATAGCCACGACATTTATTGCATTGGCTCAGGCGATAGATAAAGTTCTGAAATAAACTTAAAAAACATATCGTTTGTGTTAGAATTTCAATGCATTTATCACGAATTGTGAAAATATTTTAGTTGATTTAAATTTTAATTGTTTTCGTGTGAACAATGGAAGCGGCTTGGAGATTCCGAATAATGCTGCTAATGGCATTTGCTGTGATACTATTTGGTGACTTTTTGGGATATGGGAATGTTAAAAGTGACCGACCTTCTCCTAGGAATCCTTCAAATTTAAGGGACGAGGATCCAGATTTGCATATTGTTGATGGTAATAAATGTTGTATAATAAAAAACTAAATTTATTTGTTGAATTTTTGCAAGCATTATTGGGTGCAATTGAGGTAATAACAATCTTTAACAATGATATAGTATGGCTGGATGCATTAAAATTTCTCAATTCCCATCAATTTTCACAGAAAATTGCACAAAAATGAATTCATTTGAAAAAGATTTTCTCACCTCCACTATGTACCAATTAAAGAATTTTCCATTTCACAGTCTCACGCATTAAGAAGTTTGCAAGGAAAATGTTTTACGAAATACCTTAATTTTACTCGTTGCAAACAATGTATAAAAAAGTTTTAATCTTGCAATTGTCTTGTCTGACAAATCTTTTTTTTTTTTAATATTTTAAGCAAATAAAGAAAATTTTCGGTCTTCTCTGTAGCTTTACATTGTCTCAGAGGTACAAAATTATGTATATTTTCAATGTCACAGCTTTTTGTATTGATTCCGTATACATTTATTTTGTATATTTCACTTCCCAGAAGCTTGTTTGGCGGCTTTTTTACCATTAAGCTTCAAGAAAACTAGATAGAGAAGAATAACTTGCCATCTGATATGCTTTATTAATGTTAGTTTTTTCTTCCAACAAATATAGTATTTTATTTTATTTTTTGAATTGTAAAAGCCAAGGTTGAATCGTGCTATCCGATGCCCTCTGATTTCTATTTCATTTTAACGCTTCTGCAACGTGGAGTGGATTTTTAATTGCACTTTCCGCGTCATAATGCTTTACATTGGATTCTTCCAATAGCTACGTGAAGATTGACTTGCACCATCGAGACTGACCTCCGTGAATGTCAGTTACCTCGCTCTCTGTAAATCTGTGAGAGACTGGTTTTGCATCTGAATTAAACGTCATCCACTTCCTCAAGATCTTGAGAATTTTATATATTGTTATTTTGCAGGAACAGCACTCAACATCCTCGATAGCTCACCCGAGGAGACGCATACATCAGCCACATATCAGATCTCAAAGAGGAAGCTTACAGAGACCCTGAAGGAATCCTGCTTGCCCAAAATGCTGTGCGAGATGGCAGCAAGACCCAGCTACAATTTGAGTGACAGAGAGCGGGATCTTCTCACTCTGATAAAGTAAATAAAATATATACATATTATAATTTAATGTCTCGGTATTCAGACTATTCAGATGACGCCAAAGAAATACCATGGAAGTGTTATTTATTACACTGTCTTTATACTGCACAAGTAACATAATCGCTTTCACTCTCCACCATATGATCACATAACGCCAACGTTTTGTGCAATAAAGGTGATATTACGTCTCTATGTACCTTCAGCTCGGAAGTACTTATGTACATTATGTGAATATTGTTTTCATCAACAATTTTATGGTGGACTTTCTTTGGACAGTGCCGCATTCCATTTTATCTAATTCTTTATTGTTCTTTTTTTTCCTGTACCTTTTCAGATCAACAACACTCACCCTGGCAATGGCTGTTGCCCCAACTCGCTGGCACTTTGCAGCTCACATGGGACAACTCTTGCGATCCGGCGATTCCCTCTCTGGAACCATTGGATGTTCTCAACTCTGGCCAAATTGCCCATTCAGTTCGCAAAAATTAATGCAATTGAGCTCAAAGGTGTCACTCAAATAGACGCCAATACGCGATATTTTACGAAACTCATGTGATTTTAATGAATAATGGATGATCTAGTCTTATATGAAGAAACATTCATTCATGCAAATTTTGTTGATAGATTAATATACTATATACTTAATTTTTTTTTTACATTATTGCTAGTATTTTTTAGTTTGTTGGATTTAATTAAGGATATGCTATATACTATGTATTTTGTAATGTATGTACAATTACATATTACACAATAAGGTGAAGCTTTTGATAGAAATAAAGTTTACAATCTTACCTCATCTTTGCCCTTTGAGTTGTGAGTACAGCGGAAAATAAATGATTATTTCTTTCATGTCAAAAATACACAACCTGTTTTTCGATTTAATCATACTACATTAAAAAAGCCGGCATAATAAAAAAGATCTTATTTTTTACCAAATTCTTGTGGCTTACATAATTGCATTTATTGATCGATTGAGTCACCTTTCGTCGATTCTACAGGGTTATTCAATTTTCATTATACAAAATTGTTCAAAAATTTATTAGGAATTTTGAAATTTTGTGCTGAAAAATTAAAAATATATTTTTGAACCTATACGCATTTTATTTAAATATTTTAAGCTCTCTGTTCTCAATCTCTATAAATAAATTGAAATAGTCAATGGAGAAATCATTTATGTACCTATCTTAGTTTTTGATTGCATGTAACTATTGATTGGCTTATTAACGAGAAAGCTTTCTATTTAAACATACTATACCCCTGCACGTACCATACATGCATGCATACACACATGTATGTATGTATGTAATAAAAGTAAAACAAAAAGTGTAGTTTACTGATTTCAAAGAGAAACAATATTATTAAAAGTGTTCAACATCATTTAAAAAATACGAATATTTTATTAATAAAAGATAATCAGAAATCAATAATTTTTTAAATGCAATGCAAATCAAAAAAAATAGTCAACCAGATTTATTTTTAAAATATAATTGCCGCCATTTAATATGGCAAGGTGAACTTGCTATGCCCTTTGCCTTCACTACAGACCAATATGCAAGGTAATATGACCTTTCCTTTTTCTAAACTTTTTTTTATATTACTTTTCATAATTTTTGTTTAATGAAGACTTAAATTATGATCCGTTCTTTGCTCTCAATAAAAATCAAATAAACGGTGCCATATTTTGTTGAATTAAATTGAATTTTAAATCAATGCTGATGATCTTGATCTTGAAGAATTCTGTCGTATTTGTTTTTTTTTCTTGGGATCACTACAAGATCATTTTTAATACAAGTGTTATACTGCTATTTTTTTTATAACTTGATTACTTAATTTTGTATACATTCAGGCTGTAAGAAAATTTTGAACTTAACTGTCTTAACTATTTCATTGTAGCTGTTTTCTTCTTTTAATTTTCTTTTATAAATTTATAATAAATATGTCAATGAATAATTTTGCAGAAAGCTCACATTTAAGTAGGTATACATATGAGTAGTAGTTCATACAGCAACATTTTAATAATTCGCAGTGGCACTTTCCCCGCGAAATGGGGGCTATTAAAATTGGTGAAATGAGAAGAAATCGTGAAGTGGTTTTGGTGGCGTATAAAAATTTATCAAAAATATGATCGTCATAAATTTCAGTTCAATTAACTATGGAACAATGATGGAGTGTCTAGTGAGAGGTGTTTGGTTTTGCACTCCTCTTCCGACTCATCTATACTGTGTATTCAAACATGGAAGGAAAATATGTAATTAGTTTTTCCTTCGTTATTCTATGGGTCTTCTGCAAAGTTGCATAACCTGCATAACTGAAAGTGACTTCAATTACTTCATCTTTCAGTGGAATTGTGTGCAGCGGCGTGGATGATATCTGTCTGGGGGATTCAGCTGGGCAAAGATGTTGGGTGGAATAGTGGGAGATCTTGCCCATTGCATGTGTGTCTCTCTTGCACCGTTAATGTTTGCAAAACATTATGTTGCACGCTTCGGTGGTGTTCCACTCTCTTCATACCCACGTGGGATTCCACCCTGTCATCACCACCATGTGGGCAGCATATAAAAAGTTCATTTGACTTTGCTGTTTAACATCAAAACCAATCAAAACATATTTTCCAGTACTTTGATTTTAACCTTTGAGTTCGCATGTGTTTTGTTCCTTTTTTTTCTATCATGTAGAAAGCATGCAACATTTTTGCTTCCTAGCTGAAAGAAATGCTTCTTCCTCGACAACTTGTAAATATATAAAAACGATGATATGAAATCAGCAATTAAAGCATGAAATTTACTGCGCACACCAGCTTAATCGATACATAAACTACTCACGTTTACATCTGCTTATGCAGCGATTAAGTCTGCAATTTGAGGAAATATTACTTTGCAGCAGCATCCAGAAAGTTTTCACTTTCCTCACAGCATTTATAGAGTAGCTTTGCTGCAAGCTCTCTTGGATGCAAGAAACGGAAACCATTTGGTCTACATTCAATCATTTTCACTGACCTAACGTGGAAAATAATCGGCATTCCTCGGAGAAGTGCACACAAGATTGGATGCAAGAGGAATAACCCTGCACCGTGAATTCCAACGACAAACAACACATAACTATCTTTGAATGACGACGTAACAGTTACCAAAAGGCCTCGACCAATGCACGTCGCGTAAACTTTCACTTGCCGTGTGCTCCAAAACTTTAACACAGAGAAAATACTAGGCCAGATGTTTTGAGACTTTGCAAAATGCTCAATTCAATAATTTTTTGTCTTGTAAGATATTAAAAAAATATATAAATAAAATTATTTTTATTTTAATCACATAGGTACGTATGATTGTACTGTTCATTTTTCTGTTTCTGATATAGAGTGTGTGACGTATACCTGCATACATGAGACTGATCTTATAGTATTTTTTTCTGATATTATAGTCGAGTCAGGGAAAAACATATATAGATGCCCAACATGCCTAAGGATATCAAGAAATAAAATTAAGAATGAATTACATATTATGCTTATAAATTTTATACGTTTTCTTGTAGAATTAAAAGGAAGCTAATAGAAAACATAAATGCGATTAGAGAGAAGTCAATTGTAGTATACAAATGCTTCTACTTTAAAAATGAAACGAGGTTTGAAAGTAAAAGAAGTGTTATGCCTCACAACGAGGTGCTTGCTGAGACCAACTTCAGTCACTCTGTGAATTGCCGATGATCCACAAGACAAGTGCGTTTCCGTGAGCACAAAAGCTCTCAGTACTGAAAAACAATCGCGATTATCAAGTGGTGTGTGATCCATCGTGTTGCTAATTGAGATCATTTTTCATCTCAAGAAACACAGTGCTGAAGAAAGTGAGAAAAAAGTTACCAAGTGGAAGACGAACCAAAGAGTGCAATCTACGTGACAAATATCAGAGTCATTTGGAAGAGTGCTTTCATTTATTTTCCCCATCAAGTATAGCTAAATGATTAGCCATTTCTTTCGAGTGTGAGAGTGTCACAATAAATCCTCCATTATGAATCTCAATAAGGTGTTGTCGTCATGTGTGGTGCTACTTTTTGTGATCATCCTGGCAATGGATATGCCAGATTATGCTGTGGCTCAAGCTGAGCAACCCCTATTTGAGTTACCTGTCCAATTGGTTGGCTTTCCCGTCATCATAATGGCTGTGCGACTAACAAATTTCGTAAAGAAGCTCGCATATTCTCTTAATCCACGTAAGACATTTTTTCTTTATTTTAATGTAGGTACCAAATTGCCAAATTTCTAAGAAATTGTTTAACTTGACCATGGAAATGTTTCTCCATATATGTATTATTGCAAAATTATGACATAAGATGAACCTTCACTCTTTAGCCCGAAGATATTTGCACGCATGGGAACTTCTTCGCAGTATTCGAATTTAGTAAAAAGACTAAGAAATCTTTTACATAAAAACCGCTAATTCAAAGCATAACTTCTCTTTGATTTTATTCCCATTTCTTTATCCCAATTAGCACGAGTTACTGTTTTTTTATTTAGCCACAAATTTGGTACATGTTACTTTTTCATTTTTTTTTCTGTAGGTACTCTCAGTCTTTAACACGGTAGTTATGCTCTGCATAAAATTACATGAGAGAAAGCACTTCAAATGTTTAATGTGATTAATTATGCTACAAAATAAAATATGATTAAGTAAATGGGAAAAAAGTCAGAGCTGAATTTTCTCATGTATGTACTCAAAAAACTAATAAATGAGCACTGTTTCCCTATTGTTAATTTCGTGCGTATAAAAAGCCGATTTTGACATAAATCAAAACACTAAACCATGATTGAATGAGGTGTAAACTCATGAAACTTCCATTTCTTAAATACTCTTACAGAAACATATCAGTCTCGCACTCGCCGCTCCATTGAACACGCGACAAATGCTTATGCAACCGTTGCCATTGATGCTACTGTTGCAGAGAAGAGGATCCTGTCGGAGTTTGGACCAAAAGCTTGTGTCCTCGAGGAACCCTGCCGGATACACGCGTGGAAGTCAATCCCAGGAGAACAGCCCGACTGGAATGATATCTTGAGGTAGGTGACTTTTCTTTTCACTTCATCATTAAAATAAAACATAAAAAAAGAATGATATAGAATTATCTGTGGAAGTTATATCTTTAAATTAGATAATACGGAAGTTATAAATAACTTTTGGAAATGAATTAGAATATTCATTTCCAAAAGTTATTTATAACTTCCGTATTATCTAATTTAAAGATATAACTTCCACAGATGAGTGTTTATTTATGCAAATTGAGTATTAATTCATTGAAAGTTATGTGGAATCTTTCGTTGAATAATATAAACTGGGTCGAATGGTTTCAATGCGCTTCTTCTACTTTTTATTTTTTTATGGAACGTTTTCAAGGTTTAACAATTACAAGAAACTTCCTTGTTCTACTTTTTTCAAAAAATTCTTTGAATTACCCGAATTATCTAAACATGTTTCTTTAAATAAATGCGATTCTTGTAAATAAAAATATAGATGATTATCCACAAAGAAATAATTGATTAGTATTTTCTTGATAGAGAAAAACTTTATTTAGGAATTTAATTTACTTGTTATTCCTTTCACACAAAGAATACCTAAGTTTTTCCTTAAAGCTCCGTGCTGTAATTTACTAGTTCAGTGTCCAAAATATTTAATTTTATGTGTGTAATTTCAATTTAACACATATTAGAAAATGCTAAATTAATTTTTAGGTTTTATATAAATAAAATACGCACCTATTAGTATCCTAATAAAAAAATGTGTCGATGAACTCAATGAGCACCATAACGTTGCTGTGACCAGGACCACCTCAGTGATCTCCGACTCTTATCATAAACATATTCGAATACTTTTAAACTTGGGCTTATGATTTTTCTCACTCGAATCTGAAATTAATATAATTTTATAAATTCACAAAAAAAAACATTTTAATAATTTTAATTCTGAATTTTTTTTTTTTAATTTTCAGTAATTACAAAATTCACACAGTTGGAATGCGTCAATGGTATCTGCTCTCAGTCTTTCTTGGAGACGTCATTAGAAGTCCCAATCTCTGCAAGCAACTCGCAAAACGATTGGATTGCCACCGAGAAAATCGAGAGCTTGCGTGAGCCTAGTCACTCTGCTTGAAAATCATTTCCAATTTAGTTGTACTGTTTTCTGCCCAAAAAAAAAGTCTTTTTATATTGTGCAAAAGACTTTTTTCTCGACCTCTGAGTAAACATTGTGATTGTGAGTATTTCGAAACTATGTCTCGTTTGGATTTCTTAAGCAATACGCGGTGGGAGCTTTTGGATTAAAAGCTCACACCACACCTGCTTTACGCCTGCAAGTTCTTCGATTGGTGTTACACTCTCACTTTCCGCTAGATGTTGCTATTGAATTTTACGCGCTGAAAAAACAAACAGGTGAACCCGCGACGAGTTTCTTTTGCGGCAATTTTCATGTGGTGCAGCACTCTATGTACAATTGCGGCTCTTTCGCAACTTTGCCGGGATTTCTGGTTTTTCGAGAAGAATCATGTGAAAAAAAAATGCAATTTCAAATTTCCACCTCACAGTTGTAAGATCACACGTATGGGTTATTCCAAGTTGATTGATTAGCACATTTTCCCTATGATCAGTTATTTTGATCACACGCGCGAAATGTTGCACAATTTTGCCATGATCGGACGTTGTGAAGAAAAGTGAAATTTCGGTTATTCAGAGTGACGTCACACGGGTTAACATCCTGTATGAGGGCGTCTAAATAAATTGTCTTGTTTGTTGTGGTCAATCAGCGATTCGAAAGAGAAGAAAGTGATCTCTCACCGTGTGGGCGATCATTTTGCAAACAACTAAAACATGGTCACACAATACGTTCATCAGCATTTAACATTTCAAAAGTGTGACGAAACTAGGTCCACTTAGTTGCCAAAATATCTTGACCTATGCAGAAATTGCATTAATGATAAAAATTTGTTTAAGTAGGTTGTCGATGGTTAGAGATATGAAGCCATATTATATCATTTTGCGCCTCTCTGTAAACATAAACAACGTGAATACAATGGGGAGGTGAAAAATATCCCACAGTCAAACACCTTGATATATACTTTCACAAAAACACATAGCAAAAATTTTAACTGGTGGAATGGTCCAAATTATGCATGTGTGTTTGTCTGAGGAAAGTTCTTCAATGAAGCCCACAGAGTGGCCTCCCCACTAGTTTCTTCTCCATTTTTCCTATACCTGAGTGAGACTTTTGCCCACAAAATCGCGAACCCAACTTCAATTAAAGAAACACATTCCGAGCGAC
This sequence comes from Lutzomyia longipalpis, assembly GCF_024334085.1. Classification (NCBI taxonomy): domain Eukaryota; kingdom Metazoa; phylum Arthropoda; class Insecta; order Diptera; family Psychodidae; genus Lutzomyia; species Lutzomyia longipalpis. The sequence goes on from NC_074707.1 coordinate 25,841,455, forward strand.
TAGATGCATTTCGTGACGAGCTGGGAGTACTTGGGAATTATTCATATATTGGAGCGTGAGAAAAAGTGCAAGAAAAGTGGAAAGTGATCACAAAATACGTTGAATTCTTCAGTGAAATGTGTTGATTTACTCACAATCAGTGAAAAAAAAATGTTACGATTAATTCTTTTGGTGATTTCGTCTGTATCACTCTGTCGGGCGATTCAAAGTCCGGAGAATATTACTTCAAGGTGAGCAAATGTATGATGTTTGTGGACCGTTAAATAGTGTTGTACTTGATGCTTATGTGATGCATTTTTCCGTGGGGAAGAGCATTGCTCCGCAATGGATTTGCATAAATTAATTCACGTCATTCATTACACATCTTACACATAGACTATAGGATAGGATTACACTTTTCATGAAAGTTTTGAGATGCAGGAAAATTTACCTTGCAAAATTTATGATATAGCTTGAATCAAATTTAGATGTGTTTCTTGTAAGAGAAATTAAAATAAAACATCAATATAAAATTGATCAATAATAATTATTTTGTGGGCAAATTTTATTAATTTGATTTATAAAAGAGTCACAAAATACATAAACATTTTATAATGAATAATTAACGTATAATATATTTTGAAATTTTCGATTTAATAAATTTCTGCAATATTAGACGCTCACAAAATGCGGTCAACTTTTTCCCCGATGATACCCAAGAGAATTACAACACAGCACATGGTGTTAATGCCAACGACGTCTCATCATTTCGCTTCCAAGATGATCAGAGAGATTTAAATCAAAATGAGATTCTGGTGTCACCAGCACAGAAATTTCAACAAGCGCCATACCAAAGACCACAATCTCCATATTACTTGGCTCACTATGCTAATCCCGGCGTCACTAGTAATCCCCGTCCAAACCCCTATGCTGGTGGATACGGATACTACGTCCCCAATCAGGACGACAATCAAGTGGGTATCCTTCCACAGTCACCATATCCCTTTCAGAGGCCACAGCAAGTACCTGGTCAATTTGGGGCACCAAATTATGCGGCACAATTTGCCAACAACTACCGTCCCAGTGGGCCCATTGGCAACTTTCCCGGTGGGAATTTTCAACAAGTGGGCGCTGGTCCATTCAATGATGGCTACAGACGTCCACTAGTAAACGTGGGTGAACAATTTGGACATGCTATCGAAAATATCGCGAGATTCGACGATTTGCAGTGTGTACCAAAAATACTCTGCCAAATGGTGGGAAATCCCAATCGGCAATCCAGGCTCCCGGCCTTTCTCAGTGCACCATCGCTAACAGCGTAAGTTACTCAATCACAATCTCTAAAGCAACAAGAAATTCCCACAGAAACTCATTGAATTCCTCCGCAGTTTAATTTCAGCACTTCCTTTTACATCCCCAACACTGATTTTTGGGCGTGCTGCACTTCTTGGCTTTAGTGGCGGTGAAAGTCGATGCGATTCCGCGTACCCGAGGTGTCCCAAAAATGAGGTAATCATATGAATTACTCACCCAAACCCATAGATAGTAATATGAAATGCATGTCTCGATGAAAGTGAGATCACACGCTCAAAAGTTATATTGCAAAAAGAAACCAATAAAAATGGGAGTAGATTGAATAGTATGTATAAATTATTTTCCCCATGTTGGTTGAATCTATAAAATACTATTTCACATCCAGATTCGATTGAGACTTTTTTTTTTAATGACAACAGGCACTTGAAAGTTTTTGTTGTTGTTGGAGTAGGTATATAACATTTAATTAAATTGAATTTTAATGAGATTTTTTATTGAAACGCCGAAAGGAGACAATTCGCCATGATTGGCTGCATTTATTGTAGTGACACAGTTCTGGTAAACATAAATCAAAGAAATTGCTTGAAGTGCAAAAAAATACAATTTGTTATGTAACTGTTAATATACCTAATTAGTTGATGTAGGTAGGGGAGACCGGGGTTAAAAAAGTCACTACAGGGTTTAGAAAAAGCTCAAAATATAATATTTCCCAAATAGATAAAGCGAAATGAATTGCTCATTGATTTAGGAAATTTACTGTCCTATAACTCTTTCACAGATCATTTTGTTCTATCTAGCTAGGAAATATGATATTTTAGGCTTTTTCCAAACCCTTAAGTGACTTTATTAGCCCCGGTCTCCCCTATATTTTTTTAAATACTATATTTGCATATAAAATCAAATAATTTGCAAACTTCTACACGAAAACTGAATCATTGTTGTACTGAAAATTGTAGGTATTTATAAGCTTTAGTAGGTTATTGTTTTGTTGAAGACATCCTATAATTTCATATTTTTTATGAAATTTTAAAACATTAAATTCACTAATCTCACTCTTAAATTTTTCTTTGTACAATTTTTTTCAACAGGATGACATCTTAAACTATTTGAATAACCATCGAGGAGGTTTCTTCAGATTCTTCAACGGTGGTGCTAGCTTTGGGGATGACATTCCTACTTATCAGCAAGAGTACAGGCCGGGATACCAGCAGCAAATTAATAGCCAAAGCCCTACATACCAGCAAAATCAACAAACCAATTTTGATTTGAGTTCACTTCAGGCACTACTTCAAGGCGGTGCTGGTAGTAGTCAAACGGGTGGCATTAACTTAAACAATCTAGGATCAAACTCGATAAATCTTGGAAGTTTAGCCTCTCTTATTGGTAGTGGGAATACTCAAAGCTCCGGAGCTAGTTCTCTGAGTTCTTTAGGTTCTCTTGCTTCCCTGATTAGTGGATCTGATAGTCAGAGTAGTCAGACAACGGGATTGAGTCAACTTGTTGGTAATCTTCTTACGGGACTCGTAGGAGCTCGATTTTCTGGAAGATCTAATCGAGGACGACGTCTTCAAAAAAGAAGTGTTGATTCAAAAGTAGCTGAAAATTTTAATAGCAATGAGAAAATTGAGAAATTATTAAGGAGTTTCTCGGAAAATTCCGAATCTGATACGAAAATTACAAGCAAAAAGAGAAATTTGAACGATGAATTGGGAAATGTGGGAAGCACAAAGGAAAAGGAAGTAAAAAGGAAAAAATACATTGGAGAAGAACCCAAAAAGGATCATGTAAAAACTTTACAGAAACTCTTAAATGCCGAATCACGGATTGTAAAACTGGATAAGCAAGAAAGCCAAGCAGAAGATCGTATATTGAATAATGTGGATAGCATTGAAGCAGAAGACAGAATTCTAAGTGGAATGCAATTGCCAACTTTTCATCAAATGCAGATAAATCCAATAATTTTCCCACAAGAATACGTCTATGTATCCAGTGATGAGGCGAACAGAATTCCAAAATTGATAGGATTTGGCCCTCCGTCTAGCCTACAGTTCCCAAATCACCTTCAATTGCAAGCAGCAGAAATGATTTTTTCACAAAAATTCTTCCCAGAACCATACCAAAATCAAGATGGAATTATTCTTGATATACCAAAACCTCTTCCACTGGAATTCTACGACAGGACCAAAATGATTTTTCCCGATAGAACAGGAACGGGAAATTTGCGTTTCGACAATAACTTCTTTGTCTCAGAAACACCGCAGCATATGCGATTCGGGAGGATCCTAACAGGATCAAAGAGGCCGCAGGAGGGCACTTATACAGGATTCGGTGGAAATAGTGCTAGTACAATTACCTACAATAATGGAGATATTTTGGTGCTTCATCAACAAAATCGACCGCAGCCGAATATACAACAAAACTTCCATCAGCAGTACCCGCAGTACCCAATTAATTTTGGAGGGCAATATGCCCCTTCAAGTCAAAACTATCAAGTTCCTCAGATTAGCAACACGTATCCTTCTCAGAGCGATAGTGGAAAAGTTTATGTAACGAATTCCCTGGGAGTCACTGAATATTACATTAATGCCCAGGGACAGAAAATTCGACTGTGAAGGGAGACATTGAGATTCTCTATTTAATAATTTATCTCTCCCCAAAATATGTGTAAACCACCATGTCATCCTTTCGTCATCCTGTGCTGTAAATATCGTACTAATCCATCACCATGATTGAGATTCCGCATCGAATTGTAATTTTTAGCAATAAAAATTTTTATATGAAAGAAAAATCAGTAGAATTTCATCACTTTTGTTGGTCTATTTGTTTATCGTGCCTCCGGATTGTGAAGTATTAGATTTTTGTACTTACTACGCTTCCTCTTAGATGAATCATTTCATTAAGCAATTTTCTGGGATCTCCATTGAATCTTGCTGTAGGAAATAGAAGTAGGGCGAGAGATTATGAGAGCAATAATTGTAACATGTTATGTAGTGTAGTGGCTTTAAATTTAATTCCTCTCGTAAATCTCTACTAAAATCATTGAAGATTTCTTTATTCAAACATAATATGGAGCTTCTTATGCTCATTTAATTGGTTTGTAAATCTTTCACACGCCGATATGATGCGGTTTTTCATTACTCGTCATTTATTTTGGATATAAAGTCGTCGGTGGCGTGCCCTTGATTGATAATCTGTGTGATATTTAACCCCGCGAAACATGCATTCATTAGCTGGTGATGTTGCGGTTAATGTTCAGCAGCTCTATCAATTTCCACACATGAGCAACTCACCCCTAATCCTGGGGTAGTCATCCTACTAGAAATATGACGTAATTGTCACGGGTGGGCTTTTTTTTTCAAAACTCATGTCGTAATTTGATCCATCTATCTTAATATATATCTTAATATATAAAGCTGAAAAGTTTGTTTGTCTGTGGCACATGAACTCCTCCGAAACGGCTGGGCCGATCTTGATGAAATTTGGTATGGGGGTAGAGGGGGTCAATACGAGTTGCAAGCGCTATATGGGATTCCGCCCCAACCCCCCTTTATAGCGCCCCCACACAAAAATTGATTTTTCCCTATTTCTACCTGCTGAAGGGTCAGATAACGGGATTTTTTTATTTAAAAAATTTTTCGGGGTACCGTATTATTCATTCCCCTTAGTAATATACGCCCCCCTGTTATAGCTCAAAATGGAGTTTGCTCACACGTGATTGGGGGCTAGGGTTTACTAGTCAAACTATAATTTGACACACCAATCAAACATCGTACCGGAATATGAACCTAGCGTGAGAATATTTCTCCTTGCCGACTGTTTGTTAGCAATTTAATGTAATTTTTATCACTGATTGATTGTATCCTTATACATTTAAAATGAAAGCGCGTCTTATCTGTCTCTTTTAATCGACGTGTCCCAATAGTTTGGGATCCTTAAAATCAATTTCTTGTTTTGTGGAATATACATGAAGAAGAAGAGAAAAGTGAAATTCATCAAATTGCTTCATTTTCATGATGGTGGCAGCGAAAGGAATGAAAAGACTTGATTTTTATTATGAAGAAAAGAAAAACGGAGGGGGTGGAAAATTCGTGTGACATACACGGTTGACACTGAACGATTATTTCCGTTTAAGAAGCCACGTGTCCGGTTGTTGGCCATCACACAAAATCACAAAACATCACAAAGAATCCTTAGTGAATGAAATCCGTCTATGAGGACAAAAGGGGATCCAGATAATAATTGCTATTGCCACACAATAAGTTAATCTCATCTCTCATCTTGCAGATTGAGGGTGAAATTCGTCATTGAGTGTGGCAGATCGTGTTGAATGATTTTTTTTGTGTGAAATACATTTTGAGGATTTCAACGAGAAATTAATTTACTTCGGATCAAATTTTACATTGTGGAAATTTTAATTAACACTCACATACTTACCACAAAATGAACAAGTCATTGAATGAAACATCACATATGCGGCGTAGTCTTTTGCCAGCCTATGCGGGAGGTGTATAATATTCTCTATTCTGACAATATTGGTGTGTGCATAATGCGCGCCAAAATGAACACTTCATATAGCACACCGTTTGGAGGTTCCCTCCTGCATAGAATTCACCTTCCCTCGGGTTGCGGCGTCACATCAAATGGAAATGCTTCCACTTTGTTGCAGAAGCCAGGAGTTTGGGCTAATATCCAATAATGCGGCGTGAAAGCATCAAACACCACCGTTCAAAGGGTGGATTTTCCATACAAATCGGCATCTGTGGGAGAGCGAGGGTGTGAGCTTACACCAAAAAGAGGTAGATCAGCGTTTGATGTCTATTTGACAATTATTGTAATTTATCCCCTAAGAGGTGAATGCATTTTTTCACACTTCCTAATTTCATACGCAAAAGTAATTAACATCTCAGGAAATTTAATTTGCATCTCCTGTAAGTATAAGTTGGATAGGTATGTATATAATGTACAACATTCTAATGAATTCTTGCTTTTCTACCCATTTAACTTATTTGTTCTAACAAAGAGTTTTCTTGTAAAAATATATAAAATTGTTATTTTTATGATCATAAAAATGTCATAGAAATACATGAAATCACCCTTCCCAAGCCATATGCACGATATGATGATAGGTAGGTACATCGAATAACGTTGTATGGATTAATAGATTTATAAGAAGTAATTAATCTTGAATATTTGAAGGACAGGTTGGTGGTCTGATTAATTAGGTAGATCGACCATCTGTCCCACTTTGAGGTCTCTTTGAATGTGCTCTTTCTGTTCTCAATGAGAAATCACATAGATCTGTGGTGGTTCGATGACATCCTCCTTTGAGGTAAACATCCCATTATCGAGCGCTTACCCAGGTTTCGCCTCCATTGTCCGGTGCTATTAGTGAGAAAAATAGTGTCATTGTCATTGTGTCATTTGCGATCAAATGGATAGATAATCGCTATATTCACAATATGAACTATTCACTAAAATGCTACCTACTTCCATCCACTACCACTACATGGGATTTCACTTCATCAGTCTGTTGACACGCATCACAAAGTCCAAAAAGGGGTGATTTGCCTCCCTGGCATTGTTTCTCTTTTTCACTTGGGGTTGATTTAACGCAATTATTTATCGGTGCGTGACATAATACCAATAAAGTGTTATTATTTTTGTAAAATATTTTCCCTCAAATGAACCAGTGTGGTGGATGCACAAAAGTAGCATAAAAGGGATGAAGTCCCATTTCTCTTAATCTGTTTTGAATTCAAACTGAGAGCAATTATTAGCAAATTTTCTTTTGCAGAGGGCAAAGTTTATTTTTTAGGAAAACAAATTTTTGGGAAAAGGCATTATGTAATATGGAAGGTGTCATCAACCCTCAATGGTTTAGGGGTTTGGGAAATTAATAAAAATCAAGGAATTCTCCGTGAAACTATTCAAGCCCCACGAATCATTTTGTCTGACATGAATGTCACATCCAGATGAAGAGTAATGAGCATTCGGTACCAAATTTATGATGTCAATGCCCATAGTAAATGTGCAATGAAGCTTTCATATAGCACATGGAGACACATGTTGTATTCTTGTTCGCTACATCATCTTCCGCACATGATGCTGGATCGTCTTGATATGAAATATTTCTGGTACATCATCCCCTTCTGCTGGACCGTCTTGCTTAGAGGGTGTGCTTATTCCTTTATACATAGTTGTTAATATACAATACAGTATATGGATTTAACGGATTTAAAGACGCAAAAGACGCACTTTTCTTGACCCAAGGTTAAGATTCCGATAAGTTTTGTAATTCTTTTGTAAGAAATAATTAGCAAAACGACATTACACATATGGACAAAATGAAAAGTCAAATGCGGGAAAATATTTTCTCTACATGGAAGTTCATGTTCAATTCCATCGTTTCTTTCATGCAGAATTGTGAACTTGACGTTGAAAAGACAAATGAAGCTTGGAAGTTCGTGCATGGAGTGGAAAAGTTCCTATTCTTGCCACAAACTTCCACACACGAATAAATGTATGTGTGGCTTGTCAGTGAGTATGTAGCAAATTATTATTTTTATATATATTTTCCTGCAGTGCCATGCAAAAAAAAAAGAATGAAATAAAAATAAATAAGCAATGTTTACATTGGCAACAAAAAGGAGACACCACAAACTGAACACGTGCAAATGTTTCAAAGTTCTTTGTCTCGGCTTGTCGCACAATCTAACACTCATACAGTGTGCATAAAATTTTTAAATTAATTCTGACGTTTTCCCACTATTAGTTCTCACATTAAGACGCGCAATTAAATTATTAATAGTCTACGAGTATATCATGCAATATCCACCGAGGAAGATGCGAAATGAGGCTCAATTTATGATGCAATGAAATGAAGACTGTGAAATAAGTAATTGGATATTAAATTGTAAATTTGAGTGCGGGTGTATTTGATAATTGATTTCTTCATCATCTATTTGGCTTCTACATCTTCATCACAAAGAAAAATTCCTATGTGTGGGGTAAAGAAAGAGTTTTCTGTGCATAGCTTACCTTTTAAGGGAGATACTTATTTCGAGACTAATTGGAATTAGACATCAATTAAAATTTGCCGTAAGAAAGTGATTGAGAGGAAAATAATGCACGAAGAATGTTAGGATTGTGATTTATGGCTTTTTGCAATGAATTCTGAAGGACATTTGCTATTTCACCCAACGCTTCTCACACACCGTCATCCAATGAGAAAGCATTCCTTTACATGATTCATGTGGCATCCAAAATCACTATATTTTACTTGGTCATTGATAAAATTTTAGTTCAATTTATTCTATCTCACATAAAATAATAATCCTTAGGGAGGGGTGGGAGAGAAAAAAAAATAATAATACCAAAATATGCCTGGAAGACCAACTAAAATGTACAAAAATATCCTCCTATTATAACCTCCAATTATACATAATTCCATATTGTCGTTTATAGTGGAGGCGCCTGGTAGGTAACAAATGTTTTATTAAGATGAAAGATGTAAGATGTAATCATCAGATCTCAATTAAAAAAAGGCTATAGTAAAGTATGTAAAAGTTGAATTATATAATGAAGTTACTTACCTTCTTTACAACTTACAAACAAATCGCCATAAAAGTAAAAAGTAAATATACACTGATCAAGCGGAAAATGAAAGAAAATTTTCTTGTATTTAACATTTATTTGATTTCTTTAAAAAAAAAAGAGCCATTATTATTAATATAAGCAGTTTTCTGAATCAATTTTATGTTTTGTATGTTTATCTTTAATTTTTTTTCTCAAATGCAAAATATTCTTAAAATGTATATATCTCGTTTGACAATGTCACATTATGGTCTTTCCTTTTATCCATATAAAAAAGTAATATGTACATTTTGTCGTTTTTTTTTCAAATATAAACTATTTTTTTCCATATAAAAATGCAATAATTGAATGTCCAATTGGGTCGTATAAATCGTGTCATTTTCATTCTTACTCTCTTTTTTTTTTATACAATTTCTCTGAAAATTTATATTTTTACGAAATATATTATTTTTTTTAGTTTAAGAATTTTCTCGCATGTATTTTCGTTTTCTTTTTTTTTAATGTAACAGAAACATAGAAGAGTATTTAAACTAAACAAATAAAATCATTATTTAAAAATATATATTAAATTGATAATTACTTAACATTTATAGATATATTTTTGAATTTATATTTATAAATATTAATTGATTTTATCAACATTTTGTGGTTTTTCGAGTCTTTTCAATCATTTCTTTCGGAATCGAAGGAAAAGTGAGAAAAAATGGTCACATTGTCTTACACCTTGCACATCAATAGTTTTTTATCTTGATCTTTTCTTTTTAGAAATAGGAACAATTTTATTGGTTTTTTTTCTGTATAAAAATGATTATTTTTCTGGTGTATTTTTACATGTTTTATTTTTGCAATCTCGTATGAATGAACCAAAAAGGAATTTGCTCTGTAAGAAAATGTGATCTAGTGGAAAAATACAACAAAATGTCAATTTATCTTTATTTCTTTTATGGTTTTTATGAATATACTGTCGTTTGACGAAATGTTCAATGAGTTATATTTGCACGATGATGTCCCCCAATGAAATTTAAATGCGATTTTGGGGTAATTTTTGCCGATTGGTCCACGTAATTTTTTTAATTACATAAAAAAAGATTTCGTATCAAGAAAAGAAATTCAGAGAAAGTCCAAATTTACGGCAAAAATATTTCTCTTTTTTTTGTAATTCAATAGGGTGATTTATGTACTCGTGATATTTTGTTTTATTATTAAAAAAAATAAACAAATTAAAAATTGGTAAGAAAATGAGATCAATGAATCACAGACCCGCTCTGAAGGGCAATTAAGACTAGGTTTAACCTAATTAAACTTATGGCTTATTTTCGCAAGTTTACTTGGCTACTACTAATTTTTTTTCTCGATTTTTTTCTGAATTTTCTTCACCATTTATTACGCTTAATGCTGACATACGATATTCTACGTTGAAAAGACATTTCCCTTATTTTACCTACAAATTACTATTAGTGTTTTTTCTTGTCTGAACTTTTTCTCATTTATTCGATTCATGTAAATTCTGGACATCTATATAGAATATTAAAAGTATTTTTAATACAAATGTACTCTGATTCTACATAAGATAGAAAAGTTTTCCAAAATTCTATTGGTTTTTTTTTAATTCAATATGTTTTTTGTTTTCTTTCGTAATAAGTAGTGTATAAGATTAACGCGCACTCCTTTCTTCATCTAAAGATACATTGAATAGGAGTGTGGCTATTTAGAAGTTCAAGCGTGTTGGAAATTTACATAATTTTGTATTTTATCAAAGCTACGGTAAGTTTTGTAAGAATCACAAATGTGCAAAATTTGTTGTATTTTTTTTGTCAAAAATGGTCATTTTTTTTTGTAAAATTGAATGCAAATTTCCAACAATTTGGGTAGGTATAGACAAAGACATCCACAGAATAGTAAGTTTGTGTTTTTTAGAAATAAATATAATTATTATTTAGTGTAGAGATATATTTTTAAAATCTTTACAATGAGACGGAAAAATGTGGTGATTTTGTTTTTGTATGAAAATCTTCCACCATCGTCTCCCAAGACTATCTTTATCTAAGTTTTCCACTATTAAATATTCATCTTTTGTCACATTTTCCTTAAATATTGTTATCTTGTACTTTCTCATCAGCCCTTTGATGTGCAATTGTCAACTCTATTTGCACTTGGTGCAAGAGTCAACATTTTTGTACGATTTATTTAAATCAAAAGATCAAAATGCAAAATTAAAGGTTTTTTTTTCCTTTTTTTCTTAGTTAAGTATAACAACGATTTGTTGCATACAATGAAACCGTTTCGTTTTTTTTTTTAAATAATATTGTTAATTTTAATTTAAAAACAATTTTTAAATAATGCCATAACGGAAGCGGGGGTTTTTTAAGCAGTTAAACAAATGGCTGATTGAGCATTACAATGGATGAAAACTTATGACAAATATGAAAATGAAGATGATAAAAAAAAAATAAAAAAAATATGGTTAGTTTATGTGAAAAATAAAAATATATTATGTAAATGCCATGTTAGAGTACATTTTTATATATGATTTTATGCAGTAAATGTTTGGGAAAATTATCTATTCCAAAGTAATCCTTATTAAATACAAAAAATTAGTACAAAATAAAACTGCGAAATTTAATTTCATTATATGGATCAAAACATTAACTAACTGTCTAAGTATTATTATTTACAAGAAAGAGCGGCCCAATTGCTAGCCAATTTACGATGATGCTGCATAGAAGAAATTTTTCCTAATAATTTTTTAGCAGTTTCTTTTTTATGAAGGAAAATTTGCTGTTTTTTTTTTTTAAACATTTCCATGCAACATCATACTTTAGGGCCGTAAATACAAAAGAGATCATTCGAAAACTCTGAAGAACTGTACAAACTATAATCATTGCTGACCATCTAGAATTTCGAGATTCTTTTCTTTTGAAAGTTTTTTTATATTCAATAATTTGCAAGAAATGCCAGCAGCTCACTAGTACCAGTCAGGGTAATTCGAATTGATTATAGTTTATAAGCCGAAAAAATGTACATTTATTCTATAAATTGATAAGAGAATGATGCAGTAAGTTATTACTTAATTTTACAAAGAATATACATTGCGATATCGATGATTTTTCCGTCCGTATTATTATTTTTTTTTTCAATTGACAGCCCAAAAGGAAATATTCTCGTCTTTTATTACACACATTGCTTTTCATAATGTTAGTATATAAAATCTTTCGCTCTCTCTCTCTTTCTGTTGCTGTTGCAATTGCCTTGGGAACACAAAGAAATTTTATTTAGTGCTGTGGAAAGTATTTGAAATATTCTCCTGAGAAATTTATAAAAAGTTTTGCTTGACACGTCGATAGGTTTTTAGCAATTTCACCACAGAAAGGCTTCAATTGGTGTAAATGATAACATTACCTACCATTGTATAACTAATTGAAGCCTCACTGTATACGGAAATAAATTGAATGTTTTCGTTGACATATGTATATTGCTTGACCAAGAACTTTGTTAAAAAAAATTATTATGGAGAAATTTAATGAAGCTCGACAAAATTTATTTGTAATTGATCTTTTTCGCACAGCTTCAAAATCATTCTTTTTAAATACAGTGAGATGCATGGCGAACGAATTTCTTATAATTCTTTTAGAAAGTTCTAAAATTAGAATAATTTTTAGTATCTAAGAATTTTTTTGCAATTCATTTTTTTTCGTATTTTACATTTTAAATACGAGCAATATGCACCTCACTGTAGTCCAATCATCTGTTTTATGATCACAATGCAGCTCATTATTTTTTTATAACTTCAAACTCTTCTAAATACTAATATAAATTTACTTATATTTTTCTTTATACTTTTGTCGTTTCTATTCGCAATAAAATTGTTATTAAGATTGATTTTTTTCTTTCATTTTAAATTGCTATACATCCCTTTCACTAGAATGAAATGTTTAAAAAAAATATGTTTATGAGATCAAAGTTGTCAATTTTTCTTCGTTTTATTTTAAACTTTTTCTTTTTCATCAATAACACATTCGTAATATGCGTAAAATATGTATTGTATTCTTTGGGGCTCTCAAGTATCTATTTTTTTGGCCATTTGTATCAATCTAATGATTCTTTAAAAATGCGTTATTTTTTTTCCTTTTAAAAATATTTGTTTTTCTTCCAAGAAATCGATATCTGTTAGCAATATAGAAAAAATGCAGTTGAACTGTTACAAATTCTATCACGTCGAAAGTCATTTTCAAATGCTTTAGTGGAACAAATTTCCTGCAATAAGACAAGTCTCCGAAAATGGTTAGAACTACAATGTAAATTTTAGAGATCCACAACGTGACAGTATCATTTCAGTAAATCAGTCGTTTTTTCCTCAATTACTTTTTTCCTCACTTGGATTTTTTGTTCTACTCTTTTTTTCTCAATCACAATGCGCTTTAATGAGCTTTTTCTGCGGCTACGTAGAAATAAAAAAAAATGAAAACAAAAATTGGTGGAATAAATGAGAATGATTTAAAAAAAATAAATTTATGCTTGATTAAAAGAAAAATGCTTTGATGCTATGAACACATCAAAATAGATTGATTTGTTGGTTCTTTTCTGAAATGTATGTCGTTCTCAGAAAATAGTTTCACTTAAAAGAATTAGCTGCAATTTAGTCTAATTTAATTATTCGCTGTATTAGAAGTTTTATGGTTTAATTTTTTGTTATTGTTGGAATAAATAAGATAAACAAACTTATGATTCACTAAAAAATCATCCTGGAAATGTATAATGAAATTTTTGTGCTTTTGATTTCACCTTACTACATATAACCTTCCACTTTTATCGGTATGAGATGTGGATGAATTGAACTGTGTTTTCAATGAAAAATTTTTTTCACGTCCTTTTGAATGACGCTGTTTCTTTTTAAATCACAATCGCTTTGGGTTACAATAAATCTCTTAAAAGCTACATTTCACAAGTTTTGTCCTACACACTACAGAAAAAAAACCTTTTATCCTCACACATTTTCCCCCATATTTTATTTATCTTTTTTTTCATTTAATATAAAACAACATTTATTTTTCTTTTATTTACTTTAATGCTACATGTAGAGTATAAAATAGTATCGTTAAAGGATTTCCATCAAACCCTCCGAAATTATGCACTAATATTCAAATATTATTTTACTTAGCAATTTCCCATTATGTTTTTTTTCAATCAAATTACTTACAAAATATATTTTTCGATCTTCTCTTCCATTATTACGAAATATCTATAAAAAAGTATTATATTATTACTAATAAAAGGAGTGTGTAATGAAATATTTTTTTTATGAAATTTAAGCCATATTTTTTTTTCTCAAAAAATTTTGTTTGCCAACCAATCTTTCTCTCTCTCTCCAAGTGTCTTCAACGGCAATGGCAGTGTTGAGAATCCACTCGAACGGAAATGAAGTTTAATTCCTCCAAAATGTCACAAAATAATATTTTTGCTGTGTCTTTTCGTTTGCTTTGTTTTTGTGTCTGTGCACGAAATTCTGGAATTACACGGAAAATTCACCGTGAAGCGAAAATTCCGCATCCGACCACAATAAAGAGGGCAGTCACCAGAGACCAATTGAAGCACTGCTCCTGAAATAAGAGTTACATATGCATTTTGAGTGTTTTAGGGGTGCTAATGTGTCTGTGTGTAAGAAAGCTGAATTGTTGATGTTGGAAAGTATAATTAAAATTAAGATTGAGTTTTGCAAAACCGCTGGCAAAGGTGTCTTTGGCAGATAAAAAAAATTCCTAAATTTCACAAAATCTCTGCAAAAACGTTTTTACTGAAACTCATATTTAAACAGATCTAAAATGTAACATAATATTTAGGCAAATAAAAACAGTATTGATAAATTAAAAGAGTTTTCAAGCATCCCACAACAGTCAACATTATAGGAGCAACAGAAGCAATTCTGATGCGAGAACTGACCATAAAAATGAGATATGAACATGTGGAGACGAAAAACTATCTATGCGGACAAGTGTATTATCACAGGGTCACTTTTATGGGCCATTATTGATGTCAAGAGTGAGAGATGAGCAAGGGCATAGGCGAAGTGATGCTCTCCCCTCGATCTTTTTTTCATCAGTACCGTCGAGGAGCCAACCGTGTGCCCTCAATTGCCTGGCAAGGTCTCTAAATATACATAAATAATAAGGGATGCAGAAAATAGACTATAGGGATTATGATGAATAGCTATTCGATGCAATTATTACGAAATTTGTCTTACATACCATCGAAAACTTAAGTATTTGCCGGGAGTAATGTTTTTTTGGGGAGGTCAGAGTACATTGTGGGGTGAGTGCAATGTGTTAAATGGGTATCAAAAGGAAAATACGGTTTGTCGTCAAACACACACTTTCATTGTTGATTCAACACAGTGCTTCATCTCATAAACACCCGACCGACGGTGGTTTAGGATGGAAATTCTAATGGGGTGACTTTTTTTTACCTCCTCGACGCTTTGCCAGTGTCTCCAGAAATTCCAAAAAGTGTGGAAAACATGTGTAATTCGGTATTTTGTTTACAGAAAAATTATTATGCGTTCGCGCGCCATGTCTTTGATATGCTTTTCAAAATATTTATAATGTTACACACTCACGTGTTTAGATTTTTATGAAAAAAAGAAGAGAATTACAAGTTCACGCACCGAGTTTGTAAACTAACTTCTCATTTGGGTGGGTTTATTGCATAGAGTAAGGGACAGTGAAAATAATGCAAGAACTTACCTTTGGCTTATCTTTTGGTGTCTCTGGGTCGGCAGCAGGAGGTGGTGGGAGTGATTTGCCTTTCTTACGATCTGGCACACGTCCTGGAAACTCTGTGAGTCTCTCACGAGCTTCCAGGTGATGGAAATGCTCCTGGAAGTCATTCAAACTACCATCATGATCGCTTGGGTAGTCGTCTTCATCTTCACCAGTTGATGTCAATCGGATTCTGCAGAAGAAGAATAATTTCTATTTTTTTCTTGTCTGTTTTATGCGTGCAAATTAACTGCTCCATGACTAATAAGTTTATAGGAATTACAGAAAAGTATAGTAAATCTTGTATATTTATTAATTGATAATGATTGCTAGAATAACCATGGGAAAAACAATTTCCTTGAAGATAGGAAGTTTAAAAGAAATAAAAATTTTTGCAAGGACTATTGAAATTTTAGCCATTCAGAATGCTACTATTGTGCTGGTCTTTTTGAAATAATAAGCATTTATAGGTAAATTTAAGGGTAACATAAAAATTTAAATAACATTATCGAATATTTTTTATACAATGCGTGTAGTCATAATTGAAATTGCCTGTTATCATCACTAATTAGCAGATGCGTGGAAGATTTAATTATTGAGAAACAATATTGTTTAACCAATTAATACGCAATATTTTCATCTAATGAGTCTTTTGCAATTTGCTGCGTAAAATCACGAGACAGGTTCTCTCGAAAATTACAAACATTTCGAGAATTTGAGATTACCTGTCTGTTTTATTTAAAAGTTTAATTCAATGTGGCATGAGTAGATAATTTTAAATACTTGAAGATGATTAAAAGTGACGTTTTATAAACATTATCTATTATATTCTGTCTTATTTCCTTAAGAGTAAAAACCAATTATTTCATTTGCTCATGAATCGAAGAAAAAAATTGCATATATATGTATCTATAATAATTTTTTTTATCAATAGAGCAAAACATCGAATAATTAAAACAATTCTGCTAAATACAGTAGTTAGACAAAGCATTTCCTTACCGTCTAATTGGCAATCGTTGCTGTTCGATGGGGTGCGATGGGACACGGTGGACTTCCTCTAGGGGTTGATGGGTGTAAGTTCTGGGTGTTCTCGGTGTCGATATGGATCTCGGGAAGAAAATCTCACCGTAGTGCCCTGCCGTGGACTGTGGGGTTGCATGTGGACTGCATGAGGGGCTGGGTGGGGGCAACGGAAATGCCGGAGTTCCTGAAAGGGACACATAAATGGACGTCAGAAAGGTGAGCAAACTCGTGTTGAAAAAAGTGTCAGGCAGTGAGTGAAAAATGTCCTAAATTAGCATTCATGGAAAATATTTCTTTTTAATAAAATATTATAGCACACGAAAACTGACCTAGGCGGCAAAAAAGGAGTTGAGCAGACGCGATAAAGTATTGCGGGAGAGGAATGATATGACATGCTTGCGTGTTGACTTCATTTTGGGTTTTTTTTTCTTTTCACTTGGTGTAATTAATTTTGTTAATGACTCAGTTTGTCTCCAGCGCGAGTGATAAAATTTGTCTTTGTGCACTCCTTCAGCTACCGCGAGAGGAATTATTTTTTATTGCTACGGACTGTGATGAAAAAAAAACACCTTTTTCGCATTTAATAGAATTAAATACAGCTTGGTGACATTAATGAAATTTCTTCCGAAGATTGGCAAACGTCTTCACGTTAAAATGAGTAAGAAAAAAAGCATTGTCACCGACGATGAGTAGACTAGCCGCTCATCTAACTTTTATTTTTACTATGCAAATAATTGTGCGGTAGGAGCACATTTAAATAATTGGCTTGCACCATCAATTACATGGTGCTTTATTGTAGGATTGAGTTACTATATCGTCTCGAGTTTGGTGCCCGTGTCCATGCTCTGGGGAAATGGTCAAATACGCAATTTGTAAATCATGTTGCAACAATTTTCTTTTGCAATTTTCGCCGATTAAATATTTAATGGGCTTTTATGCACACTGCATTAGACACGGTGTACATTTAGTTTGCACTGTGTGCACTATGCAACTGCATGTACAAGTGCATTTTCATGATTATTCTCCACTGCATATACATATTATGTATGTACGACTCACTTGAAAATTTTGCAGTGAATTCGATGGAATTGCTCAATTGGCGGGAAAGTACAAAATCAGATCAAGTGCAATGTGTAATGCATTTTTTATGTTTTTTCTGGGCTCAAGTACCAACAGCAAGTCAAATAGATGGTCAATTGATAAAATCGTGGTAAGAGAACGTGAATAATTGATTTTGGTGAAAAGGAAGAGCACGCAAGTGCAATTATGCATAATTATTGTCATTTTTGCATTTAGATAATGCAAACGGAGGGTGGGTTCTTTTGCTGTTTTGGTGCGAGATAGAGAAGTCGCAAAGTAGTAATTACATTTAGCAAGAATTTTACTTTTGCCTTGTGTCATGATTGCTGTGGGAGATAAAGGGCACTGAATGTTATGTAATTGAAAGACCTCCCTCTGTGATTAAAAGAGCCCATTTTCTCCAAATGCATAAAAATGAATTTTCCTGTCAATGACATTTTTTTAAAATTTTCTTCCCGATGTTATCAACTTTATAAATATCTAATCCTTTACAAGTTTTTATTGTGTTAGCGTAGTTCATTCGTTATTGTCTGAAGTTCTGCGGGTAAATCTAACTTAAGTATTTACATAGAATTAACCTTGAAATAATTCTCAATCTAAATACACGATGTAGGTATGACTAAACCCTTGGTGCAAGACGCATTTCCATTCTTTTGAGCAAATCACCTGCATTCTGGGAAGTGATAGGCAAAATGTTCAGCGTTGCATGCCCAATGTCTGCGGGAGAGCAGTTTGCAGAAACAGCAGCAGACATTTGTGAATCCTTGAGAATCAGAATACAACTCAGTTTACCTTAATTGACTTTAATTGCAATTGAAGATTTATTTCTCCAGAAATGCCATTAGACACACGACTAAATTCATGCACATAGATTTGTATTATAATTAGAAAATAATCAAATATATAGGTGGCTTAGGTGGCTCGCTATTTGCCGGTGGTTGCGGTTGTTGTGCAACAAGCAAATCCGCCCGACGGCTCGACGAGTGGCTTGGCACTGCGAGAAGTGCTTTCTGGTGCTGGTGGAAGAAGAGTGGAAGAGACATGTGCCATGTTGTGATAAACGTCCCCAGTTCGACCAACAATGTGCTCCGAGAGTGACGAACAAAGTGGGTTTTATTGCGCGCGCCAATGCTAAACGCTTGGCTGGATGGGCTCAACATTGTACTGAGCTTGCACACAAGTTGGCTCAATTACAGAGCTTGATTTATATGCATTATATATTTGCACTGAAAATTAAAATTGAGCAACCACCATTGCATCAAATATAGGAATCGCTTTCAAGGTCTCGCGCGAAAAGCCTCGATGGGCAATATGGGCTTAAAGATTTAACGCTCCATCGATTTTGCGTGCCTTCCGGGTTTTTGGGATTTATTTGCATAAATCCTCATAATATCTTATGATTTTGCCTCTTTTTTTCATCTTCCGCTAAATCAAACCTTAACATGGGAAGAGACCTTCAAGCGTAATTATTCTAACGTCCCAATGAAAGAAGCTCTTCATGTGACACAGAGAACTTGCTATATAGAATCTTTATGGACTCCCATTTGTGTTCATCTTGATATGAGGGGAACTATCATAGAAAATGAAGAGAGCTACTAAAATAAATTATAAAATCCTCCCGAGATGCAAATTGCACAAATCCACAAACACATCTTCTCTCCACATTGCCTATCTTTTTTTTTCTTCTTCTTCTGCACCACGTGAATAAATTAACATTAATTAGTCGATTGGCAATGACAATGCTATATTAATGTGGATACTTGCGAGAATAAATGTGCTTTATTAAATTTACTTGCATTATGTATTATATACGTTGCTAGATAGTGGATGGAGGAAAATTGAATAGTCGTGCCTCAAGTTGAGAGATTAAAATATATACATACAAGAACACTCCGTCATGCTATTCTGCTTCTTTCTGCTCGCACAACATACGATTCCTAACACCCGCGAGAGACACTAGCATTGTACTTTATGAAATATCATCAAATCAATTTACAGTCAGAATGAATTCTTATGGGAAAAAGTAAATTAACAACCCGTAATTGCACCATAATTTTTTCTCACTCTTATAACAGCCCATAAAACTCACTAAACTATGCTATTATTCTGTGGAATTTCACTAATGCACCTTTTTAAATAAATTCATTGCCATTCAATTCATATTTCGCACACAATTAATGTCTAAAGTAAGTTGAACCGATGACTGATTGAGATTAAGATGGATTCGCATTTCATTTTAAATGCATTTTGCATTTTATTTATTTGAAATGTAACGAGTGAAACAAATCATTTGAAATTTTGTCTTAGCATATTATTTAGGTATATTCTAATAAGATTTTTTTTTAATTAATTGATTATGATTGTAAATTTTCAGTAGGTACTTGGGCAATTTTAACAATAACTTAGGAATATCGAAACATTTTGACTCTTTCGTTTGTTTCGTATGTTATCAACTAATTCTTTCTTTCTCATTAAATTAAATAGTTTGCGTCTATAGGTATTAATTAAACATTATTGTAAATTCAAACAATATATCCATAATAGATTAGCTAAATCCCCATGTTTTGCAGTATGATTCAAAAATATTTTCCAATTTATTTCTTGCTTATCTGTCGATTGTGCTAAACTCGGGGTGTGTTTTTCAAATTATCAATTTACCTTTTTTTCCGTCGCTTTTATAAAATAAATTATCTTCCGCGGTGATGCAGTATAAA
The DNA here is from genome assembly GCF_024334085.1 of Lutzomyia longipalpis. Lineage (NCBI taxonomy): Eukaryota > Metazoa > Arthropoda > Insecta > Diptera > Psychodidae > Lutzomyia > Lutzomyia longipalpis. The sequence goes on from NC_074707.1 coordinate 25,861,910, forward strand.
GCAATTCCATCACTCATGTGAGACAAAACACAATTACAGAGCAAGATTAGGAGCAGAACTTTGTGTTTATTGCGGATGAGTCAGTAAGAGAAGTTTTCTCTGCCGATAATTCCCTCACAGTCCCGCCAATCAGTCTGCAATTACTCATTTTGATACTGTGCATTGAATTCACGGCCGTGGATAATTAATCGGCGGTATACGGTGAATATGTGCTTTTTGTACATACAATTTACTCACGTGTTCAAAATGATCATACGGTGGTGAACAAAGGCGATGACCACTGTAGCCGGCGGCATGTTAAATTTCGAATAGGTTGACAGATATTCTTCCAATTCATTCTCTAATTTGTTGTATAAATAAATATGTGCATTTATTTGCTGTTGCACTTCAAACAACCATTTTTCTGTCTTTGTCTCTTCCTTTTGGATTTATTGTTGTTGTTGTGTTTGAAAAAAGAAATGTAAAGCCAATGTGCGGCAAAATACAGGTGGTAAATAGCCTGGCCCTCTCTCTTGGTGTTTCTCTGATTTCTTCCTACCTGCACAAGTGCTAATTCTTTTGTTGGAAGGAAATGTGATTTTTTGAGAAGACATAATAGGTACATTGATGCAAGAAAGTTGATTGCAATTATTTGATTTTTCTCCCTCCCCTTGAGAGGCATTTAGTACTGCAACGCAATTGCACCTAGGCTAATATCAACGAAAGCTATATTTTGAGTCTCACTGACTCGGATAGACCACTATGCTGGGACTCCTGTGTGTACTCCTAATATGTAATTACACATCAAATGGTTCATTATGTCAAGAAAGCTGCAATGTTTTGTCATCGTTATGCAACCTTTTCGCGCCATTATCTATACACTTGCCTCTTGGAGCACTACTTGTGGTCAATCCAATCAAACAGGAGTAATTTCGATGTTTAGATACCGCAAGTGTGTTGTTTATAAATAAAGCGATTAGCTATGCAATGAGATAAAATTGACAATATATGTTACACATACATATGTACGTACATATATCTATCAGCATCACATATGTACAATTGTACGATAAATCTTTTATATGACTTACAAAGTGGTAATTGACTTTTCTGGCTAAAACAAGAGAGGAAAAACTCTCTGCATAGTGCAAAAAAAAAGACGTACACACATGGAATTGCAATGCAATATTTTTAGGTTATTCTACAAATTTATGGTTTGGCGCGCGCGGGAAATTCTGCGCATACTTCTTCCATATAGCTTAGGACTTGTTGCAAAATGCTGGGAAATGCAATTTTATCAAACGTTGGTTGGTGCGAGATTTAGTAATTCTTTTTGTACACCATGTGTGGTAAACAAAGAACTGCGGTCTCTCCTAGTACGCGAAAACTTTTCACATAAGCAATGCATTATACAAAATTTATGCACAATGTGACAAGTCTATTTTTGGGAGACGTGTAATCTGCAAAGTCACACAGTATCTCCCAGCCCATCATTTTACTTCCACTTGGACGAATTTGAACATGCGGTATAATCAGTTAAAATTGCAGAGGAAAACTCTACTGTGTTGGTGGCAATTTGGCATTTTGGTATTTATGAAGTGCCTCATAAAGTTTGATTAAGTTCTACAAACTTCAGTAACACTCTGTCACATTTTCTCCCATTTTTCGCCAAAATATTGGTGCCACCTTGGGCTTCACTATATGGGGTTAGCGACCCAAAGACACCGGATCCCGTCACTGTGAGAAATTTCACAATATGACATCACATTTTTAAGATTCTTAATATTATTTCCATTTGAAAGATTAAGTAAAGAACTTTTCTCAATTTTTCACAAAATAACAATGCGAGCATGGAAACGGAAAATCCTGTAAATTTAATTTAATTTATAGTCTTTTCATGAAAACTTTGCAAAATGAAAAATTTGTTTATTTATGCTGAATTTATATTTAAAAAAAATTCTTTTCAATTCATTTTAATTTACATGTTAAATGTACATAGGTGTTTTCCAGGTGATTTAGACAACGAAATAATTTTTCAGTCGGGAAATTAAATTTTCCAAGAAAATTTTTTTTAAAGAAGATGGTTAATAAAATCACATCGAAAACTTAGTTTCACTTGTAGTCTTTTTTTAATATTTGATAAATTATTGTAAATAATAAAGTAAAATAAATGATAATTTTGGCGGGAAAAGCTCAAACTTTCCATATCACTTAGGTAATAGAGTATCAAAAAGGAAAATCTTTTTAAAAACTTTAGTAATTTTGCATTTATTCTTCCAATTTGTAAAAATATTTTTTTATACAATTTATTGTTTTATCACTTCACTGCCGCATAATTTCAAGAACAAGGAAAAATGATAAAAATTTCCACAAACCTCCTCCAATGCGATACAAGGCCTCACAGAATGCTTGCACCAGATGCTCATTGTTAACCATCAAAGGGCTCTGAAGTGGAGACTGGGTGACTGATGAGGAGCCACTTGGTGGCTGAGAAGAGCCTTGCTGCTCCTGATCATCTTCGGGAACGTAGAAGGGTCGGGCCATGATTTTTTTTGCACAAAAAAGTCTTCAAAAAAATATAAAACTCAAATGATGCACAAACTAAGAGTTTCTCAAAGATTTTCGGTGAAGTTTGTGTTAACAAATTTATTTTCTAAGCTTTATCACAATGGTCAAATTGCCATTCTCAAGTCTCTCATCAATCTGTTGGGGTCACTTATCATTTCACCAGGCGCTCTAATCGGGATTCGTTGGATAAACTTCTCTATCCATACTCAAGTCTAATTTTTTTTAAAAGCTCTGAATCTTCAATGATTCTCAATTAGTTAACATTTGGAAGATTGTTCTCTGGAAAATGTTGTAGTTCAGAGTCACTGATTTGTTTCTTCATAGAATTCACCAAATCAATTTTCACCATTTATGGCACTGGAATTCAGTTTGATATTATTTGTTTTTTTTGTGAAAAGTGCGCAAAAATCTCTGTATCAGTCACTTGATTATTTGAAAAATTTAATTTCGAATTAGATGCAAAATGCAATTTGTTCTATAGGAGTGTATCAACAAGTAATGCGGAAAGCGCTACTCGACGTAAATGCAATTTTTTATTCTCCCGGAATACGTCCAACTCGCTCGGCGTCTGGCAACAAACTGATTCACACAGTCGTTCCGCACTCGCTGCACTACCGATTTGTTGTGACCGTGTTTCGAAGCAACGTGCTACTTGCGGCAAAATATTTCTGTGACTGCGCTGTTCGGCTTATCCAGCAAGACTGGCGGCAAAATGCATTTCCACTTCACATATACTTGCAATTGTTGCTTTGGGCACGTTAACACGCACACAACCAAAGCTTTCAGCGGGCCACGTGTCTGTGTTTGCGCATCAACGCACGCTGGAGGAGTGGTGGTGGTAGCTGCTGGCATGATAGTCCCAAATACAACATCTAGCGCGCGCGGTGTTATCCCCACCATATCACCCTTGGCTTGCTAGCCACCCCTCTGTACTTGTTGGTTTGCTGGGAATTCGGGATAGGGTAGGAATTAGGTCCTCAATGGTTGGTGGGGTACGAAAAATAGGCAGGGAAAACCAACAAACGCCTCAATCACCGTCAATGTGGTCTCTCTGGCCCTCAAATGGGATAAAATTATTAGGGGAAGATGCAAGGAAGAAAAGAAATCCCTGCAAGTCCTTAGCAAGAATAAAATTAACATTAAATATAAATAGTACTTACTATCCCCCCGGAACCCTTTCCTCCCCATCCCCTCCCACCATTTTAATATGAGCCACACTTGCATCGCGGCATACATATAAAATTTCAATAGCCGCGGTTTTTATAGCTGGTGGAACACGCTGTCAATTGAGTGAAGTAAATAAGCGTTAAAAATATTAAGGGTAATAACCTTATGTGATTTAACAGTTTAAGTCTCGGCGTATTTGTGCATACATAAATACACACCGCACAAATACACAATATGATAGCAATAACATGGGTTTTAGTACACTGACTGTGAACACCAACTGTTTGATATGAGTATTTTCATAATTTTTTGGCCTCAGAGACGCGTCGAAAAAACAAACAATGTATATTCTACAATGGTTTTCGATTTATTTATTTTACTTTTTCACTTGTGTACAATCATTAAAATTGATGTGGAGAAATAGTGGAAGGTACACACTCCTGGGGGGATAGGTTGGGTGGGTATATAAACAACGATAGTGTGGTAGATACGCAATGTGAATTGACGATGGCTAAAAGAGTACGACACTTCCACCCTCCTTGCCGTCGGATTCTTGGGCTCGGATGTTTAAGGCTTTTTGTATTTCGCTCTCTCTGCGTGCAAATTGACTGTAGTGTTTATCGGGAAAATGCACAAAATAACCATATGCTAAGACACAACAATGATGGTGATGCAAATTTTCCTGGGTGAGCACCCATTAGGCGTCCCTGCGCCATATTTATGATTCACAGCGAGGCACACTGTATGTATAGGAAACACCTCCCAACAATTTATGCATCATTTTCTCTCTTGTCGTATATTAATAGTTTTAAATTTTAAATTACTTACAATATAATCTTTCCACAATGCGAGGCCATAGCCCCGTACCACATGTCCTAAGATAAGTTAAAAGGAAAAGAAAATATTTGCAATTAACATAAATAGCAAAGTGAAGGAAAACTTATCTTCAAATCTTCAATTTTGAAGCATCGCATTGGGTTTAGAAATTTGCCGTGAGGTGGTTGGATTTTCCAAACATATTGCAATATTTGGTGTAAACCAAAAAGTTGTGCATCAACAAAATACACACAGAGAAATTTTGATCAAAAATGGCAGTGAAATTGTCAATTTTTGCGAGTGTGCCACTCGCATTCGTTAATGACGAGTATTTCCTATATTGTTTACATTGGAGAGTGCGAATCAAACTGAGGTTATGTGCGAATATCTCACTCGCATTCGACTAATACGAATAATTGTTCTGTGTGTAATATCTGAAGGACAAAACTGGTAATCGCTGCCAATTTGATTTTTTAGCTGTGATTCTTTTTAAATAGTCACAGAATAACATCTATCGATCGAACGTATGTATATTTATAAATTCTACATTTACAAGGAACCTCAATTACTTTAAGTTCGTAGAAAGAAAATTAAAAAAAAAGTTTTTTTTTTATATTTTAAACATTAGTTTAAGGCTCTAAGCACCAGTTTGCAAAGGATGTAATAATTTATTCATTCATATAATACTTTAAATTTCAAAACCGCATGAGTAACTGAACAAAAATTCAAATTGTTTCAGATTACTCTTGTTGATTTTTAGTCCTTGGCTTCATCTCTATATGGTTTCGTTGTTTTTTTTTGTAATCCCTGTGACTGACTTAGAGGATTGAAAAAAAAGTGCCTAAAAAACTATCCCTTGACAATATTTCACACAAAAAGTTCCATGCGAAAACCCTCTAAAAGTGGGCAAAGTGTGTAGATAATTGCTATTATTTCTGCAGACTTCTTAGAAATTCTTCGAGACCTCTACCAATGATGCCAACTCCCCTCTTTACCATGCACTAATTCACAGTGAGAAACCCTCTGTTTTCTTCCCCGATCTCTTCGTGCTTAATATGACTCACCTCTAGCAGCACCGTATGTACTTTTTAACTTTTACTGAATCCACATGCTCCATGGCGTAGAAAGCACCGCATATTCCGGCACTTGGTCCAAATGATGACTCATTTTTCAAATTCAACGGTTGTGTAGATACCAACACAACAGCGTGAATGCATGTCGAGCACACCACCACCTTTCAGGTACACTACGCTTCAAATGTTTCAATATAATTATGTGTGAATTTGCTGGCGGTCAAGTTTCCGCGAGGTGAGCCCTCCGCTATATGCATTTCACAATTCCCAGAGGTTCGTTTTTCTACTGTGATTGCGCAAAAAAGTCATTAATATTTCAATTTTGTCGAAATGACACTTTGTTCTATGATGAAGGGGTGTATATAATTGATAAGGGCACACCCAACTTCTTCGGGAAGTCAAGTTCTTCATAAATGCATGACTACTGAGGAGGGAACCTGTGAGTGAACTTCGCAAGACAAAATACGATATAAATCATGTGAAGAAAGGTAGGGTTTCGCACCCAAAAAAGCCCCGCCAAAAAAACGAAGAATATTCATAAGTGACTGGGAAATGAAATGCCAGAATACGACAGACCTCAAAGACGACAATTGGAGTTTTGTGTATCTATTCTTGCTGGTCATTTAGGGGCATTTTTTGTTCTCCTCGCATCAGCAACTCCTCATATTGAATTTCTCATTTAAAAAAAATGAACCGTGCAGAATGGGCCTGAGGCAAGTGCAAAATCACAGCTTTAGAAAACCCATCGGCTGAGAAGGCAAGCATTTTGTGCATCTTCGGTTGCATGCAATGGTCAGTTCCAGGCAGTGTTGCGTTTTTTATATCGACACGCTCCTTCTCTGCAATCTCCGGGTTGAGGAGACTGTGAAAGAAGAAGATAAGCAAAAAACGAAGATGAAGAAACACACTCCAGCTCCAAGTCAACAAGTCATTTCACGTCCAAGACGTGTTTGGACGTGTTATGCCTCCAATTATATAATATAAAATTTTCACTGTCACTTCAGGAGGCTATTGTATCAAAACTTTCACATACATCACACGATCTAATGCTAGGTACTGCCTTCAGATCTAAGATCGAAGATGGTGTATCATGATGCCTATCCTTCATAATTGTCGAGGTACATGGGTGCCCAAAAGAAAAGAAATCGATCACTTTTTAAAGACTTATTTATGGTTTGAAATAAACCGAAACGTTGCTGATAGAGAAAATACGCTAACTTCATATCCCCCACAAACGAACAATCTTTAACTAAAAAGTTCTGATCAAGATTTTTAATGGTAGATATTTTAATAAGAAATTTCAAGATAGGTACTAAAAAACATATTAAAAATTGAAAATGAAATATAATCGCGGATCGATTTGCCCCTCAATGTCATCTTATCACAACTTCGGTGTTCTTTAGAGTGTCGCGATCATTTTTTTCTATGCAAACAGTTGAAATATGTATTTACTTTACAGCAAATGGGGATTATTGGAGATTATATTCCATTGCCACTTATCGCTGAAAGAGTAAAAATTATTTTTTTTCATGCTCTCCGTCTCAAATGACCAGTAATTAAATCTAATTAAAGGAACAAAGACTTGCTGGAACTTTCTTATCATTTCCTTGAGCCAATTACTATTCTACACTGCGCCGAGACGTAAAAAAAAGAAATGACGTAGACTTACAATATTTTAGTTTAGAGTGAGGAAAAAATCACATGGAAATTATGTAAATAAACAATATCATAATATATTTAATTATAATTAACTGCGCAAATTGTGAGCTTCTGATAACGAGAATCTGCGAATAAGAAACTCCACCTCGTAACTTCTTTACAGCAATCTCATTTGCATCGAAACACGATTCTTGCGGTGAGCACAAGAGATTTCAATCTCGATTGTAGGCAGCCCAGCGTTATTGTTGCGCCAAAGTGGCACTCAAGCCAAGAGACGGATGACCCCTCTCTGTGGTAAAATTTAATGCACACCAAATTGTACTCAAGCCTAGCATTAAGCATATTGACGTTTCTTTTTATTTCTTCTGTTAGAAATGAAAGTGAAAATTGGCGAGTGAAATTTTTTTGCCAATAAAATAACTCAAAATGTTACTATTACACTTGACCTTTCACAGTGCATTTCATTATCATCGTACGGAATTACGAATATTTCTAGACAGAGGAAAAGTGTTTACATGACATAAATCAAGAATTACGAGAATTATCTGACACAGTGCGACTATCTTTGTTTATTTACTCTAAAGTGCATATTTTCATAATAAATTTATTTTATATAGAACCACCATAGCTGAATTATATATTTAAATTTATTCCTCGGACTTGTGCAATCCACCGAACCAAAGGAATTGCCTGCAATGTATCCATACTTTGTGATATAAATTTAGATGGGAGTTTTATATATACAAATCAGGCCACCTTGTGGTTAATCTCAACATTCTTTCCTGATAACAAACAGAAGGACACGCACACACTTTGTGGTTGGAAATTGCGTTTTATTGGCCAACATCTCAACTTTCTCTTCCACAAGGTACAGAAAAGAACAAGGTGATGAAATTTTTTTCTGATTTGACGATTTATATTTACGAATTAGTCACAAATCGTTGACCTACTTCTTCGTTGGGTGTTTTTTGTGACTATTTGTTGATTCTTTTTTCTGCTTTCGAGAGATCATGCGATATACATCACGATGAGTCAGAATGTTCTGTTTGGAATTGACCAGTTGATCATTATGTAGACACAATGATGGTAAAATATATAATTTTGAGTCAGGAAAAAACACATTATTTGCATAATAGAGAACAATAAAATAAATAGAAATCATGTAAAAGTAAATCATTGAAAAGAAAAAAATTCACATCGTGTAGAATGGGAAAATGGGTAAAATTGATCTTTAGATAAAATTTATTTTTCCTATTATTTAAAACCAAAATAAATGTAAAACCTATATTAACAAAAAAAATATGATCATGTTATTGGTTTGCTAGTTGTGAACGTAAATAAGAAATGTTTACTATTTTACTATTCAGTTTACAGTTACACTGTGAAAATCCTCTTTATTTCCTCAGAAAAAATTTATGATCCTCATAAATTTTTAATCATTCCAATTAATACAAATTAGAATAGGTATATTTTTTTTTAAATCAAACATTGCTCTAATTCTCTTCGTAAAACATTAAATAATTGCAAGAAATGTGCATTGCTGAGAAAACTGAGGTTCATTAAACCCAAACATACCCTTCTCATGCATGTTGCTTGCATACAATAATCCTCCTGATTATAATCTACCCTAATAATTCTCTGACCCAATTCCACCGAATTAGGGAGCAAAATCTCCTGGCTGAATGATTTCTCGAGTGAGCAATGGCAAAAAAAAATTGCCAAGCCCTCGAGGAGGTAGAAAGGAAAAAAAACGCGTGGCAATTTAGAAATGCTCCATTTGATGAGAACCATTCCTCGGTCAGGTGAAACAATTCATAGTATTGAGTTAATTACCCGTAAAATTCTTCTTCTCATTCTTCCAGAGGGTATTTACGGATTTTTTTTGCTACTCCTTGGAAATGAAGGGCATCCGATGGGAGACACAAATTAAGTGTAATATCAATAAATTACATGGTTTTTTCTTCGACTTTTATCGCAGTGCCTCTGCCTCTTTTGTGGAGATTCACTCTACAGAGATCTCGGTAAGATTGATACCTCTTTGTGTGGTTCTAGATGTGCCTGTGAGATGTATAGAGGTGTAAAATGAATTGACTCTCTTCGGCCTCAACAATAAAATATACCATCTTACGTATACCTGTATGCAGAAACGGTGACATTTTTACTGTCTCATGATAGATTTTAATCAATTAAGTTTCAACTCTGTATAAAATGTATACAAGTTGAAAATTAATAGACGATCTTCAGGCAAAATCATGACTGTCAATTAATTCAGAGTGCTTCTTCTTGCAAGGGAATTCCTAGTGCTGAGAGATATTTTCCAAGAAGTGGTAAATGGACTGTTTAGAACACTTTTATTTCCCTCCACGCTTAATCTTTTCCTTCACTTCGTGCAAATAGATATCACTTCAAGGTCCTCAGTTCATTTCCACTGCGAAAAAAAAAGATTGTGAATTTCGCAACCATAAAATTGGAGCGTCTCTTATACCACTATCTCAAATTGCAATTTATTCTAGGAAAAAATAAATAAAAATGTCGTTTAGTTCTGCAAATATTTCAATTGAATGTGAACTAATTTGAGTGGGTATTATTGCTCTCGATTGCTGGCTGTGAGTTGAGATAAGTTATTAGTGCGTCTATTCATTTTCTGAAAAATGAAGCAAGAAAAACTTAAAAGTGCTTGTATTTCTGATTACATGTGCCTTTTACCAATTAAAAAATTGAGTCCTGGGGCAAGATGAGAGAAAAACTTGTGAAGCGATGTATTGTACAGGACATATGTGAAAATTCTAAAAAAAAATTCCCTTGAAGCCCCTGATGAAGGTTTAGAAGGTTTAACATGGGTCGAAAGCTTTTGAAATATACGTTTATTTTCTTTTTCAAAACTCATATTAATAAAAAATTATTATTAATTATTATGTTAGGAGTCTTTGATAAAGATACCAATTTTTTTGCTAACTTTTCCCAAAGTTAATCAGATATTTTAATGTACCTTCACAACTTTGCTAAATAAAGAGATAGTAAACTTTTAGCTACCAAGTCGACATACAGAGTAAAGAAAAATTATTCTACACACCAATATCGAGCTATTTGCGAAGTGTCGCACCTCTTTCAGCGGTTTTTGCTTCTCAAGTGCTGGTGCTTGATTTTCTTGCAGCAGTGAACTTGTGAAAATGTGTTTCATTATATAAATAATTCAATAAATCATCGGAGTTTGAAGTTGAAAGAGGAGAAAAACATTGAGACTTTTTTCTCACTCGAGCACATAATTAAATATTGAGAAATTGCTGTATTATCGCAAACAAGTGACTTGAGCGTGAATTTGTATTCATAATTCATTTTATTGTATAAATATAAAAATGTCTTATTTCGCTTCATCGACTGCGGTTGTTATCTCAGGCCAGAGAGCAATCCGTCTTTACAATTTGTGGTGACCCTTTTAATTTATGAATTGCGATAAGAAAAATCCAATTTTTATGTCGTTATCCACACTCTGCCGAGCAAGATGTTTTGGGAATTGAAATGCTATAATAAACTTGTGTGTACAATAAACAATGACGATGGATGCAATTGACGTTGTTTCTATAATTAGGCAAAGTGGGAAATATGGTGACGCACCCATGGTTTCTCTTCGTATCGTATGCAACGGGGCCCAAGTATAGGTAAATGGGAAAAATCTTAGCGGGGGATCTTGTCATGTGATTTCGCTGCATTTCTGATGCAACACACGAATCCGAAGGGTGGAGTTCGTTGACCCACAGCTCCACAATATTCATTGCTCTTTAAACGCAAAACTGCTTGCTTAATGGGATTTAATATAATGTGCGGGGAAATTTATTAATGTTTTTTAAGAGATGTTAATCCAATTTTTGCCGCAACATGGGACATATGCCAATTTTTGTTTTGGCACAAAAATAAATCCTCCAATGACCCAATAGGGCTTGTCTTTTTAGCATTTGAATTTTAAGAACGAAATTAAATTCTCAGCCCGTTGCACATCGTAACCATAAAAATATCGCAATCTTATTTATTCTCTCTACTCGACCATTTTTAACGAGGTAAAATTTCCAAAATCCCCCCAACTTAGCGTATATATACGAAAATTATTGGTGAACACATTAAATTTTACGACATCCTTGCGTGTCCTGCTTGTTTAAAGTCACCATCTCGGGATACCCGTCTTCCGCGGTGTGATTCTGTGGGCGGATGGGTGGCGTATACATAATCACGGTGCAGAAGAAAGGCACTCGCAGCATGGCACCCAAAACTGGCTATATAATTCCCTCCATTGGAATTACGACTTCAATATCACTTGAATTTAAATTTGCTAATCTGCACCGAAAAAAAAAATAAAGAACTCCTTTAAGTGCATTCACGCAATCTCACAATTCGTCACCACATTCCTCCCGTTTCAGCTTCCCCCGTTGCTCCACAGAGATCAGCCATGCTGCCAATAGGATGAGTAACATCTCCTGGAATTCTATTTGTCCCATGTCGTTTTGTTTGTTTTCTCATGAGTCACTCACCCCTCGGCATAGTACCACCGAGGAATTCTCACGCTGCCTTTTTGGAGGCGATCTCATGAAAATTGGTGGCTTTGTCCACACCATCGGCTTTGTTACATTTAAACAATTAAACTGTAGCAAGTTGCAGCGCCAATCGCATATAAACACCTAAGTGACAAATTTCTATTTGCATGACCCATTACGAAAAAATATGAAACACTACGCCCTACTTTTTGAGATCAAGAGTATTGCATGTTATTGTTATTCTATGTCTTAATTATAACTCTTCCTGAAATTTATTTAAATGTTACGAGGAAGAATGAACAACTTTTGGTGAATTGTATCTGATCGTAATCTGAACAGAAGAATCATTTATAACACTCTTTATTTCGGTTTAGTCCTTCATCAGGAGATGAGATTGCCAAATTATTATACAAAAACCAAATATAAAAAAAATAGTTGATCAACACCTACATTTTATTCATTGGATAAAATTTGAGGAAATTTTATTGAATTTTTGTTAAAAAACTAATATTATTGGCTCTTTAATTAAAATATGAAAAATGCTGGCATTCAGCAAAGCAATTTGCTTTGGTCTCTTGGTTTATTTTAGAGACTGTTAAAATGCATAAGTAAAACAATTAATGCACTTGAATATACAAATGTTCCTTACCGAACAGTCCCACTTTAAGTATATTATTATGTACATATGTATATAGAAATATATTATATATAGGTATTTATAATATGTACAGAAATTCATATTGCTTACAATACGTTTGGGGCAGAGTCCATTTAGGGTCATTAGTGATTGTGAAAAGTAATTTTTAAAATTCACTCAACTACACACTTTTAAAAATCCATTCATGTTCTGAGATCTCCAAGTGTGATTGTGCCCAAAAGTGTATGAGTAATTTATTGCATTTTGCACTCATTGTCCGAGATAGTGCTGCCCCAAATGTCTCTTTGGGTTTTGTTGGGGTTCATGCAGAGGAAAAGTTTAGAGTTTTGGAGACAAATTGCATGTGAATGATTGGCCCAATGCCTTATCTGACATTCGCTCAATTCATGGATTTCACACACATTTTCCATATGCAATGGTTTCGGGCAGTAAATTATGCATTTATGTTGGTGCATAAATTACAAAATCATTACATGATTTATTGGGGGAAATAAATTATCAACACCCATTTCGGTGGGAGGATTCTGCAAGTAAATGGTGATGAGTTGTTTAAATTATTTATAAAATATCTCCATGAGACTTTTGTAATTCAAAAAGGTGGGACGGAGGATGAAGATAGTGTTCTCATTGCTTCGTGCTATCGTCTTTGCTTAATCATTGTGCTAAAAGATATTTTTGCAATTAAGCGCGTTATCTCAAATTGTATGTTAAGTAAGAAATTTCGCTGTAATAACTGTTTGATATTGTTTCGCTAAAATACACCATAAAAAATACCTGGTGGAAGAATATTGTGTGTGTACTGTTTCAGAGGCCAGACAGCGCATTGAGTCAAAGAACGGAATAAAATGAAAAGATTGCAGATGAGTGCAACACATCAGCAAACATAATAGTTAATTAAATGAATATAAAGAGATGATATTAAGCTGGTGAGTCATATCAATAGAATGGTGCGTGTTACACTGAGAATTTACCTGTTAGATAAATTATTTTTTCATACATACAGGTCATATATTGCTAAAGTTAGCTAGTTTGCTATACACTCCAGAGTATATAGTTTTAGCATCAACAATATAATGCATAAATTATTTTTAAATTGATTGTAGGTTAAAAAAAGTAACAAATAAAAAAACATACTTGATAATTTTTTTTATACTACACCTATTTAAAAATTACTTAATTTTTAAACTATTATATTAAATAAATAAAAAAAGCCGCGTTATAATAAACAATATTAGTAGTGTTTGTTCTCAAAGATCTCGTGCTTCTCGCGCGTTCTCTAGAATCAGTGGAGAGTGAAAAAAATCCGTTCTTTTCTTTTCTGTTCCTTTTCTCGCAATATGTGTATTCAATTCTGACACCAATCATTGTTTATTTACTCACTAGTTGGACGACTTGGCTGTATGCCCCCATCCATCAGGGAATATAACATTACAAAGGGAGTAATAATGCTAGTGTTTTGCACATAATTAAAGAAATATATTTAAATCACGTTTCAAAACACGCGTCTTCGATATCATTTCCAATGGCAGAGTTGAAAGTCGTAATATAATGTTTGATAAGTGCGCAGAGAAGTTGTTGTTTTGGGGAGTGAGGGCAGTGTACATGGGGATTTGTTATCGGGTCTGGTCAGTTGGTTAAGTGTCGCGGGAACAAAATACTATGCAAGACAGATCATGATGATTTTGAAGCAACTAAAAATAAACACAGCGATACGAATGGCTTGTTTATCAGTTTATGTTCCACTTCACGATGCGCCTTCGACATATTATGTTGAGTTTGCGCTGGAGTTGGAGCCCAATTGTTGTTGCCCACTCACACAATTGGAGTGCCCCTCTTATGGGGAGTGAGAGAGGCTATATATGGGAGTTGCGCGGAGAAGTGATATATAGCTCAGTGCTCAGCGATGCCAGGCTGTCTGGTGGAGCGATCACGGGCACAATGCAATCGCCTCTGAGCCAGTGGATTTTGTCGAAGTGAGTCGATACTTTGGGAAGTGTTATCACGTAGTGCCTCACGATGTTTACACACACTTTTCGTTCCTGTAAACAACGAAAACTTCCATACAATAAATATTGTACAAATTTTGAACTTGTCAATAAGACGCAATTTGAGCATTTGGAACTTTTTCCTCTCTCGATCGTGAACTTCATTTCAACTCCTTCAATGCATTTCTACCATTGTGTCTACATTTTTTTTTCATGTGTACCCAACATAATGATGCTATTATCAGCATTTTATCTGTTTCTTTGCTCACGGGGGCTGAGGAGACAGGCAAAAGGGAAAAAATACAGAAAATATACATGAGAAGTTAAGAAGGAAAATTATCTAATAAATACAAAGTGTAAAGAGATAGGTACACAAAAAAGTTAAACTTTTCCTAGTCATGACTCCAATTTGGGATATTTACACAAAAATTTATCACAAATGTTCAAATATAGAGGTGAAGAAGTGTTACTTCTTTTTTAGGATTTTACTTAACATTTCTGTATATGTTAAGGTGTTATTTAATATTGCGAAATTCTAAGAATATATATCTTGTTAATACATTTTTAAATCATAGATGGATAAGATTTTGGACTTATAGGAAGAAATAAATTAAAATAAAATTAAAAATATAGTTTAAGTAATTTTAAAAGCACTAAAATTGAATTTGAATTAAAGTTTAGTTGCTTTTTATAATACTTAATATTATCACGTCGATAATTACTAATTATCATATACTATTTAGACTATTTAAGTGCATACATATAAGAAAATATCTTAAGGGGATGAATCTATGTATATACAATATACATATGTATTTTCTGCTTTAATTTAATTTTTAAATATGTACCTATAGATTTGAAAATGTTGCATCTGGACGTACCTGCGAGATGAGATTTAATTAGTTAATATCCCTCAACGTCGCCGATGGTACGGGTGGCCGAAAGATGTCCAGATCAACAAGATGTTAGAATAGAATTGTTTTACACACTCAATACTTTATTTCACTGATTAATTTAATACAAGAATTCATGAGATATTTCGATGCTGTCGCGTGAACGTCTAACAGTAGAATGACAATGGCGGGTAGAAAATATTAGGATGTCCCATAAGGTTACCATCCAACACCTCCCCCGCCTAAGGAGAATATCGCAGCGGACGTCGGAGGGTCTCACGGTTGCGTAGTCCATAACGACGTCGAGCTGATTCGAATGGTGGGCGTTGTAGCGGTGGTGATTCAGGTGTAGCAGGAGTAGGATCCAGTTGCGCTGGTATTGGAGCTGTATCCTGGTGAACCAACCACAATGGCAAATCGTCATCACTCTCAGAATTTTCTGGGTCAGCAGTCTGAGATGTTTGATTTGAAGGAGACTGTGCATCAGAAGAGTTGTGCGAATCCTCGTAGCGTGGTCTCATTTGATTGACGTGAGCGCGAATAATGCTACCATTGGGCAAGCGTACGGTGTAGATAACATTACCCTTTCGCTCAATTGTCTCTCCTTCAACCCATTTGAATCTTCCTCCGGGAAAATACTTCTTCACATACACTCCCTCCTTCCTTTCGAAAGTACGTCTCTTTGCTCCATGTTTGGCATTGTACTGTTCCTCCATCTTCTGATTGCGCACAGGGTCAGTCGGTTCAGTAGGTGGTGCGAGGAGATCAAAGATTGTCCTCGGTCGACGTCCAAACATGATCTCAGCCGGAGATTTTCCATGAGGAACGTTCTCGTTAGGAGTAATGCGATAGGTTGTGAGAAACTTTTGTAGAGCCACTTCAGCAGAGTGGTCGTTGTCCATTTTCTTCAAAGCGCGCTTGAGAGTGTCCACGAATCTCTCTGCCTGTCCGTTGCTGCTTGGAGAATACACGCATGTACGAATATGGTTGATGCCATTGGACTTGCAAAATTCACTGAATTGAGCGCTAGTGAATTGCGTTCCATTGTCTGTGACGATGACTTCAGGCAAACCAAAGCGTGCGAAGGTTTCCGTGAGCATGGAGATCGTGTAGCTTGATGTAGTGGTTGTCGTGCGAAAAATTTCTGGCCACTTGGTCAGTGCGTCGATGACCAAGAGGTAGTAACTTCCATTGACAGGTCCAGCGTAATCAATATGAACACGTTGCCATGGACGTGTAGCAAGCGGCCATGAATACAACTCGGATTTGATTGGTGATTTCGCTGCTATCGCACAATCCTGACAAGTTTTCACGACATGTTGCACATCTGCATCCAATCCAGGCCAATAGACGTAGCTCCTTGCAAGCGATTTCATTTTGGTGATTCCCGGGTGTGATGAATGCAACTGCTTGAGGATTTTTGCGCGGTATTGCTGTGGAATCACAATCCTTTCATGATAAAGCACACAGTTGTTGTTCAAAGACAAGGAGTCTCTGATCTGGTAGTAGCGCTTGAGTTCATCATTGGTGATGGATTTCGGTGTGCTTGGCCATCCTCCAACAATGTATTTTGAGACCTGCTGAAGTGTTGGACAATTCTCCGTTGCAGAACGAATCATCTTGTAGCTCACTGGCAAATGAGATACGACGTCATCGATGATCGTTGAATCAAGGTGCTCTTCGAGTTTAAGTTGGGCAATGATGTACTCGTCTTCAGACCTCGGATGATTTGCAATCAATCTGGACAGGATGTCAGCGTGTCCAAAGTTCTCCGTTGAGATATATTTGATGTCGAAATGATATCCCAAAAGAACCAATGCCCAGCGTTGCAATCGATTGGCTGTATGAACGGGTATGCCTTTCTTTGATCCGAAAATTGTGAGCAATGGCTTGTGGTCGGTGTACAGTGTAAACTGTCTGCCATAAATGTATTTATGAAATTTCTTCACAGCATGGACCAGAGCCAAACCTTCCTTCTCGCTCTGAGAGTACGTTTTCTCAGCATCCGTAAGTTTCCTCGCAACGTGATAAAAAGCCTTCATTGATCCGTCAGGGAACTGATGATAAGCCACGCCACCAATTGCGTGAGACGATGCGTCGGCAGCGATGAGGATTGGCAACTTCGGATTGTAGTGAGTGAGAAGCATTGGAGATGTGAGGATTTCTTTAAATTTCTGAAAAGCGCTCTCACATTCCGCAGTCCAACGGAAAGGTGTGTTTTTCTTCAGCAGAGCATCCAGAGGGGCGCGAAGATCACCCATCGATTTGATGAATTTTCCCCAAAACTGTATGGCACCCAAAAAACTCTTGACTTCGGACGCGTTTTTTGGTGCTGGCATGTCGCGAATAGCAGCGACTTTCTCTGGGTCTGGATGCAGTCCGGATTCATCTACGACGATGCCCAAGAACTTGATTTCAGAGGAAAAAAATTTGCATTTCTCCATCCTGACGTGAAATCCAAAGTTTTCGAGTCGTTGGAGAACCTTCTTGACAACGACAAGATTCTCTTGCTCAGTTTGGGTCGCTACGCAAATATCATCGAAGTAAACGATCACGTTATTTATTCCCGCCAGCATGGTCTCAACAAGTTCCTGAAAAATACCTGGGGCGCATCGAATACCAGGTGGGAGTCTGTTGAATCTAAACAAGCCACGTGTGGTGTGAATTGTCAGAATTTTGCTTGACTCTTCGTCAACAGGTACTTGCAAATAAGCGTCTGAGAGATCGATGTGGGAGAAAACGCGAGTATCAGAGAATTTTGCGAAAAGTTCATCTGGGCCGGGAATGGGGTAATTGTGCGTTTCGATTGACTCATTCACACCTGTAGAGTAGTCTCCACAGATACGAATGCGACCATTTGGCTTGCGAGTCGCGAGAACTGGAGTAGCCCAAGGTGAATACTCAACTGGGGAGATGACACCAGTCGCTTGAAGTCTTTGGAGTTCTTCATCCACAAGCTCGCGTGCGTGAAAAGCAACTTCTCGTTTCGGACGAAAAATTGGAGTGGCACCCTCCTTGAGATGAATAGAAGCCGTGAACTTTGTACACATCCCAAGTTCTTCATTGAAGACAGCGGGAAAAGAGTTTTGCAACTCTTTCACAGCAGCATCCTTGTCGAAATTCGCGTTGACAGCGTTGCAGAATGCCGTTGGTGCAACATCCCACAAATTGAATGCGCTGATCCACTCAATGCCAAATAGGTTTGCATTTGCGGCTTCCGATACAAATGCGCGAATACGCTTTTCCTGACCACGGAAAGAAACATTGCAAAATAACTCACCGGAAATGTTCATCGGGTTGGTCTGTGCGTCCTTGAGACCAATGTGAGTATTCTTCAAAGAAGGCGAGCCAATCTGTTTCCATGTATCGCGTGTGATGATCGTCACATCCGCAGCGGTATCAAATTGGAATTGGATTGCGTTGTTGTTGACACGCACTGTAAGAAATTTCCTGTCCACGAGGGAAGCAGCATTGATAGAGTAAACTGCGTTTGTGTTGCCAGTCTTCTTCTTTTGCTGAAATTTCTTGGGTTTTTTTGATGAATCGTCTCGCGTAGGTGGACAATAAGACGTTTTATGACCCACTTGATTGCATTCGTCGCAGCGAGAGTTTTTGTGGGGACAGTCAGCTACGAAGTGCATGTCACCGCACTTGAAACATGGGCGAGGCGGCTTCCCTTGTTGGCCAGAAGCTTTGCTTTTGGGTTTGGACACATTCCCTTTTGCTGCAGGAGGATCCTTTTTGATGGCTTTTATCTCTTTGGCGCCAGAGATACCTTGTCGAGAATCCTGTTTTGCATTGGCCAGGCGTCGCGCCTCATCAGTGAGAAATTCGAGATTGATTTGTTCCGCGGGGAGCGTTTCAAGTTTTGTCAGAAGTTGTTCGCGAATGTACACATCCTTCTCACTCTGTAGACTCAGCACAAAGATAAGTGCCTTGAAGTGATCTGACGGGCAAGATCTGACTTGAAATTCTTCACAGTGCTTGTTGACGATACCAGCGTGCGTCGTGAAATCGTCGAGATCATTTTTCACCAGTTGCAAACACTTGCGTCGGCGGCAAAAAAGAGATTCTCCGCGACTGAAAAGTTTTGTGAGTTTCCGCACCGTATTCTCAAACGAAATCTCTCCTGGATTCTTCGGCAGGACATTGTTAGCGTATCTGTCATAAGCTGAAGCATCAAGGCGTCTCATGAGCAATCGTACACGGGCAGCGTCTGTCAGTGCTTTTCCGTCTTCAAGAAATGTGTCGCGATATCTGTTGTACCAAGATTCGAACGTCGAGCCACTTTCCGGATTGAATGTGAATGGCGTGATAGAACGCGCGAGGCTGTCCACCAAAGCTTCAGGTGTGGCTGTGTGAGATTGCCCAGCCTTGAGATTTTTCACTTCCTCCGTGAGAACACAGAGAGTTTGCAGCATTTGTGCCTGCACTTGAGTTGGGTCGCCCAACATTTTTGCAAAGTGAGGTTATGTGCGTCCGGGAAAGCGACACGTGGCAAAAATTTTCTCGAAAAAAGTATCCGGGCGAGTGTGAGGGATCAGTCCAGGTCCTCGTTCGCCAGATGTTGCATCTGGACGTACCTGCGAGATGAGATTTAATTAGTTAATATCCCATCCTCGTCGCCAGATGTTGCATCTGGACGTACCTGCGAGATGAGATTTAATTAGTTAATATCCCTCAACGTCGCCGATGGTACGGGTGGCCGAAAGATGTCCAGATCAACAAGATGTTAGAATAGAATTGTTTTACACACTCAATACTTTATTTCACTGATTAATTTAATACAAGAATTCATGAGATATTTCGATGCTGTCGCGTGAACGTCTAACAGTAGAATGACAATGGCGGGTAGAAAATATTAGGATGTCCCATAAGGTTACCATCCAACAGAAAATAACAAACAAAACTATATTTTAGACAAATCCTCTTGTAAAGTCATATTTCTTGATTTTCTTAAATTTTATTAGACTCAAATATTATTACTATTAAAGCTCAACAACCCTATGAACTCTGAAACTTAAGATAATTTCATTAAAAAAAATTGGTCTATTTGATTTATTAAGGGGGGTCTCTTGGGAAAATTGTTAGAATTTACATAATTTTTAACGATGTAAATTTCGGGGTTTTTCTTAAACTTGGTTTTCCGATGTTGGTTACATTTGTACCCTAATTACTGAAATGTAAGAAAATCACTTTTCGCCATCTTAGGTGCGACGCCATCTTGAGATTTTCAGACTTTTCCGCAGAACTGCCCTAAAACACAAAGGTAGGTTTTTCTCAGGATCTACTGGATGGATTTTGATGGGGTAAAAAGCAAATGAAAGAGGAAATACCAATGCAGATTTTGATGTAGCGGAATTTTGAATTTCCTTTCTGGGGCTGAGAAAAGTGGAAAAACGTCAAAAATATCAGAAAAAATTCACATTTTTCCACTTTTCTCAGCCCCAGAGTGGAAATTCAAAATTCCGCTACATCAAAATCTGGATTGGTATTTCCTCTTTCATTTGCTTTTTACCCCATCAAAATCCATCGAGCAGATCCTGAGAAAAACCTACCTTTGTGTTTTGAGGAAAATCTCAAGATGGCGTCGCATCTAAGACGGCGGAAAGTGATTTTCTTACTCTTCAATAATTAGGCTTCAAATGTAACCAATATTGAAAAACCAAGTTTAAGAAAAACCCCAAGAAAAATAAAAATATTTAATTTCACCAGCTCTCCCAAGAGACCCCCCTTAATTTAATTACGAAGATTTTTGCTGAAATTGCTAAAATTTCTCATTTACAATAGCAAGATTCTATTTAGTGGTATTATTTTTATACATTATTTATTTGATCAATTTTAATGGCAAGGAATTGATTAACTAAATGGCTAATAGGAAAATGAGAAGAGGTGAATAGTTGTCCCCAGTATTTTCATTTAATTAATATACAATGACATTTTTAATGAGACTGTAGACAGGAGAAATATTTTTGAGAACATGCATGCACTGAGGAAAGGCAGTGGATTGAGTTGCGGTTTGTTGCGTTCGAGGACGCAATGGAAGGGACAATTAAAATTATATCGTCACTTCACAGTAAAATAAACAAAGCGGTAATAAAACAAAGGGAAAATCGTGGAAAAACCACAAATATTTCCAATTAAACACAGACAAATTATATTTTTTTTCACTTGGCATTGCCGCGAAAAATCAATATTTAGGAGACAAGGAGAAATTAAAAATACAGAGAAAATTTCTATTTGATAAGTGTTTATATGCAACACATATACACATATGCATGTATATATACATATGTATACATGTATGTGGGATTTTCTGTGTGGTTTGAAGTTGAGCATGGTGTGGGGAATGTCAAGGATTTAGCTAAATAGGGAAAAGCGGTAAAACTCACTTGGAAGTAAATAAAAGAAGCATTTTCTCTGAAGTTTATCCTACATGAGATATTTGAAGAAAGTTCTGCTAGAAAGCGTGCGTAATTAAGTGAGAGATTTATATAAAATCCTTTGCAAAAGATGTGATGATGACTCTGTCTGATTTTAACCATACTTCTTTGAGTATTATGGAGTTTATCCAAGAGAATATCTAATAAGGATCGTTTAAAGTTTAAATACTTTTATCAGAAAACTCCCCCATCGTTGCAGCCATAATCCCCAGTCATTTGTTGTACACAGAGCTTTCCGCGCAGAAAATCACAAAAATCAACTATTAGGTGATTCTTGTTTTCACACAAAGGAATTAAACACCCATAAATCACTCCTGGGAAAGTGAAAAAGCTCCCATCACGCCAAAGAGGAAAAATTTTCACGAACTTTACCAAACATGCAAAAGTTTCTTCTCAGGAAATCAGCGTATATAACACAAAAGGAGAAGTCAATTTGATAAATGACTCAAAGATTAAATTAACAAATTGAATTGTTATAGTTTTATGAACACGATTTAAATTGTTGATTCACTTCTGTTGCATTTTCGCGTTTCAATTGAACGCGTTCAACGACCCATTAGAATCATTTATCATTTTTTGCGAGCAAGCAACGAATCTCTACACTTTTAGAACGACGCCTCTAAGTGAATCACTCATCTATTTCATTCCATTTTCCTCCCGACAACGAAACACTATTGTTTATCAACAATTTTATTTCTTTGCCTTCCTCCACAAATGTGAACAACCTTTCCGAAATATTCCATGAAACCGTCCAAATAAAGAAAAAAAATAGAACATAAAAGAGAGAAAATCCGTCTGCTGGAAAGTCGTATAAAAAAGCTCAAGAAATCGATAGAAGTGGCATATTAAACAAATATTGATGGGTCGTAATTATTGTCTCTTTTTGACCACAAAGTGCTGATAAGGCAACACACTTTAATGGCGCAGCCATATGATTAAATTTATATTGTGGCATTAAATTAACTTTAACTTGGTCTGCTTTGCCAAAGGAATGCCATTATTTATGTAGGTCCCCATTATTCTGCCCATGTTCAATGTGTCCCCAGTTGGCATAGGTCAGGATTTAATGCGCAATATCCAACTCAATGGAGATTTTGCCCCATAGCTTTATCACACAATAATGGACCAAATAAAACTTCTTTTGATTTTTCTTATTTCCATTTTTTTCACTTGAAATTTTGCGAATTACAATTTCTCTTATTGTTCTTTTTATATTTAAGTGTAGGTTAATTTTTTAAAATTATACTTTTTAGTATTTGAATAAGAGTTGTCTATATTATAACTTATTACAAAAAAGTTAGGTACTTAACCTGCTGGCCGCCAAGACCTTGGAGCTTCCTTAGAGCGCCAAGGTGGGGTCGTTGAACGACCCCAAGAAGGAAGTCGATTTTCTCATAAACTATAAAACCGGGAACTGTCGGGTCACTACCTTTAGACTCCTTATATAGTCCTCTTGCCCCTTGCATCACAAATTCGCCACCCGGAAACACGCAGAAGAAGATATTAGGGAAAAACATTTTTCACTCATTTTTCACACTTTCTTCGTGAGAAATTTGCCACGAAGATGACCGCAACTGCTATTTTTTTTCACTACTTCCCCACATTCCCCTCACTTCCCGCATCGTGATAAATGGCAATATTTCTCGAATATTCTTTATTGTTTTGCACATTTATATGCTTCTAATTATGTTTTATGTTGTTTATGTCACTTATTCGCGATAATTCTGACACTGAGAAGGTAAAGTGAGAAAGTAAACACAACCCTTCAACCCCCTTCAACCATATGATTTATGATGTGACTAACTTCATTCTAAGAAATTTTCCGCAGCATGGCCGTTACACCAATTTTTGAATTCCCTTCTTCTACATTTTCCTTAATAACTTTTCTTGTGGTGGACGGATTGAGCTGAAATTTTTACACAACCTCCTCAGATAACCAAAGAACTTATTTCCAAAAGATGGGAATGGTATCTTTTATATTTATTAAGTTATAGCACGAAATATAGGGCTGGGGTCGTTCAACGACCCCGCTTGGCGGCCTAGAGGTTAATGATTTATGCTCAACAACGTTACAGTCAAAATACGATTTTGGAATTTTTGAATACATTTTACTATAAACAACGATTTTGAATTTTAAGTATAGTACACAGAAGCTATTGAAACAGTATTGTACATACATATGTCTACTACATAAAAGCTCTTCCATTCCGAGCCTTTTTAAAACATAACCCGCACAAAGAGGAGTTCATGGGACTCGTGAAAATTTATCGTTGTATTTTATGAGCTAATATAATTTGTTTATTGATAACTTCAGAAAGCAAGGACAATATTTCTCTACAACTTTTTTCTTACATAACCCTTTTTTACCCATTACCATGAATTTTCGTTTCAACAAAGGAACCCAAAGGTATCCTGCTGCTGAATTGCCGCGTTCAACAAAAAAAAGTCTTTTTATGTTGATGAAAAAAATCCTGCATCCTTACACACATAAGACACCCAAAACAGGTTAATTATGCAAATATTGGTGGTATTGTGTGATTATTTCAGGATGATTGTTTTTCACAATGCAAGTGCACACAGAATGAGAACCCCGTCGTCTAACATTGTCAAACGATCACGTAGGAAATTGAATTGAAAATTGATTCCGCGTATGATGGCTCGGAAGGATGATGTGTTTTGTTATTCAAATTGGGGGTGCCACATTGCTGCAATGTATATGAACTATGCTGCATAATTTACATAATTTTATATCTCTTCGATGTTGTAAATTCCTTGGCAGCACCCATTGATGACTTTTTTCCCTCTTTACCTATTTCTCACGGAAAATTAATGATGATAATCCTTTATTCCTTCAACGGTATGGATAAATGAGGCAATGCTGAGAAGTCGTTAGGGAGGAAAGCGCGCAACCCCTTTTTGCTAGCGGATGGATTATACTGCATGGCAGTTATGATGCTTGTCTATTGCCTGTGATTCCTTCACGCTCCTTCCTTTTTTTCATGCCATTGCCAACCACCATCGTGGCGAAGAAAAGGACTCATTATGTGAAAAAGTGCAGCATCTGACGCTCTCAACAAGTTGCTTCTCCGAGGCGTCATGAAGTCAGCGTTTTGTTGAAGCCCTTCGCATACAAATTTTTGGTATATATGATACAACCGTCACTTTCATCAATCTGATTGCGCATCAAAAGATGGTTCACAAGTGACAAAAGTCAGGGCGTCTTCTTTTGCAGATCCATCATCTTCGCATCCCTGCGAGGGAACCGCGATGGACCGTGTCATTATTCATACGATTAGAATAAATGAAAGAAACACCAGTGGACAAGATGCATCGTCACACCAGGATCAACGCAAACAACATAAAGGACTCTCTGGGCTGAGGAGTCTGCGTGCAAAATTGCAGAACTAAGATTAATCGTGGGGTTATTTCCGGTCGAACGGGTTTCTTCGATGGCAGGTTTTTTTTGAATTTGATATGTAGCAACATCCACCAGTGGGATTTATGTATGTCCATACACCCGAGCCCACTATATGGAGTAAGAGTCAAGAGCGCACACAGCTGAAAGATGCGAATAAACACAGAGGGAGAAAAGATATAGGATTGATGTTGAAGAGGAAAAAAAAACAAAGACATGATATATGCAAGCGGACGGCAATCTGGTTTTCAGGTGGAAATGGTGGCTCACTTCTGCCCAGCACAATCGCCGCTTTTCGGGCGTCTTTTTGCTCCTTTTGTGTGCAGAAAAACACAAAACATGAGCGGAGCGATCATCAAGACAGTATAATACGAGAGCAACGATGAACTTATGACTCATCAAAACACCACCGATAGAGATCAAATCAATATACATAGAGTGGCGTGATGGGGCGGACAACTCACTCATTTATTGTGCTCAAGATTATTTCTGGCCACTTTTCAAATTATATTGCTATATGTTTTGGAACCCAAATGAACCCATATAGGTCGGGCTGTCTGGAAACTCTCTCTTCTTGTTTCCAAAATTTGGAATTATAAAGGTGAGATTTCAAATAAGTTTTTGCAATATTTTTAGCTGTAATGCAAGATATGAGTCAATCGTATGAGATATAAAAAAAAACTTTTTTTTTATATATATTATTGAACCAGCAGTGATTATATTCCCGATGGTAAACTCCGTAAAAATCACTGCAAAAACACTATCTAAAACTAACTATAAAGCTCCTTAAATAACCTTTTCTACAAATTGAATGCCCCTGGAATTATTAAAAAAAAATCCTGAAGTAGTTAAAGCCATAATATAGAAAAGTGCATTATTTTTATTAAACCTACTGATTGATACCTATATAAGTAACTAGTAAAGATTCTGCTGGAGTTTTTTTTTGCACGGGCAACTTGGAGCCCCTTTCGTTGTTCTCACTCTCGCCAGATGCACGGAGATGACTAATGTTTTGCGTATACGCAGACATGGGAAATTGATGAGGTTCTTACAGGTAAACCATTATCACATTGAATATTTAATTGAGGAGTTGACATGCAAATTCGAATGCATTGACAATAGATCAACAATCATCAATCAGGGAGGGATTAATAAATATAAAGCCATGATGGAAAAGAGTGTTATAAAAAAAGTAAAAATATTTAAAATGAAGGAACTATTAAATTAAGTATACACCTGAGAGGAGTTTTGCATTTAAAATAATCATTAGTCTTTTGAGCCCCTCTGTGTTTTGCTAAATATTTCAGGAAGCTATTACCTCGGAAGTTTCCGTTTGTGAGGGGTGCTCGAGCGGACTATCTATTTTACATAATGCCAATGGAAGTTGTTGGTAAAATAGAATTAAATGTGATTTTGATGGATGTACATTAAATTAATAGCTAATCGATTATTTTCTTGTGTTTTAATTAAATAATTTATTAGTCATTTTGGTCTGATTTTGTCATTAGCCTCCTCTCTGGCCAGGAAGGGGCTATTATTTGGTCATTTGATCGTGGGAAGTGTTGCACATTTTATCTTTCTATTGGGAAGCCACATCGCATGGATGTTATTTTACCCTCAATTATCGCCCCTCGAAATCTTGTTTTTGATTTTATTTCTCAATTTGTGGCCATTCCGTGTATATTCCACCTTTTTCAAAAACATTATGGTAAAAAAACCCACACATACTGGATGAGCATACATTTTGCCATTCATGTATTCATGAGGGATGAACATAAAAGGGATAAGTATGTTATGTATTGATATCAATCAGACAGTATAATTGAAGATAATTACTTTTGATTGGGCTACAATTAAATTTAATGAGATTATTTTGAGATCACAACTGGGACAAAATAGCCTCTGATGATTGACATTTTTATTCATAAAGAAAATTTTTCAGCACCAATACAACCATTTGAGGCGCATAATTTTGTGGTGAGTGGGATTTGTAACACGCCACATGAAAGAAGGGCAGAGGAGGTGCAAAAGTTGTGCAAAAGAACCTGATGAAGTGAGTCATTTTATTGCCGTCCAGAAAACCAAATTACTTTTTCTTCTGCTATGGTTTTTTTGTGCTAGCAGCAAAACTTGGGAGGGATAGTCGGTGCAGATGAGGACACCTGCAGCACATTGAGAATGGGTAAATGTAACGAAGGAGGGACAAAAGAGATGAGATTTTTCACAAATCTTTAGTATCCTGTTTGAACTTCTTTTTGTGCTAGAGACTTCGACATGGGACGTCTTCGATGACTAAGCCGGCCGATTTTATGTTTTCAGTTCTCTTTGCGCATAGTGTTTGATTTTGACGAGGAAGACCTCCATTTTTTTGTTGGTAGAAATAGAAAAATATGACTTCTCTTTTCTTGCTGTATCGTATTTGCTATGCTTGAGGGATAGAATAAAGAACCTTGGGCCATCTTATTTTTGTGGGTCCAGCACAAGTGTGTTTAAAGTTTTGGGCAAATCATAAAAGACATGGGTCTTCAAAAAGGTTTTTTGTTGTGTTTTTACTCTCACCATGCACACAAATTTAGGGAAAAATAAACACGTGTGCATTTATGCAAAAAATATATAACCGACAACATAGTAAATTGCCTAAATATGTAGTTAAAATTACACTCACAAAAATATATAAAATATTTATTATAAAAAAGTTTAAACATTTTTAATGCAAAAGACGAGAATACATATATAGGGTTTCAATTTAAGTAAATCAATTGTTTTGAAAAATTTCCTTAAAAAATCACGACCAAAATATAGATTTTTTGAGCTGATATTTTTTCATTAAATAATATTATACCAATTTTGCGTTTATAAAATGTTTACCCAACCCGTTTAGTTCCCTCATCATCTATGACCCCCATTTAAAAATTTGTAAGATAGATTATGCTGAAAAGTGCAGGAAAACACGCACTTTTCAAAAAAACCTGTAGATTAAATTAAATGCGAACCCTACCTCCTAAGCAACTGTGTAGATATGGCAAACAATTTAGTGAGCAGAGTGTAAAATTATACGTTTTAAAATCGCTAATTGCATTTTAATTTTATTGCTGTTGCCCGGGGCTGGGGTTAGGTTTACGGAGATGATATATGTCTTTTACATGATACGATTTCCATCTAACTCCCGGTTTTTCCTACCCATACATCCAGCAATTAACGTGGCGAATTCACATTTCACCCCAAACATTTCAATAATTCATTGTTCCGCAGCCGCAATTAAACGAAAAGTGTGAATTTATATGGAAATCAAAGAGTTATCTATTGTGGTGGTAACAAAACGCTGTATAATAAACTCAAGAGAGTATGGAGTCTGCAGACAAGGAGAATTTTTGGGATGCTACGAAAAGGGGTTCTTGTGTGTTTGCATTTACCGTGAAAACGAGGGATATGTATGTTGACTACATATTTACGACCTCTTCGATTATTCGTTAGTCACTACATGTATGTTCATTTAATTTAAATTTATTTATTTACATGCGTTAATGTGTGCCTTCTCATAGAAGGTTTGTCTTCGCCTATGATAAACGGTGGCTAAGAATTTATTTGATGGCTCGTAAATGACTTACGACTCCACATAGTGCGCTCCCAAAAAAGGGGTATTACACACACAGTGTATGAACAAAACGCACGCATTTTCGGCCCATGTGATGAATAAGTGTGAAAATATGTAAATGACTGTGCAACACCATAATTACTCGCTCCTTGTCCTGCACACCCAAAAATCTACTGTTCACAGATTAATACTTGGCAGCTACAGTCTCGTTGCCCACTAATTTCGAATGCATTTTAATATACGAGAAACTAGAATGGTTTTATAGCAACACATTAAATGACTTTTTCTCGAATTAATACATATTTTTTGGACGCACTTCCAAGAAGATCAATTTAAGCCGCGTGAAGACACAGTGACTAATCCATTTGACAAATAGCAATAACTGTACATGTTGGATATAGTGGATAGTTTTTCGATGGCATCAAAAGGTTCCGACGAGGGTCTTGCGATCGATAACTCTTTCTCATTAATTTTGATCTCCTACCGAAAGCATAAACAACAATCTCTTGGGATCTGTTTAAGAGATGTGAGCTTTGTAGTTTTCCGGGGTCGCTCTTATTAGAGATTTTAAACATTTTTTTGTACAATTATTAAAAATTGATATGATTCAACATTGGATAAGAGACTACAGTAAGCCAAAAACTCAAAAAAAATTAATTTATTTTTCTTAAGGATTAATTAGTAATTGATTGATGGACAAACTATATTAACATTATGTGAAGTTAATTTAGTAAAATACATACTTAATACATTTCCTATATTACAGCATAATACTAAAACATAAAAAACAATTTTTTTTTTCATTTATAAAGGCCACCCTGTCGACTCACACAATGTATCATGCACAATACTTCAGAGTCGAACGTCTTTACGGAAAGACTCAAGAAAGATCTCAAAATGAGTCATAAAATGCCAAAATAATGCATTCGACCATTAAATGAATAATAGAGTTTGGAGTTAAAGGAAAAAATAATCCTCACTTTTTTACCATCACAAAAGCAAGTTTAAAAAATTGCGATTTTACACCTCTGGGAGATGATTTAATAAAACTTTACTCTTTTTTTCACGGATCAGTTGGTAATAAAGAGAGGGATAAAGAAGCAGAAAATATATATTGATTGCTACTGTTTAGGTGCTGTGAGTCTTTTTCTGCATAAAACTCCCCGAATATCAATGGCATGAAAATTAATCGCGAACAATGAATAAATTTGTGGTTAAATCTGCGATGCATAAAAATTTATGAATTGTCATCCAACAGGTAATAATAAATTCAAAAGTGCAACCCCAAGAACCAGTAGCGTATATAAATGGCTCAAAGGAGCTGTTGCACAACAATGAATGAATAATTGCGAAATGCTGGCAAAAGGATCCGAAGGAAGAAAGGCTGCACACAATGGAAGAGGTAAACCTGGAGGCTGTACTTTTTTCCCCAGCCAGGCGAAAGGAAGTCTTGAATGCAAGATTTATTATTAGAATGACATAGATTTGCATTCATCAGGAGGCATCACCGTTTATTTGCTTGCCAAAATCATTTTTGATGAATCACTGACGCTATTGAGCAAAAAAATTGTATCAGCTAAATTTGCACGACTCGTACCATTGTGCCGTAGATGCGTCGCACATCTGAATTATAATTTTGCAGTGATTAATTGCTGAATTATGCGATAGCAATTTTTACTCAAAATCAAATGATATGCAGATTTTTTTTTGGGTAAAAAGACCCGAAAACCCATCGTCATGCGGGCAATGCGATACACAGGGAGATATATGGTGAAAATTTGCAGAAAGGGGTTGAAAATGCGCCGTGCCGAGAGATAATAAATCTTCTGCAGTGTTAATTTTATTTTAGATCTCTCTGTTCTCCATCGTCCGAGTGCACCACCATTCAATTACCACGGTAGATAAATCATAATCACATCGAAAGCGATTTTTTGGGGGTATTTTACCCCAGAGCTCAGCATATTTATGCACTGGACATGAGTGATCAAATATTTCAACACTTTTTCGGGGGTTTCTTTGTCACTGTTAGTCTCCATAGCGTGGGTAGAATAAAATGCTAACTTGTTGATTAAATTATAAAGAAAAAGAATAGACTAGATAATAAAAAGAACCCATGTAACATTTTTTGGTCGCGGCGACGTAATTTCAGGTCGCGGCAACGTCACGCCACAAGTAACATCGCACCTCGCCGCGACGTAATGGCAACGTAAATGGGGAATTTTTCGACGTCATAGCGACGTAACAACAAGGTCGCAGTTTCGTCGCTGCGACCAGGCATGTGACCACATACGTAACCGCGACGTCGCCGTTACCTCCCTGTTACGTCGTCGAGTAGCGATGACGTTGCCTTTACGTCGCGGTTACGTCGCAATTTTTCGCACTGTCTGTCTCTGTTTTTCTCTTGAACATTCAACATTTCTATATTTTCTCTTTCTTTTTCTTTATTTATACCAATGCCATGGTGATGGCGCCATGAGTTATTACAACAAATATCCATACGGAATAATTTCATGGCGACCATCGCGTATATTATTTATTTTTATATGCATTTTTTGGGAAGTCATCACACCTAAAAAATATATGCCAATTTAACTACCGTCGCGAAAATTAATGTAGATTCATATAATAATGCTCCTTTATTAAAAAATAATGATTTTCAATTATTTTATTGCCATTAAAAATTGAATTTTCTTGATTATTTTTTTTTATTTTTTCTAAAATTAGATTTATATATTCTAAGGTGGAAAAGCTTTAAAATATTGCTCAATATATTATATAAATTGAGAAATAATTTGTTAAAGTTTGCATTGAAATATTTGAATTCCCGCCAAAATAACCGCCGCCAAAAGCCGTCGCCATGACACCCAAAAAAATAAACTTCCATCGTCGCAAAATCCTACGACTTTTGTTGGACATTTCCAACATTACTCCATTTTCAGCTTTATTGTTCATATAATAAATTAATTATTTTAGAAAAATCATATTTTTTGTCTTATAAACAATAATTTGACCAAAATTAATTATTATGATAAAAAAGCAGAAGTTTTATATTGAGATTTTAGTCGTTAATATGAATAATTCTTTTTGTTGGAAATTCACCATTCAGACAGTCTTAAGATCTTAAGATTTCTTAAGAAAAGTTGAGAAAACTTAAGATTTCTTAAGTCAGACATAATTTTAGGCTAAATGTAATATTTTTTGATGATTTTTAAGATTTTCGATGTCTTAAGACCATCAGGAGCATTTTTTAAACTTAAGAAATAGAAAATTGTATTTATCAATTTAAAACAAAGAAAATGCATTTTTGAGTGTACAAAGAAGCTGTGTTTCTTTGAAGAAAGAATCACAGCTAAAATGTTACTTTTCAAGACAAATTCAAGTGTAGTAAGCTGTTTTTCTTTCATTTTTATAACTTTTTCCCGATAAAGAATAGAACAAACTGGCACTCAAAAGCACGGCTAAAAATTATAATAATTTTCCCAAAATATTTTCCTGAGTGATTTTCCCCAAAACACCCCCGGAAAATTCTTCAGAATCATTCAGTGCCCTTTAAACAAGTATTAAGAATGCTTAAACAATTCTAAGACTGTCATCAGTGCATGATGATTTGATTAAAGCGAATTTTTGCATTTTGTACACTCAAAAATGCATTTTCTTTGTTTTAAATTGATAAATACAATTTTCTATTTCTTAAGTTAAAAAAAAAAATGCTCTTGATGGTCTTAAGACATCGAAAATCTTAAAAATCATCAAAAAATATTACATTTAGCCTAAAATTCAGTCTGACTTAAGAAATATTAACTTTGTTCTTAAAAAATCTTTAGTTTTCTTAACTTTTCTTAAAAAAATCTTAAGTTTTCTTAAGAAATCTTAAGTTTTTCTTAAGAAATCTTAAGTTTTTCTTGAGAAATCTTAAGAAATCTTCTGTCTGAATGGTGAATTTCACCTTGTATTTGGTAAACGTGTCGGTTATTTTGAACAAAAATTGGTGGTACACAGAAGCTGTGCTATTCTTTTCTTCGAAAGAATCACAGATAAAAGTGATTATATTTGGCAAAAGATGGACAATTGGTTCCACTTATGTTTGAAGAGGAATTCTTTTTTTTTTCTAACGCAAAAATGTACTTAGCTTTAGTAAATTATTTAATAGCGAGTTTTCCCAGCGGATTTCTTCTGCGAATGCTTTATTAAATGAAGGAGAATTAAAAATGCTACAAAATAATGAAAGTAAAAATTGGTTACGTGGAATATTGGAGAAATGGGAAGCGAAAGAAAAGTTCACTGCCGAAATCTTGCGAGTTTCTTCGTAGGAAAATGGATTAAATATATAATGTTAAGCTTTCAAAGTACTTTCATTTCACATAGAAAGGAATTTACTAGAAAAGCTAAAAATTAAGAAAAAAAAATCAAAATGTTTTACACCAATAAAACGGGAAAATTCATGTATTTCCCAGCGCTTTTCCGGGAAATGAGAACGATTTTCTTGAGTGTTTGACAATTTCCAATGATAATTTAAAAACAAAATTTGGTTACGCCTTAACTCTTAAGGAAATTACCGTCATTTAATATCTCTTTACCGTCATTTTGACTAAATTTAATCATAATTTGACCAAACTTTCCGTCACTTTTGCTTTTATTACCTACTGGTGGCGCTCACCTGATAATGAGATGTGATAAATTTGTGTTAATTGTGGCTGTTGTGCATGTGTGGGGTGAATGTGGTGTGAATGTGGTGTGGCTGTGCGTACCTGTGAATTGTATCGTTGAATATTTATTAATTGTCTGTGATTCTGTATGTTGTGTGCACGTCTTTGAATGTTCTTCGTACCTGTGAATTATATTTATTATCAATTAATTGTCCTAGAGCCTTCCGGCTTGCTAAGGAGCAAAAATTTCGACAGGTACGGCTGGAGTTGTTGGCCCCTCGGTGATGTGTCCCGCAATTGCACTTCGCGCCAAATTTGTGATAAGCTTGAAAAGCACCTTGATCTGTGATACAATTTCTCACTCAACTTTCTGTGATACTTTCTGTGATAGCTTTTTCTGTGATGATTCGCCACCAAAATATCGCACGTTGTAAATAATTAATTCACTGTATTTGTCTTGTAATTGTACATAAATTCACAACTCCAACTTGTATATATTTAGCTTTAAGTTTTATTCACTTGTAAATACTATTTATTTTAACTCAATTGTACATATTCAATTGTACATAATTATTTTATTTAACTCAATTTTATTTCAATTGTACATAAACTTATTTAATTCTCCCGTCACCAATAATTTATTCTCCCCAAAGTCCAAAAAAATTGCCAAATAATTTGTCTGTGATAAACTCAACCGACTGTGATAATTGATTGCCAAAGACTGACTCTCTAATAGTGATTTTTCTTGTGCATTGCCAAAATTTCATTTGATAATAATCCCGCTCTTGCGGTTTTGCTTGCACGCGCATCACTTGTGATCGCGATGATCCCTCTTTGGAGCCTAAGCGACGACACCTACATTTTTCCAAACTTATCTTAAGCTATTAATACAAAATTAATATTTAAAAAAATTGTATTAAATAAACAAAATTAACATTTCAAAAAAGCGAAACCTTTAAATAGCGAATAAATAATATAGAAAAGAAGTACACTCACAGATTGAAAACATATAAATCACCTTTAAATAGCGTTTCGTGTCTTATGGAATATTAGAAAAGATGATTTTAAAATAGAAACTATCAGTAAAAGATTCGGAAAATTTAAAAATTTTTCTACTAAAATGCACCATAATCTAAGAATATTTTTCTGGATTTTTATTATATTTTTTATTATATATATTTTTTGTAATTTAATACAATTTTGTGAAATAAAATCGAGTTCATTTATTATTTTTGTTTCGAGCCAAATTATTTTTTTTTAAATATTTTTTTTCACTTATAATGATTTTTAAGTATTTTTTTCTTTAAAAAGCTATTAAAAATATATTTTAAAATTTTTAATAATAATTATTAGATTTGTCCAATACATTGTCCTGAAATTCCGCAGACAATGTCGGCGAAAGTTCTTTTGCTGGGTGCAATGAGAAAACTCCGTGACATTTCATGTCAAAGATTTTCAATTTCTGCCTTCAGAAGAAGAAATTGATCTATTTTCTTGCTAATTTCCACCAATGCATGCCATGTAATGCCATGAAACATTGATCCAGGTACTCTGGATTCTATGCTACCTTATATTTGTCCACAGCTAGAAGAAAATTCGCTGGGAAATTCCCTATTTATGTGAAGCTTCCCATTGTTTACATTTTTGGGGACGTTGCCGCGAGGTAATCGCTACGTAATAACGCGACGTCGCAAAATTACTTAATTGGTCGCGAAAATTACCAACGAATACATCTTATGATTTTATGCATTTTTAGCTATATTTACGCCCACGAATCCACTAAAATATCCTTGCTCTCCCATAAAATGAAGATAGAGCAAGTAATTTGATTAAATAATTAAATATTTGGGCTATTTTGGGAAGGTAACAATCTTCCATTGCGAGTGTGGTCGCGGTTACGTCGCAATATGACCATTCGGTTACCATGCATTCATGAGGTCGCGAGATTACCAAATTGGTCACAAATGTTACCATGGGGTATGCTTCATTATTTTTAGCATAATTTATCATTTTTATGCCAACCAATTCATTGTATTGTCTTTGCTCTTCTATAAAATGAATATCTAGCAGGTTATTTGATGAAATAATTAAATATTTAGTCGGTTTTGCAAGGTAACAATAGGTCATTGAGAGTGTGGTCACGGCGACGTTGCGCGCGACCATATTGCGACGTTATGCCTACCATTTGTTCACGACGTCACAAGATTACCAAATTAGTCGCAAAAATGACCAAATGTTCTATTTTGATAAAAAACTAAATTATTGAAGTATTTTTGAGGATAATTTGTATTGGTAATTCATATTTTCTCATTTTATGATTTTTACAAGAAAAATTGCATTAGAAATGTGAAAATTTTGTACAATTTGCACAAAAATGTTTTCATGGTAATTTTTGTGACGTAAAGGTTTCGTAACAGCGACGTCGCAGCCGCTACCATATCGGTTGGTAACAAGGCGACGTAAAGGTTACGTCGGCAGAACGTTGTGTGACCAAATCAGCTCTCTGGTGGTCACAAAATGTTACATGGGAAAATTATATATATTTTTGAGTAAGAAAATGTAAATAACTCCAGAGATTTCTTTCTTTTTCTTATTTATCTATATATTTTTTTATAATAAATTTATATTACTGTTTTTAACTAAACTAAAACTAGGTGCAACCAGATCGATTTACAAACGAACACCCATTAATTAGTCAATGGTTAACCTAATTCAAATGCATTTTGATTGTAAATTAAAAATGGAGTTTTGATTTATGTTTTAATCCGAAATAGAAAGAATATCAAGTAAAACTTATTACCTAATTTATTTTGTAGTTTTATTCAAAACAGTTAAGTGATTTATGATATTCCGCCTTTGGAAGACAAATCTACCTAAAAAATTAGCATAAAAACAAACTTCTCTTTTGACTTTCCAGCTGCCAAAAGCCAGTTATATTTTATGAACTCGCACCATCCCACACCCTGTATAAAGCTAAAGTTAGGCTGTAAAAATTTCAATTTACTTTTAATGAAATGAAAATTTCGCCTCAAGTTAAATTTTGTGTGTATCTAAAGTTATGCATCTATGTACAAAAATATTTAGTGTATCATTTTCTGCTTCTGATATCAACATTCAAAAATTGCCCGAGGCATCGTCAAACATTGCTCATCTCGATTGCGTATTCTGGAATTATGAACTCCCGCACCCTATGGCGATGGAAACATATGGGATTGTGTGCCTTTCGTGGATGTTTAAATAAAACTCATCGCATTGATATGAGATCTATGAGATTCATAGGAGTTCTCTTCTCACAAAAGATTGTTCGTTCACATCACTTTCTCACAGTTAATTCATTGCGTTCCTTTTGCTGTCTCCTCAAACGCCCGCCGCAGAACCTTCCAAGAGCGGTACTTGGAGGGCTCAAATTTGTTGTTTTCATATGCTAATTTACCATCCTCCAGTTTAACAGCCAGCACATATGAATAGAACTCCACAATCCAAACACAGTGAGATGTGCTTTGTTGATTGAATTGAATTGCTCTGTGCCACGGAAAAGGCTGCTTACAGCTGAATTGAGGATGCGTTTCGCGTATCCCCGTAGGATGAGTGGGTGTGATTCCATGAAAGTGACATGTGCTATACCTCATATAGCAATCCACCCCAATTGAAACATATTTATGAACGAAATTGTGCTCAATGACAAAATTGACGAATGTGTTCTCACTCACATTCCTTTCACAGCCAATCTAACTTGATGATGATGGCAATTGTTTCCAAAAAGTAAACAATTAAAAACAGGGAGAAAATCTCTCCTGAGGATGAAAATGTAATTTTATATGTGGTAAGGGGCTCATTCGAGTAAAGGGGTTCGCGATGTTACTTCATTTGCATACTTGCTATTGAAAGTTTCTGATTGCATTTCATATTTGTCTTGTCTCTAATTCATGTCACTGCTCAAATAAATACATTTGAATAATGATCTGTTAATTGAGTTAGTTTTTTTTGTTCCACCCCCTTTAAGGTGCTTTTCCAGAGAAAAGTTTAAATATTGATACAGATAAATAAAAACATAAAATGTATCAGATTCATGCAAAGAAGCTCTTCGTAAATGGAATTAGAAAAAGTAAAAATAAAAGATATCACTTTCCTTAAGATTTAAGTATATGTTCTCCTATTTTAAGATATTTTTAAAATAATTTTAGGTTTTTTCTAAACTTGGTTGTATAATCCAAAGGGAATCAAACAGCGGTAAAAACCAAAATAATAATAAGAAGAAATATTTAATTATAAAATCATATTAAATAACCAGTTTATATTTACGCGCGAACCTATCTAATGAATTTAATCTCTATAACAATTATTATATAGTACCTCAATGAGGATATTTACATGCCTTTGTGAGTAGAGCAACCCACAATGTTTCACTAATTATTACCTCAGTGCTTATTAATTGAAACGAACCGTGGATTGTCTCTTAGGGGGTGGTTTCTGGATACTAAGGCAGTGGTTGTTTACAGTGGACAATGTCATGTACCGCAGTGTCTGCTCTTGATTGCTCATTGGGCTTAATTAAATGAAATTGAAGGAATAAAGAGATGTTCCTCGTTGGTGTCATCATCGTCAGCGCGGCCTCCTTTGCCATGAATAGACCCCTGATTGCGCCTTTGATTCCAGGAGACATCCATTATCCTGCAAGAGTGACTGTCACTGGGAATAGTTGGGAGAGATATGGACCCTCCTCCGTGGTCTGCGAGTCATTGTAGTGCGGATGATTGGATAATTACAGTGATGGACAGGAGTGGAAATTAGCGTTGGGATTCAAGTATATAATAATTGCAACAGAGATCACCCAAAAATTTGTGTGTAAACAATTACTTGCCTGGAGATGTCAATACGGCATACAATTGCTAATGTGGTCAATAAACATAATTTATGCTATACTTCACACAACTTTTGAGGCATTCTCGCTTGGCTGACTCCCCAATTGTTCTGACCAAGAGCACTGCCGATGGTTTGGCTTGGTGATGATGTTGACAGTGACGTGTGGCCAACTTGTGGAATTATTAGCATTTTAGCTTGGCACACTTTTCAGCTTTACCACAATTCTTCTTCCATTGAAATTTTGTCGCTCGATTGTCTGCAAATTGGCCCAATTTTGTACTCGATGCCTCTCAAGTATTTTGCCTGCCTGTGTAACCCGTAACCCACAAGAAAACATATTCTTTTTCACGCTTCTTGAGCACATAGAATTTTCGGGGTGATGAAGCTGAATGTCATGGGAAATTGTCATATCAATGTAGGAGATAGCCGAGATATAGAACCCATCCAACACAGCACAAAAGACAGTTGGTCACAAAGTCTTCTCACAGTAAATCAAGCTGCCTGGCACCAATTAGAGCTCCCCCAAAAATTAATCACAGTGAAATATTTGGATTTGTCGAAATTTCAAGAATGCCAATCTATAATTCCCCTAACAGCAACATGAGCAGCATTAATTTTCAAACATAGCGGAACACATTTTCTACCATATACGTGATACCCTTTGTGAAATCAATAATTTTAATCTGTATTACGACCAATGAAATTAGCAAATGAAACAAGAGAATTAATGAATTCGTAATGGTAATTGCAGAAGATGAGAAATGTAAGAAAAGTTAGCAAAGAGGTGCGGTACAATTGAATTTAATTTTGATACCTTCAGCCATCCTTTGGGGTTGAGTAAGACCACGGAGTTGAAATTTAATCTTCTTTTACCTTTGGGAAATACAAGGCCAACAAAGACTCCAAAGTCACTTTCATGATCATTCCTTTATCATCAGACACTTGCAACTTCTCTTTTGGATGAAAAGTATACTCATAGTTCCTTGCAAACTGACGCTATATGGTGTCTTGTCTTGGTCTTGACTAAGAGGTTGATAAATCAAAGAAACTTTGATCATTAATGTTTAAAAAAATCATTAATTTTTTTTTATTTTAAAAATGATGCTAGGGGAAATTAACAGGTTACATAAATATTTTTCCTTCCTAAATGAGCCTTACTTCCTTTACAGTATGGTAGTTTAAAATTAAAAACATTTTGCGCCATACTCCCTTGTTCCACAGTCCTTTGATCTTATTTTTTTTTTAATTTGAGTAAAGGGTATATATATTATCATTTAGAATTTTCTGAAACACATTAAAATGAAAATTCATATCCCCTTACAAGCAAGCAATCCACTAAAACCGTCGGGTAAATATGAGTTTAAGAAAGTCGTATAAAACTGCGAGCAAAGTCAGTCAGAGAGAAATCCTTTTCTTCCGAAAGTGCAAAAGTGATAAAGACTTTTCTCTTACATGTTGAGATTCTGTGAGCCACGAGAGATTTCCATCTACGGGTTGTAGACTAATTAAGAAATGTGCGCATAAACAAGGAAAAAAATCAACAAAATAGGAAATCTTCTTAACGGAAAAAGTTTGCCCGTGGGGATGCGGAATTTAAATACAACCTTAATTGAAGGTTATTATATTTCATGTTATCCTTTTTTGTTAAATTTGGGTGAAGGAGGTAATTGCTTGACTTCGGTCGGATTGTCATAAAGTGGGGTCGCATTTGGGGGCTGTTAATTCATCAGTAAAACAATTGGCTAAAGGACTCGGTGTAAAATAATTACTCAACGTAGCTTAGTTGTAAGAAAGGAAGGGTTAACATCCTCTATTCGAACGCGAAAGAATTTTCAGATGGGGGATTTAAAATGTTGAGCGCTTTTTGGAACGAGAACTCTTGCAATGGGATGCTGGCTCTTCCACAGAGACCGTCATATATGTAAATGAAATTAAATATAGAAAACAATCGAATGCCTGAAATAGTCACGACGTATGACCCATGTCCTGTGAGGTAACACAATGGACCAAGAGCAAGGTTTGGGGCCGTCAAAGCGAGCGAACCATGCGTGTGTCAACGTTTTAATTAAAAAAGTGGACAAAAGGGTGTGAACAAATGAACTTTTCAGGAATTTTTATGGTCAAAATTTCCAAATGAATCCTCCTCAATACATTTCAACTCTCCGGCACAATGACTGTCGGCTATATAAAATGAGGCACCTTCCACATTTTCTGCAATTCACTTTTCCCCGTATTTTCCTCGTAATTTCATACGTTAGATTTAATGGAATTCACAGAGTCTTGTAAAAAAAAAATGCTAAAAACTCCGAGGGGGTGAATTCGCAAATGTGAACGAACTGAAATTCTCATTAAAGTGAAAGAATATACACTTTTATATTGCTTTAATATACGACTTTTATTTCACCATCGTGATACGTATATTTTTGCCGTGGAACTCGTCAAATATTTTATTGCTTCTTCCTCTAAAAAAATATATATAATTCCATTGTGATCTCTGTCAGATATAAATTTCCCTCGATTTTCACCGTCATCCTCCCATGAAAATCAAGGTGTAAATTCGTTATATTTTACTACCTTATTAATATATAGAATTCAACCCTCACGCGGTGGTGGTTTCTGATAAAATTTTATAGATGTGTGATTATTTTGAACATGGGAACTTTTCACACTTGACTTCGTAAAGAGAAATGAAGAAATTAATGAAACGCAAGGGTTCGTTATATTTTCATGAGGCTGATTTTCTTGATTTAATTTTATTCTATTCACATTTCAGTCAAGTTATATGATTTTTTTTAACATTATAGCTCTTGCTAATATTTTTAAAAATATTTTATGTTTCTCCTATTCTATTGTTCATTGCTTGTAAACAATTTGCAACCACATAGCCACACAAGGACTAATATTTGTATATCATTCAAATCGTAAAGGCAACCCCTTTCATTTCCCCCAAAATATAAGAACAAAATGTAATAAATTGTAAAATAAAATATGCATATCACCAATTAATCACTAAAATTAAATTTCTCACCCAAAAGCCACCGTTCACGGGTCGTTTTGTTTGGAAATTGATTTAATAGGAACCGGAAGTTGGTCGACATAAATTTCAATTTTACGAGCCAATTTGCGATGGTATCTTTTAGGTCTTGTTTTTAGTACTAGAAGTATCCCTCACAATACTTGGTTTGAGTGAGAAAAAGGTATTCTGAAATTCAATTTAATTGGTAAACCGATGCAATGAAAAAAGGAATTGTGGATAATTTGGTGAAGCTATCTTATCGACGACTCAAATTGCATTGAAAACTCCCTCTTTAGATACATATATAAATTTATGAGGATTAACCGTCATATCGGTGTGAGAATTTACGTTTTTCTTTTTTTTTTCCTTCGCCCCTGCTATAAAAGATGCGGGATGACGCTACATTTTCACAGGTGTGTGTGCCTTACCTGTGCTTGGGGTGTTACATATCTAGTTTATAGTACAATGGGGAAGCGTCTCCTGCAAAAGTTCACAAGTGCTCTCAAAACCGTGACGATTTACAAGACGAAAGATTAGGGGTTGAATTGAGAGCGCACTCACGAGTGTTTGTAACCCGAAATTTATGCCCGAAATATCCCTCAACCCTCTTGAACAAAAAATATCTTGCCACCAAATATTTACAGGAGCACAAAAGTCCTCTTGTGCGGTGGAATATTTGCCTGTGCATAATCTCATTCAGATTTTTCATACGGCAAAAATCTTTTTCTTGTTCCTGAGACACTCATTGTGTTGCACGGAGTTTTGTCAATTTACTACCCCGTGACAAGATTATCCTCAAGTGTACATGAGTGTGCATATTTAATTTTGTAGCAATTTACCCAAGAAAAAATTCCTCACCGCGAATCTTCAGTTGTGACCATAAAGTTGCACTACATTCTCACCCAGCCAGTATTTCGTGAATAAACGGTGACAAATTAATTTACTGGAAGATTTCACATTCGTCTGGAATTGAGACACGACACAGTGGAAACATTTGGGATTTTTGCAAAAGAATGGAGCAAAGGTCAAGATTCATAAATGAATCACTACTGGCTGAATCTTGATTATGCAAATAGCTTGAGACGCTTTTTCCTCCCCGTACAACACCCCAGAGATTCTACGAATGCGGGTTTTTCATCTAAATGTTGCTTAGCAGACGTTCTCGTATTTCTAAGATGCGAATTTTTATTGTTCGATCTCGTTAAAAATCTCTGTGAGAGACTAAAACCGTTACTGTTTGTATTTGTAATGTTCTTTTACCCCTTGTGATTTAATCGGGGAAGATGTTTATAAGACAAAATACTTTACTTTACTTATTGACTCTAAATTACTGGAAAAATATATGATTTATTAGAATTGTTTACAGGATAGTTTATTATAATTTCTGAGTTATTTTTAATTTATAATCTTTAAGAATAGATTGATATCTCCGAATTGAGATTTCAGACATTCCTGTCGATTAGTTCCATAATTTTTCATTTAATTAAGTCTTGAGTGAGAAAAAAAGTTTTTTATCCAGAGCACAAAAGAATTATTCAAATGAATTTCTAAAAAAATATATTTGACATAAAATTGAGAGATTTTGTGACTCATTGAGATGGTGTGCAGAGAAGACCCTTCAGAGAGTGGATTAGTAATATAAATGAGATCAATTTATTTATAATTCGTCACAGGACAATGAGTACTTCACCTTCTTCACTCAAAAGAACAAGCACAATGGTGAATGACGGAAGAATATCGTCTAATTGGAGCTCATTGAATGGTCTCACCAGATATTAATTCTCTCCTCATTCGACGATACAACGAGCCAGGGATGGGAATCTCGAGTGTATGAATTACATAAGTAATCAATAACAAGACTTCAACCGGTGTGCGACGCGGTTAATAAATAAAAATAACGTATTAACCTCGATTAGTCATGCTGCTTAGTTCCTAAGACCCCGGAAAAGTTGCATTTTAGGCATTGTTACTACATAAGCTTACTCGCTGTATCGCCCCAGTAGGATGCGACATGAACAGGGTCGTCATTAGAATTATCCTCGATAACCCTCAAATGAAATTGAAGATGGCAAAAAGAAATGAATGATATTGTCTCACTGGGTGGCACGCGGAGATTCATTTCCACCCAAGGGAAAAAAATCACCCCTGAGAGGCGAGATGAAAAAGTCTGATGAAAAAAGTCCAATCGTTTCGATAAGGCTGAAAAAAAGAGACACACAGTAAATAAATATGCAAATATCACCGAGGATATTTGGAATAAAAGAAAAATATCTGCATACGGTAATAATATTCAAATCAGACTGGGGAAATGTGTATTTTGTATTTTGAGCGCGAAAAATTGATAAATGAAGGGTGACAAACTCGATACCTTCTGAGTGATTGTTTGGGGACCAGAAATCTGCATACAATGATGGGAATGTTGAAATTGAAAATTACCACCATCAGGACTGAGATGATTATCCTTTCTCGACGGAATAGAGAAGCACCCGGCATTTATAAATTTGATATCGTAACAAATAATCTCCAATTTCTGTCTTTTCTATATCATCTCCGTAGATGTAGCTTAAAGAGGGTCCCCAAGCTGATATATCGCTATACTTTTATCCATCATCGAGGAATTTACATAAACGTATCTCTTGTTCAGTAAAAGCATGACGAATTGCTGATAATTTACACATATGAAACTTCTCATGAGCCTCCGAATGAAGAAATCCTTCGGGGGCGAATGAAGGTGGTCTGGAGACAATTGAATCAAATTACCCCAAAGAAGGGGTCTTGATATGCCTTTCGGGGATTCTAAAAGCACCGAAGGCACACAGAGATATGGTGATAATGGCGATTACACTAAATGGGATCCTTACACTCATATATGGGTTTGTTATTCGATATTTGTCATTATGAAAGCACAAAAGCGAATGGGCGTCTGAATCCTTTCCATATACCCGAAATTCCATTTTCAAGTACCTACCTCGTCTATTCATTCACATCAAAGTGCCTGATGAACACTTTAAAGAATTGTTCTGGCAGCATCTCTCAAATATTGTTAATGCCTTGTATCATACTGTTGGCTCACACTTGAGACGTCCTTTGTGGAGCGGTGTGAATATTTTTTGTCGCTGACAATTGATGGCAACAATATGTTTCTTAAGCATGAAGATTTTATGGCTCAATGATACGGGAGACATCTTACAAAATTTACAATGTGTTATGTATTGAAATTTAAGTATATGTAATTTTAAAAAAATCCATTTGGAAATGAATTAACTGAATTACATCTTATTTATAACTAAATTAAAAAAAATATAACGTATATAAGGTATATAAATATAAATGCAAAGTAAAATATAACGGTAAAATGTATATATAGCTGCAAAGTATAGATTAAGCAGAAAAGGGAATGTACATGGTAAGTTTCACTTACGGGCTGTGATTCTTCCTTCAGAGGCCAAGTTAAATATATGTAAATGCAAAGTCTAATAGATAGCTGCAGAGTATGGATTAATAAGAAAAGGGAATGTACTGGTAAGTTTCACTTACGGGCTCAGTGATCAGTCTAAGTGTGATATTTGATATGTTTGGTGGTGCAAACTCTGGGGGAAGGCTAACTCGCGCATTGGCTGTGATTCGTGGCGCGAGTCATCCTTCCCCAGAGTTTGCACCACCAAACTTATATCAAATATC
Organism: Lutzomyia longipalpis; assembly: GCF_024334085.1. Lineage (NCBI taxonomy): Eukaryota > Metazoa > Arthropoda > Insecta > Diptera > Psychodidae > Lutzomyia > Lutzomyia longipalpis. The sequence goes on from NC_074707.1 coordinate 25,906,893, forward strand.
ACACTTAGACTGATCACTGAAGGAAGAATCACAGCCCGTAAGTGAAACTTACCAGTACATTCCCTTTTCTTATTAATCCATACTCTGCAGCTATCTATTAGACTTTGCATTTACATATATTTAACTTGGCCTCTGAAGGAAGAATCACAGCCCGTAAGTGAAACTTACCATGTACATTCCCTTTTCTGCTTAATCTATACTTTGCAGCTATATATACATTTTACCGTTATATTTTACTTTGCATTTATATTTATATACTTTATATACGTTATATATAAGGCGCCCCGCTTCGCGGGGCGCCAGAAGGTTACTGTCTTAAGGGGGGTCTCTTTTGAGAGCTGGTGAAATAAAATATTTTTATTTTTCTTAGGGTTTTTCTTAAACCTGGTTTTCCAATGTTGGCCACATTTAAAGACTTATTATTGAAGAGTAAGAAAATCACTTTTCGCCATCTTAGATGCGACGCCATCTTGAGATTTTCCTCAAAACACAAAGGTAGGTTTTTCTCAGGATCTACTGGATGGATTTTGATGGGGTAAAAAGCAAATGGAAGAGGAAATACCAATGCAGATTTTGATGTAGCGGAATTTTGAATTTCCTTTCTGGGGCTGAGAAAAGTGGAAAAATGTGACTTTTGTTCACAAGTTTTTGACATTTTTCCACTTTTCTCAGCCCCAGAAAGGAAATTCAAAATTCCGCTACATCAAAATCTGCATTGGTATTTCTTCTTCCATTTGCTTTTTACCCCATCAAAATCCATCCAGTAGATCCTGAGAAAAACCTACCTTTGTGTTTTAGGGCAGTTTTGTGGAAAAGTCGGAAAATCACAAGATGGCGTCGCACCTAAGATGGCGAAAAGTGATTTTCTTACACTTCAATAATTAGGCTTCAAATGTAACCTACATCGGAAAATCATGTTTAAGAAAAACCCCGAAAATTACAACATTAAAAATGATGTAAATTCTAATAATTTTCCCAAGAGACCCCCCTTAATTTGCATTTATATTTATATACCTTATATATAAGGCGCCTCGCTTCGCGGGGCGCCAAAGGGTTACTGTCCTACTTTGCATTTATATTTTCTAAATAATCTTATGTACTTAACTCACTTAGCCATAATGTTATATTAAATTTTAATTGTCCATATCTCCTAAACGGTTCGATAGATTTTCTTATATGACCCATCGTTGGAAAGGTCTTGATATAAGCTATAACATAGCTTCAATTCAAGTTCAATCAAAATTTATGATCTAGTTTTCGAAAAATTAAGGTTCGAAATTTTCGAAAATTTTGTTTTTGATTTTAGCGCCTTTTGCGGTCATTTCTCGAAGTTGCAACGTTCTAGACATTTGTAGGGTTTCACGAAACCTTTCATTTGCGCTTGAGATGATCAAAATCGAACTAGTAGAACCCGAGATATTTAATACTAACTTTAGAGCGCTATATCTCCGAAACGGCTCGATAGATTTTCTTGAATGACCTATCGTTGGAAAGGTCTTGACCTCAACTATAACATACCAAAATTTAATCAAAATTTATGATTTAGTTTTCGAGATATTCATCGAAAACTCATCGAAAATTTTGTTTTCGATTTTTGGCCCCCCAGCGATTACTTTTGTAACTTCGGATGTTCTAGAGAGTTGTAGGGCTTGTTGAGAGCTTTCATTTGAGCCTGAGTTGATCAAGATCGGTCAAGCCGTTCTCGAGTTGAAGCCGATTTTCGATAAAATATTGTGACGGCCATATTGGCTAAACGGCTTGACCGATTTTCGAAAATGAGGTATCGTTGGAAAGGTCTTGATGGCCCCTATAACATATCAAAATTTCAGACCTCTAGCTATAATAGGAGCCGAGATATAGGCAAAACAAAATTTAGGGGTTATTCAAAATGGCAGACGGAGGGGTGGGGGGGGTGGATTTGACCTCATAATCGGATGTCTTCCACCCGATATATGAACTTTACCGTTTACCGCAAGTCTCTATCTATTACCGTTCTCTTTTTTTATTAAGCCACATACGACGGACGGACGGACGGCCGGAACATTTTTTTGGCGCATACGTTTTTTGGAATGCGGGGACCCTAATTCGTGCTCATACCAAGTTTGAGCCCGATCGGACAACATTGCATTTTAGGTGGTAGACAGAAGCTGTGCTATTCTTTTCTTCGAAAGAATCACAGCTAAAAACATTAAGTTTATTGAAAAAATAAGTTTTTTTTTTTTAAATTACATATATAGGTTGGTACTTATTTTATATACAAGAGGAATTCAAGAACATTAACTGCAGTTCTTTGTAAGAAAATTATCAACCAAGTATTTTTTGATAATGAATTTGTTTGTAGCAAGAGTCGTTTTCTATCGGCAAAGCATTAAATTATTCTATTTGTTGCGGATGTCTGTCTAATAATTCATAAATTTATATCATCTGTTCATATATTCTGATTGTGTACTCTTTCTGTAGAGACAACAAAGAAGAGAAACTAAAGGAACTCTGTGGATTTTAAGTAGAAAGAGGACAAAAAACTAAAATAAATTTTTTATCCTTCCATTCCAAACAAAAAAAAAAGATATTTCATCAAGGAAATTCTGAAAAGTGCGACATCCTTTGAGAGGCGAAGAAGTCTGACTTGGGGTGTCCTTAATCCAACATGGGCATTAACATCCTCATGAATATGTATAATGGGGAAAAAATGACGACTTTTCCTTCCACTTGTAATTCAATTAATTCACTTCCTCGCTCCCTCAGGATAATCTCATTCTTTTCGGTGTTTTTTTCTTCTTGCAATAATTTCTGGGAATACTTTCTCAGGGGAATTATCGCACAAGGCAAAAAAGAAATCCTGGAACCATGTGCATTGAATCATAAATAATTATTATCTGAACAATCGGTGCCGTTAGCAGTCAAACGATCCTTATAGTAATTTAGCTCGTGTTCCAACTATAAAATCCAGCAATTTCTCCTGGCCAAGCAGGGAAATGTTGTAAAATTTGTAGAATATGCAGGATAAATAATATTTTTGCACTTTTATAGGATTTTTATATTATATTGCACATGAGAAAAATATACACACACCCCCTTTTTAGATTTTCCACATATTATCAACAAAATTGAATAAAAGAATGAAAAATTTTTATAGTTCTTTGCTACCCGAAAAATATGTATGCGAGGATTTAATGGGGAATCTTCTATGCGATATTAGTTTATTTTTATTGTTTGATGGGTTTTCATGAGAATAAATAAATATTTTGCAGAGATTCCACCCTGTTTTTATTGATACTCAAATTTCAACAATAAATTATCTTGGAATTTATTAAATCTGTCAATTATTTTCCAATGAATCTCCACGTATCTTTCTTATATCTTTCTTATATTTTTCTAAAAAGAAATATAAAACAGGAAAAGCAGTGGACAGACTGTGATTGTGACATTGGTGTGAGATTCATAATTCACGCAATAAATATCACATTTATGGTGTCTTTACGTTTTTCGCTACATTAACCCTTTATTCCTGCATATGAAGAGGTATGTTGGACAAAAGGGAGAAGGTCATTAAGTGGCGGATATATGGGAAGGACAATGATTTTGCTATTCATAGCAAGAAGTATACACATACATATATATGCGGCGTATTCGCTTACAAAACATTGGACAACACCGACAAATATCCAGCAATTTTAACCCTCTCCGAAGACTCATAGCCATTTCCACGATGAATCAAAATGCTAAATTATACAGTTGTCTGTATTTTGCAGCGGAAAATATATTAATGTCACATTGTTGCACGATGATGAATCCTCTAACATCCATTTGGCACCCACTCACCGTGCGATTGTTCAGCGACGCCCAGCCCCCAAACCATCCAAAGTCGAATCCATCAAGGGGTTTCCTCCCTGCATTTTGCAACCCTTTCTCTCTAAGTTTATTGTTCCAGTAGATAAATTAGGCATCTGGAAAGTTTTCAGGCCGGAAACTGCATCAACCGCTATTGTGGCGAAAGAGGAGAACAAAAAGGTATAAAATTTGAATATTTATTGGATTTATGATCTGTGGCTATGTTGCAGGGATGCTGTAAATGGAGATTCCACACCATTCCATCAGCATAGACCGATGAAGTCACTTTGCAAAATTAAATTAAGTGCCGAAAAAGGGTTAGAGAAGTATTTTGTATTATGTTCTTGAGAGTTTCTCTTTCAAAATTAAATTTTCCAATTATATTTTGTACTCGCTTCTAGGATTAACATTTTCGAACGGTTAGTAATGACGCTGATTCAATTTTAGAGATTTTTTAAATTTTATATTTTCAGTCTTGTCCACTTAAAAGGATATAGGTACTTAACAATGTCTTAAACAAAAAATAGTATCATAGTGTAATTGTAAAGCCCTATCTTAATAATATTCTTTCATATTTGTATATCGAGGGCTGCATTGTAAAACCGGCTAAGTCGGTATGAGCTTCGAACCGACTTAGCCGGTTTTACAATGCAGCCCTCGATATGTATAAGTTTCATAGATAAAATAATATTCTATATTCGACCCAGATAAGGCATTGTTGTAAAAATTTGGTCGTGTGAACCAATTATTTATTGAAATTGATTTGAAGCATACAAGAATGGACCGCTTGATTTCAATAAGTAATGCCCCCATTCTGAATACATACTTTTCATCCATTTTGGCCTTAATTTGCACAAAGGATTATGCAATTTGCCATGATAAGTCATAAAAGCCAGTGAAACATGATTATTATAGCTGGAGTTCTGCAGTGGCAAATTGAAGTGTGAGGTCTGAAATTGTCTCGCATGTTACGCTCTGGGCCACTGCATTGAAATCCCTATAGTCGGAGCACCATCGTCCATTTGGTAGGCTAGTGGGGAGCAACACTTATGGTCTAACATTATACCCATAGTCTTTTCGTTTACCCAAACACTGCAAGGAAACAAAACAATCAGAGAGAACGAAATGGATGTTAAAATATAAATCGTATGGAGAAGAAAATTAAATAAACTGGAACCCATAAGACGCGAAGAGGAGTATAAGAAAAAGGAGAACCAAAATAAACACGAAGAGCTGCTTTGGAGCACAGTGTTCATTTGAGATGATGCTCTCGAAATACATTATATAGGATTTGTACATATAGTGCGGCAGCAACCGGGAGATATCGTAAACAGACTCTTTTCTCTTTCTACACGACCAAGAGTGCTACAACGTAAAATCGTTTGTAAAACTGACCTTGAACAAAGGTAAACACCCTGAATCGTGATGTGAATAACACTCTGTGTGCTGATGGAGAGTATCTCCCTGTCTGCATTGGACTAGGGCCTACACATATCTTATGTGCCCATTGGACTGGAAGCGGGGCTGCACAAGTGTTCAATTTCGTATCTTCCTCCGCTCACGCAGCCCGCGTTGCACACAGCTTATAGATTCTGTGTCACACTTGAGATGATGAAAAGCAAGACGCAAAGACCAGTCTTGTATTGTTACTCGTTCCCCGCCTTAAACCTAAAAAAATGATCAATCGCCTATAATAGATCTTTTTTTCTCATAATTTCTGTGCTGCGTATTAAGAGGCCATATACCTATGTTACCCATCTACGCCCTAAATGTCCAAAGAGTAGGGGTTATTAACGTACTGTTTTTTTTTTTTAATTTAATGCCTGCAACATTTGGTCCTATTAGCAACCAAGAAATCCTTAAAGTTTTTGAAATTTCAGTTCAAATTATTGAAATGTCAAAGATTTCTTGGTCGCAGAATAGAACCTTTTATGAGCTTACTATTTTGTACATGGCTACAAATTGAAGATTTTTTAAGTCCAGAACCTCAAATTACAACTATTCTATCAGGATTCTATAGGGGAGGGCGGGGCTAATAAAGTCACTTAAGGGTTTAGAAAAAGCCTAAAATATCATATTTCCTAGCTAGATAGAACAAAATGATCTGAGAAAGAGTTGTAGGGCAGTAAATTTCCTAAAGAAATGAGCTAAACATTCCGCTTTATGCATTTGGGAAATATGATATTTTGAGCTTTTTCTAAACCCTTAAGTGACTTTTTTAACCCCGCTCTCCCCTACCAAGTAGATTATGCGTGAAACTGTTTAGTCCAAATATAGAAATTTTAAAATTATGAAATAGGTACATACCTATTTAAATATATTTTATAAATATAAATATATGTATATGACAATGTGTAGGAATTGTTTTTTTTCTTAAATGTTGTGTTTCTTAGATGATTTCCTCAGATACAGAATATTGTCAATAGCATTATACCTTTGGATATTTTGACATCGAATATACGATTTCCAAAATTAAACTTGGGTTGTACACTTTTTAGCGAATCCCGTGAAGAAGAAGATTCAAGAAGAGATTTTTCAAGAGATTATATAGATGTATCTTTTGTTCCTTTTTTGTGCTCAATAAACACATCTTGGGAGTTACATTGATGGTGCGACGATATGATATTTTATCTACGGTTACAGTGGCAAGAGAGGACGCCTTTTTCTCTTCTTTAAGAAAGCAAGATGGCAAAATAATAGAAATTATGTATCGCGGTAGTAGAAGAAAATGCCCTCGAGGTTCTCCGGGGATAGGCCATATAGAGGTATAAAAACCTATTCTTCATTTCTAATCATATATCGTCAATTAAGCCTTAATTGCTTACTGCGACAAGGGCAGGAGCGGTGGGCAGCTACAAGAGGGGAAGAAGGAAAAGAAGTAATAAATTGAAAAGATTACATGAAAAACAGCCCATCATCATCATTATCAAATCAAAACAGAAGCCAAAACGTCATCAATGTACAGCCTCCAACTCTTGTTTTTTATGCTCATCATCGACAATCCCCGGCTGTACTCTCTTCGCTTTTTTCGTTTTATTGTTTTATGCACCATCCACCCAAATTAACGTACGCCAGCAGTAAAGTGCGCCTCATACACATCCATCTTATTATTGTGATTAAGAAAAGAAGAGAAAATAGAGTGCGAGAAAGATGAGAAAAAGGCTTTTGTGCATGAATACATGCGAGGAGCTATATAAGAGTTGATGGCAAGCAAAAAAAAAACATCTTCACCGCAAGAAGCGTAAATGTGTGGATATTCGATTTTAATTTATGTTTTTCTGCTTCTTCAGCATCTCCAAAAGGGGCCTCTATCTTAATTTTCTTGTTTCTTGAGGTTTTTGTGTAGGATCCGAAAATTGACGACTTGAAATTTGCACCTGATCGAGATGTATATTCAAGCCTTTCCAAAGAGGTTGAACCTTATACTAGAGTACTGTGTGCTACACCCCAAGAGAGATCCTCAACCCACGCTACTTGCAAACAGAAGCTCTCTGATGGGTTTCTTGATTGATAACTCGAAGAATAGAATCGAAAAGAGCAAGAAGGAAAAGGCATTAACTTAAACGAAACACTTACAACATTTCTTTTTTTTTCTCTTCCAACTCCATCCAACTCTGGTAGCACACCAGTTGCACGTGTTCATATTTTAGTCGATGGACTCGAAAATACATCTCACCGCGGGAGAAAAAGATTTCAATTTCGAGACGAACAGAGAGAGAAACGACCAAATTGCAGTTGAGGAGCCCAAGTGTGACCGAGATGTCGAGCAAAAAAGGGCAGATTTTCTTAAATACACACATCTTATTGCTCTATTAACGTCTCTCTATACATAAAAGTTGCAGCACACTGGCCATAGGGAAGTCTACAATAGACATAGATTGGAGCCCTTTTCGCCCAACATTTAATTGCAATATTGCAACAACTCCCCTGAAGTCAGCAGATGCGCGAGTGACTTTACAATTATTTAATTATTGTACGCAGCATCCTATACCTAATTGTTCCCCAAGATGATTATTGTCTCGCGGGATAGCTACACTGGAGGCGCTCTCATTCGCGATAGTATCGCCGATGTTGGTAGCACCGGTGAGCCCTCGTCGAGATGGCCAGTCACAGGGGCGTAGCCAGAGACAAATTTTAGGGGGGGTTTTCACTTTTGAAATTGTACGACAGGGGGGGGGTAGAAAACTCTTCTTCATTTTTAATTGTACGGCTGTTGAACTCCTTCAAGATCCATATAGCCAAAATGGTTACAAACCTAGTTTTTGATTTCAGTTTTTGTAAGAACAAAATGTTCTCATAGTACCGATAATTAATAGTATTTTGGTAGCTCTAAATTCTTGTTTTTTTTCTTTTAGACATTTATTGATATTAAGTAAAATGTAAATTGTGAATGTGTTTAGATAAAAGAAAATGAGAAAAAACGATCCCAAAATCGAAAATTTTAGCGATTTTTCTGATACTTGGTCAAACTGTTCTGGAGTTAATTTGGCTCGAGGGGGGGGTTATAACCCCCAAAACCCCCCCCCTCGCTACGCCCCTGGCCAGTCAACATGGAATAACTGTTATTTAATCACTTTTATTTTTAATGTTTGGTCCAATTGTGTAACGGGACTTAAGGTGATTACCTTACTTACAATTAATGTCAAGAGAATAGATAAAAGTAAATACTTCAGGAGAAGTCATTACACGGAGGGTATTCATCTAATTTATTATAATTCTCCACAATATAGCTGTCCCACCCGATATTTGCTGGAGCGATATAGGGAATTGTTCATGGTCAAGTGAAGTACCTACCAGGAAATGAAGCTGGTTATCATGGGTCATGCGAAGAAGAGAAAGTACACTGCCGTCCGATGCATCGACATCCGATAAGAATTAATCAACACTGAGAGAGAATTTATAATAATAGCAGACCTGAGATTCTCTTGTTACAACCTCAAGGTGCATCTCTTAACTTTGTTGACGATAATCACGCACGATAAAGTGGGAATTAGTTATAAGAAGATGCTATGTTAAGGTTTTTGTACTACCTTTATAATGATTGCTCCAATATATGTAATTATAAGAACTCTGTGGGAACAAATTTTATAATATTTTGTACATATATGTACGTATTAGGATTTAATGTTAAAATTGCATTTTAGGTGGATCCCGATAACGTATCTCTATTTTCGCAATGAAAAAAAAAATGTATTATAGAAACTTAAGACCAAATCGTTTTTGTACTCAAATTACCAAAGCAGCATAACTAATTTGACTTTCTAAACACCCTCCATAAATCATCTATTGATCTTGTGTTGTCACAAATTTTTTTTAAAGCAAAAAAAACCCAGATAGATAACAAACCTATTTTTTGCTTTGCAAAAAAATAGAATGAAAATGCTTTTAACAAAAGCATAAATTGTCTATAGGCGAAGGCAAAAAAAAGGGGCAGCAACGTCAGCAAGAAACTTTAAATGCTGGTCAAACAAAGATAACAGTCACTTTGGATGGAAATTTGAGTCTAAGACGTCGTCAGTTTACACGCTATCAGCCACAGAGGTACCTAAAGGGAGCCCATTTGGAGAGGCAAGTTTAGACATGTATTATCTTGTAAGAACCTTTTTTCATCGTGAGCTATAATTATTCCTCCGTGGTTTGTATCTGAAACCACTTGCTGCGCCAATAGGAGACTCAAGTCGATCGAGAATCACGGCGACGTTGGGTTGTTTCTATCACTCTTTAAGTGTATGATATACTCAAGTTCTACTCCTTAAGGGTCAAATGGTCAAACATTGGCTCCCAAATACATGTCTGGGTGAGGAATACTTTTGGAGAAGACATGGACATAGATAAGACAAAAGGCGTCTGGCGGGTTGGACACGCTGGCTTCCTTTTTTTCTGGGGTGTCACTATTCAGGTAGACTTGTTCTTATCTCGTTTTCAACCTTTTTCGGGTTAGTTTTAAATAATATTAGCTGATGAAAAAAATAGAATATATAAAATATAGATGGTGAATGATTTATACTGTTTCTTCTGTTACCAATTTACCCTTTGCATTGCCCGGAGGCGATATATCAAGGATTTTTCTGATGCTCACACCTGAGTCAACCTACGATGGTCTCTATGACGCCTCAGCGATTGTCTGGCTGTGTGTGGAGCTTGCTGTATCATCTTTCAACGATAGCGGTTTAATTGATCATTTTAATTTACAGCCTCATCTCATTTCGCAATGAGTATCGCGGTGTTTTTTGCACATCTGCTGCAATGGAGACAGAATATTAACCTCGCAGGTTCTGTTGCCGAGGTTCTTGTGGTGTGGTGTATGTGTATTGTGGAATCGGTGTAGATACGAAGCTGCTGGAAAAAAGTGTTAAAAATAAACGTTAAAAACAATTATCAACAATAAATGGGAGACCAGCGAGTCTTCAACGTCTTTTCACGTCTCCCCCTTCTGGTGAGATCGTTATAGGGAGAGCGGAGGCAAAAAAACAACGTACAAAAAAACCCAACACACAAACATTAAATCAAGAATCAGATTGAAAAAAGGCCACAGGTGTTCAAATCCATCCTATTTGCTGGTGTTCACGAAGCTACGATCAATTTTACCTGAGATCAGAAGATCTGCATTATACACCGTATATACCGGTCTTATATGCACTCTTGCCTTACACATTGTTATTATATAAAATTTGAACTCCTCCACAAATACACCTACATATAATGTGTTCCCTTGGAGCTACATATAACCTGGCAGTGAAGTTGGACGAAGAAGTATACAAAAGTGAACACTTGTGTTGTCTTCAAGAGACTATTTGAGTTTTGATCAAGGCACTTGGACAGTGTACCATGCGTTGCTTTGTTGTATGTTTTCTTTCATGATCGTATTTAGTTGAAAAACAATTTAAGAAAATGTTTTAAGATTTGCAATAATGAAAAAAATCTACGTAAATTCAGTGAAAGATTGAATTTGAATCTTGGCCTAAGTTGTATGTGTATTTATTATAACGATAATTGCGAATTAAAAAGAAAACGATTTTCATAAACTATCGAAAAATAAAATACATAATATTGCTATTTTTTTTTAATACAAAATTAAGAATTTTTGCAGATTTTTGTTCTATTGATAAACTTAAATGTATCAAATTTTCAAGAAGGTAAATTGTCTTTATAAAAATTTTACAAGACAGTTTATACAAAATGTGTATCCAGTTGATCTACCCTAGACATCAACATGTTTTACAAAAAAAAAAAATAATAATAATACGCTGGTACGAGAGTTCGCCACCACAAGTTTGAGAGTGGGAGTACCCAGATCCAGATTTTCCTCTTAATACTTTTACCTGAGTGCAGAGAGATGATCTCGTGTGTAAGGTGGATGAGCAGAGGCAGACAAATTGAGGACCGGTTTATTTCTTCCCAGTGCTTCTTTCTTTCGTTATTTTTTTGTCCCTATCTTTTCCCTCCATTTCTTGCATATACGCCGTTCCTCAACCATTAAACCCAGCACACAACTTCCATTATATCCACATCCCATTTATTATTGGAAGCCTATATAGATGCTGGGTAGTTTTTTCTGTCTGTTTTCTTTCATTCTCCTCATGTGTCAATTGGTGATGTTTTTTTTCGCAAAATAAGCCACAGAGTAGGTACCTACCTATACCTCTGTGCAGCATCTCAACGATCACCATAGAATCTGTGGGCCAAAGTGACAGATTATCACAGGCGAAGTTGAGGCAATTTGTTTAGTTGGCGATCACAGCAAGGCACAGGCTTGTGACTAGAGATTAGGTAACACTGCACAACAAAGTGCAATTAATCGCATATTGACCTTGCTGGTGGGGACCATATTCTGCATGGTGCATTCAAAAACGTTTTTGTGCTTGAACCAATATTAATCTCTCCATTGAACAGCTGTGAATACGGCAAAATGTCTCCCATTCGATCATGCAAATTCTCCATCACCAATCCCAGGGCCAGGACATTTAACATGAAATCAATAATATACCCCAAGGGGTTAAGAGAACCAAAACCACAAGATTGTTCGAAGTCACGGCGAAGAAAAAAAGCAATATTTCAAGTCAAAAATAGAATGTCTTTTAGAATATTGGGCTTAATCTGAAACTTCAACAAAAGTCAATCATGTGGAACATTTAATCTCTCCATAAGTTCATTTAGCTTAAAGTGGGTGGAACAAAATTAATTACAATTTGTACCTTAGGTACTCGGTGGAGATACTGAATAGATTTTTTTTTAAGTATAATCAGTTTAGCGCTTGGTGAAGAGACTTGTCATCTTTTAATGTATTGATCACGCTTAGCTTTTTAGGTAGCTTTTTTTTTAACCCCATTCCTTAACTCTAAGGTCTTTGAATCAATTAAAGTGTTTCCTGAAAATGTATCAATTTTGCAAATTTTTTCTTTCCTGCTAGTGCAAAAGTAAATTCTATCTACAAAATTTTATGGATAAATTTGGAAAACTGGATAATAAGGAGTTGAATTAAATTATTTTCAAAAATAATGTCATAACAAAGCTTGTAACAAAGAATATGAATGAAAAATATTGTTTATTTCCCTTCCTGGTTCTTATTAGGGTGAACAAAGATTTTTTTTAATAATAAGATGTTAATAAGATTTAGGCATAAACCAGGCCTACTCTACATATTTCTTACTAGAATAGCCGATTTAGAATAGGCAGTAAGGTCACACATTCAAAGCTTGCACATACTTTTTTTAATTTTGATCTTTTTATTGCTTCTGCTCCCTCACCACCCGGCAAGTTGCTGCCTCAAAGTGGATACAGTATGGATATTGAATTAAAGTGAATAGCCCATAAAGACTTCATGTGAGATACAAGTGTGTTTTAAGTACAAGATGGGACAAACACTGGCTCTTGGACATTAGGTACTCAAAATGACGGTGATTCAGTTGAAAGTGTAATCTCCGAGGTGGAGGCAGGCAATTAAAATCCCTGAATTAAATTAAAAGCACACACAATCTGTGGAGATGATAATACAATAAAAGACATTTTATATGCTTCTGTATGTTGACTCTGATGGCAACAAAGGTGTGTTATACACACGTTTGAACTTCATATTTGTTGTTTTGTTGGCTATGGGCTTTTACAATAAAATACAATAAATTTTGAGAAAAACGAGAGAAAGAAAAAAGCCTCATGTAGTAAATAAACGTCCAATCCTGGCTGTAATGCTCTTCTTTCTGAGTTTTGTGTTTGGTGCGTTCAGGTGTTATATTCTTGCATCTCGAGAGTCGTTTCAGAGCTCATTTAAAATTCAATCCGTAACGAATGTGTGGGGCTACCGTATTACCCACACCGAGACTAATTTCGTATCATAAAAAACCGCTCGAAAGCATCATTTTATTTATACCTTACACGTCTGGAGGAGGCTCCTCGCGGGAAAACTGGTCTCTCCACTCTCCAACATCACCGAGTAACTTGCTGCCAAGAGGAGCGATTATTTTGTGCTTTATATTTCCAGCGATATTATATTTGTGAGTATATCCTCATGCACAGGGGATTATTATTAACACCACGGCTCCGTATGTGATGGCAAAAGAGAGGTGGATTCGAGGAACGATGACCAAAACCGCAGTTTTTTGCTCATCCAAATGTGTGTAAGTGAAAAAGACGAGGTTGATGATGATGAATTTTGTATATGTAAAAGCAATGTATATTCCTTTCGTTGAGGTTTATGTACATACATATATATGTATGCATATGAAAACAAAAAAATAACGCAAAATTACGTGGAACGAAATCTTCTCATCTAACACCCTTCATAGACGTCCCAATCTGTTTTTTATTATTACATCGTATTTTTGCAAACAAAGGATATTTGAAGATCATCCGTGTCGCTAATAATTTATCAAACCTGCAATATCTACCTATATAATATGTGTAGTCACCATGGAAGTACAAGGCGTTTCCATCATAGCAAGTGATGAATTTAACCAGGCGTCTCCATCTCCAACATACAAATTAAATCAAAAACTCATTTGTACTTTAATTTTGCTAAAAAAAAAATTATGTATCTACATACAATCATAAAATATGTTTAGAATATCGAAATGTATACGAAATATTCTTACTTTATTTTGTATGAACATTTTTACGCTCATTTGTGTTAGAGTTGTGGTTCGCAAATCTCCCCGGAAGCTCAAGTTATAGCGTATTGCAAAGAAATTGTAAAGCGCAAGAGTTACCGCGTAGAATATTTTATACAATTTTCTCCGGTGTGAGTACAAATTGAAAATCCTCTCTTTATGTGCTAATAAAATTCAATTATTATTTTCATCCTTCTCCTCTGATTCTACCCGCTTCTCGCGTCGAACAATTTCTTTCCCATCTTGCTGATCTTTCTGCCACCACCTTCTTGAATATCCTCTCACACTGTCGACACATTGTCGAATGCACTTGAACTTGCACTAATCGTGCACCAGAGACATTATGCCGGTTGCATATCACATACAAAGTTAACCGTGGCTTAATGCGTTCTAAATGAAGAAAAAACTCAACACTGAAAGAACATCAGCGGCAACAAAAGGAGATTAAATAAATTAGATGTTCATTTTGAGCAGCCAAGCGGTAAATTTGCAGAATATTGTCACTGGATAGTACACCAATTCACTTTTTTACGCTAACTATTTGTAATTTCCATGAAACCCAAATAAACACCTAAAAATAAACAATCAACAAATGGACACAGGGGCGGAAGGGGGTGGGCAATAAACTGAATTGTCTGGATGCAATTTTTGCTGAATATTTCTTCTTTCTTTGTGATTTCCAATTAATTACCCATATGTTGCACTAAAAAAAGCACATGACGTGAATCATAGTTCTTTGGTAATGTGGAAAAAAAGACACCTCTAGGGTTGAAGGACAATAAAAGATGTATGTATAAGCATAAGAAAAACTGTTATTAAACATTCTTTTTCACCTCTTTTCCCCTCCATTTGAAGAAACACGAGAAAGGCGTGAAGCTTTTAGTTTGCAGAAAGCTCAACAAAGTGCAAAGGAGGGTCACAGCATGGAACAACGTGCCAAGTGTAGAGGCACGACTTGGGATATGTAAACAATTGTTTACTATTTTAATATCAAGGTGTCAACCAGCAATTCCCTCAAACTGCTGAAATCACCATTGTCGCTGCACAAATATCCATTTACATCGCGCGTTAAGTATTTCCACTCGCTGTTGTTATTTTTTGTGCCATATTAGTGAATAATGATGCTGATTTCTTGGAAAACTGAAAAATTGCGCGCAGTTTGAGATTTATTTTTAAAAATATAACATTAATTTGGATCAAAATCCAATACAAAATTGTGTTATTTTCAGCTCTGATTAAAAACAATACCAAATAACATAAGCACTACTATAAGCAAGACAAAGTGATTTTATCACAATTAAGAAATCATTCTAAATCTCTTTTTACATAAAAAAAAACTTTTTTAAAAAAAAGTAGAATTTTAAACTTTGAAATTGAAACATTTAACATTTTTTTAACTCGGCAAGTTCCTACCCTACTGAAAGAACTTACAGTAATAGTACATACTATTTTTACTAGCTCGTCTATGCTACTTGCACAACAGTCTACATGCTGTATTAACGTGTAAGTCGCAATCAATAAATTTTCTCTTTGGAGAAGCATATGTAGTAAAAAAAAATGCACAGAAGATAAACAAAAGGTAATATTTAAAATTTATTTATGCACGTGAATCGTCACGAGTTCCCGACGACCCAATAAGCCAAGCAATCACAATCTGCGACACAACGATAAGTGGAAACAGCTGATTTTGCAATTGCTCATGAGTAGTCGCTCTCGGTGCTTTATGACATGGGCATTACAATATGGAAGTGGAGTAATTTGACGTTTAAGCGAGTGCTCCCAGCATTTTTGCCTACACCTCCGAGCACTCTACCAGAGAACACTGTGAAGTGCATACATTTGTGGTGTTTTGAAAATCACCGTGGACATACCGTCATAATTCAGTGGCCCGATTTTACTTAATTGGTCTCTGAGCGCGTGGCCGTTCGTTTGCCTACCTTACTTTTGCTATATACATTTTTCCGCAAAAGTCAACCTCCACGGCTGTGTTTTTACTTTTCATTGCAATTATTTTCATTTTCATTTCACATCCAGTTGCAATCGATGTGATGTGTACATACATATATCTCGTAGCAGTCGTAGCGTATGTACCATACCTGTGGTACATAGAGAGAATATTCTTGCTGTAGCAACTTTTTCTGCCAGATAGTAGGCATGGCGCGATTTGCACGGTAGCCCGAGTTCACCGCAAGAAGTCCATTGAATTGGTAAGTATTGGTCGCTCGTGCGCTATTCATTTTTTTATCTTGATTTTTTGGGATTGGTTTATTAGTTCTAGCTGCCGATATCGATTGGTGTTTTATACCCGTCTTTTCGATTTACCACGAGATACGGCAAATCGCGATTAGTTGACATGGCTTTAGGTTCTCTCTGTGCATTTTATATGTGTGTATGCGCTTGAAAACCAACACGACGTCCGATGCTGAATTCGAAACATACAATTGTTTGCCTATATACCTCGCAGATATAAGAAAATGAATCAAAGTTGGATGGCGTGAGTTCAACTGCCGAGACCTTGAGGTGAAAACATAAGTGCATTTATCTGGTACCCCATTTGGACAAACCAACCATTTGATGCCAAAACATCGTGTTAATAGACAATTTATTTGCAAAATTACGTCCTTATTTCAATAAAATTGCTACTTTTGCTTAAGTATCCAGATGTTTTCATACATATATAGTTTAAATGGGTTCAAGCAGAGAGGAATGAAAATAAAAAAAAAACATCTCACGAACGTGGGCTTATGTTTATGTTTTGACTCTGCTTGAGCCCACAAACATTTAATTACATGATGGAAATGATAGTTGACACGAGCTTATAATTACATGTGAATAAGTGATTTGTTTATACCACTCTTACTGTTTTACTCAATTTTCACGTTTGCCTAGCAGGTGAAAATTTTCACACTTGCTCAGTTGGGAAAGACCTCATTGCTGTAAATGGAGCACCGTCAGTCATCTAGTAGGTTTAATTAAATAAGTCGTACATTAATGAAGTTTCGGAGCTAATAAAACCCTTACGTAATTTCAGAAGTCCTCCTGCATCCTTCTGCAGACACATTTCATAGAGCAACAGGCTTTGTCTTTTTGTTTGGTCAGATGTTTTCAATTTTTCCTATATCCGGTATCCTTTGTAAAACTTCACATCAGCTGCATTTTCGATGGTTTTCCATAAGAACCATTTATTATTTGGTTTTAACAATCTTTCAAATTATTTCATTCAGTTTGTCTATAAGGAGAGTTGTACGAACTGGAAAGAGCTTCTCAGCATTTGCATCAGTATTCTTCTATTTTGTCACTCTAACAGGAAGTTTTTTTATATTTCGTTTGGCAAGGCGGTGGAAAAGTGTCATTGGAAGAATTGAGAAGATCGAAAAGATCTTCCTATATCCACCTTACAGACAAGTGGGATGGACAATGAGATGGAAAGTTCGTCTGATTGCCTTCATCCTGCTCTTTGGTGCTATTATTGAACATTTATTTTATTTTGGAGCAAAGTTTCTCAATGCTAAGATACAACTTGAGAGATGTAATATAAATATTCCTATGTTTGAGCACTATTTGAGAACAGAAAGACGGCACCTCTATCCCACCATTCCGTTTACTAATATTATAGCTACTTTATTCGAATGGGCTAACATATCAAGTACAATTTGTTGGTCCTATCTCGATGTTCTCGTAACAGTCTTCAGTGTCAACATGGCCTATCGATTTAAACAACTTAGTGATCGCATGAAGAGAGTTAGATTTAAGGTAAGGAATTTCGTTTCTTTTATTGGATCATTAAAAATTGAATAATTGTAAAACTTTCAGACTGTTCCTGATACATTTTGGATCGAAATTCGCTCCCATTTTACTGACCTTACTAATCTTCTTAATTACCTAGACAATGAACTGTCTAACATAATTATACTGTCCTGTGGAAGCAATCTCTACTTCATCTGCCAGCAGCTCTTCAATAGTTTTTCCGTGACTCCTGAGCAACTGAATGCCGTTTACTTCTGGTATTCCCTCATCTACATCATCATTCGAGCACTCACCATGCTTTTCTTTGCGGCATCAATAAATGAGGCCGCCAAAGAACCCTACCAAATGTTAAAGTCCTTACCATACACATCGTGGACTTGTGAAATCCAACGATTCTCGGACCAACTAATCAGTGAGGTAATTGGATTTTCTGGAAAGAGATTTTTCTACATAACACGCACACTAATTCTAGCGGTAAGTTATTCCTTGTACATCGAAGGTGTTTAGTGATTGCTTAATTTAATTATCTACTGTCTCGCGCCTTGTCAGCTAATTGGTACGATTGTCACTTATGAACTCGTGCTCCTGGATCATGTTGTTGAGGCGCCAGAACTTATTCAAAAATCATGCCACATAACTTACATTGAGACTATTGAATCTAATATTTCTACAACGTCAACAACCTAAGCATTGTGCAATATCATCAGAAGAATAATAAAGATTCTAAATCAATTCTCAAAGTGTGGTATAGAAGCATTTTAAGCTCAATGTCATCTTTTGATATCAAATGAACACAGCATGAAATGCAAGAAATAATCATAATTATGAAATTACATAAAATATTGCATTAGTGCTCGCGCGCGCAATTACTCAAGACTCTCATAGTGTTTGGTTGGAGCATATTTGAAGCAAATTACAAAGAGATCGCCATTCTTTGCATTTGAGTCGTAAAGAAGTGGAAAATTATTTTGCACAGCATACGACACTGGTACAAAAAAAGTTGTAGAGAAAACAAGAAATACAAAAAAAAAAACAATTACAACAAAATGTTCTTGCTGCTGGTTTTGAATTTCAGATAAAACATAATTTGCGGTCAGATGGTGCAACTCGCTTTTTATTTGATTTGGCTGCACTGTCTCGAATATAAAGAGAGGGTGTTTCTTCTGCGAGAACTTTTTTGTTTGGAAACTTCTTCGACATGAGCGCATCAATCGTTGTGCAATTGAGCTAATTAAATTACATACTCTCCTCGGTGTCTTTTAGTATGGAAGTGGTGATCAATTAGGAGCATATAGCCAGGCTCAGTGTCAAAGTATACATATATATTTTTTAATCTTAGGTACTTTAAGTACTAATGGTGGTAAAATTCACTGTAACTGTTACGTAATATTCTCGTAAATATACTCTGTCAATGTACATTTAATTTCTCAATAATATCATTTAATAATATGGTAAGTAAAGCATAATATACACCTTATATATTTCACTGTATAAGATCTTCTCGATGCAACAAATATGCTTAAAGGGAAATTTTGTGAAATGTTTCATTTATTACAAAACCAATAGGGAAAAGAAGTAGGAATTAATTTTAGTATTCATATTACTCTGAAATAAACTATCGCATTGATACGTGTTAGATGATTTGCAGTATACTCTTTAAGTTTCATTCCATATTTTTAAAAAATCACGTATCTTTTTTTGATGAAATATTAGATTTTATTGAAAAAATCCTCGGAGTCAGGACATAAATTGATTTTATTAAAAGTTAAAAATTAAACACGTACCTAATTATTACAATTCGAAAAATACGTTACATTTAAAAAAAAACTCAAATTGTAATTATGTAGTTCTAAAATTTCATGAAATATTAAAATTTTCTGGTGTAACGTATAAACTATTGCATTCAATCTTCCCCCTGCTTTGCTTAGTTATTTTCGTTTCTTGACTGTAGCCAGAAGGAGTTGGAGTTCTTATACAGTCGTGACCTCGTGGTAGGACCGTCGTCAAAATGACTTCTCCGCGGTAAAACGGCTTCAGAATGAGGAATTTTGCCTTCGCAGTGGGACAATTAGTATCCTACCTTTCCAATAGTACTAATTGTCCCACTGCGAAGGCAAAATTTCTCATTCTGAAGCCGTTTTACCGCGGAGAAGTCATTTTGACGACGGTCCTACCACGAGGTCACGACTGTACTCATAATATATAATAACCTAGGTACTCACCTCTCCATATGCAAGACATAACAATATATATGTATACGATATATATAATGTATGTTTGTATATAAGTGAAAACCTGTTGGAGGCACACGTGCGACTCGCGGCTTAAAAGTTCACGTTTTCCTCGACATAATCCACAATGATGATGTTAAAATGGTCCATGGAGGATGGTTTTCTTGTGGTGCTTTGTATGCACGGGCAGTTGGTGCGACGGAGATATCGCGAGTCTTGCGCGCTTAGGCCAAGAACAGTAGTTCCAAACCAATAAAATTAAACAGCAATGACCACACGATCTCATATGTAATACAACGACGTGCTTGTTCCACCATCCATACACAGACAAGAAGAAAAATTAATAAGACCCAACAGCCACCACAATTTGTTTATAGTTCACTCAGAGGAGCATTATTTTTCATTTCATAACCCTTCAAGTAGTAAAATCAATAAATTAACCATCATACATGCTCTAGCTTTTAATGTTACCTTTTTGCAAAGAACACCGAATCGTACATCGTAGCTGCTGGATGCACATTAGAACGCGATATAATTGATTTGAGGATGGGATTTAATTGCCAGCAATTAAGGAATGAAATTGAACCCATTAATGAAATCCGCCTCAGGAGGTATATAGTACATGTCAATTTGTTGCTCTTTTTTCTCCAACTCCTCACTGTCATCATCATTCATTTTTTTATCCATCAACTCTCTGCACCAACACTCACCTTTTGCATCCCAACTTCGCTGTGTTGTTTGGTACTCGCACCATGGTGTTCGTTGAATGTAAATATATGCATATTAAATATCAAAAGTGATGGCTTTTGTACGCTGTGTGAATCTCTTTAAGATTCAACTCCACATGTGCAATTGTCCGGTCCAAAGTAATTCCCTTACTATCCTGGAAAAATTTGTATGCACACATGAACTTCGCTGTCCGTTTCTCTTTCTATTGTACCATATCAATCGTTTTCTGGCTGTTCGCTGCTGATGATATCGATTGTAAACAAAAAGAACAAATATATACAAATTCAGCACCATACTGGATACTAATTGCAACGTGTCTAAAAATATATTAACATATTTTTAAGTTGATAGAGAATAAAATTGATCATTTTAGGAATTAATTTTGTTTAAAAATGTTTAAAGAACAACCATTAAAATTAAAACGTTTAAAATAGGTTGAAAGCAGCAGGGTTCTAGGAGTGCAATAGAATGTTCACTTGACTCTCATGCTAAATGTTGTTAATTTGAGTACAGACGTTAAAGTTAAAGTTAAAGTTTTGTTCAACATCACTGACAAAAGTTTAAAAGAAATTTTTCTTTTACATATCTCTACTATAAAAATGGTTAATAACTTATGACCAGAATCTAAATGCTTTCTCAAACATGTCATGTGCAGTGCAACATTAATGTCTTTCTCCTTTTCAGAGTGTTGTTTTTATTTCCTCCAATCCAAACTAATTTGTGTGCAAGTGTTTTAAAACACCTCAAGAAAATGTTTACATTGAACTGACAGACTGATCGAAAAAGTATTATTGTGCTTTTATAGCTTATGGTGCACCGCTAATAATGCACGGAATCAAAACATTGGAAGACCATGTCTGCCACTAATGTCTAACATTGCACCATAGTGCCCACAAAAATACTTCAACATCGTGTTTATATTCTGTACACAATTGATAATTTTCCCTCTCTGTTGTTCAGAATTAATAATTACTTCACTGCCTCTGTATTCCACTCGTAATCAATTCTATTCAGGCCCTCGCACTTAGAATTTGACGCTCACAACAGTCTATGACCCTAGATTAGGTCTCACTGTTGACTTTTTTTGTACAAATAAAAAAAAATGTGTATTTATTTTAATTGCATATGGCGCCAGAGATGGAAAAAATCACCCTGATTTTTGAGTGCAAAAAATGGGAGAAAAATACAGGGTTGATAGATAAAAGCGAGTGTGGGGTTAAAATTAACCACAAGAGACGCGTTAATTTTTTTTTACCCAACAATACACTTCATAGGAGAGTTACGAGATATAGAGAAAAGTGTGAGAGGGTCAACCAAAAAAAAATATTGGGGAAAACCTCAATAATTTCCACAATTTATTGCTATTTTGCCGAGTGTAGATATCAGATGACAGTTATTAGGTAATTTTCGATTGAAAAATGATTACACTGGCGTCCATTTTTCGACGCTTTTGTATCACTTCAATTTATAAGGGGTTGCATTGTTCAGTTCAGTTGTGAGTTTATTTATTGTGTGTTTTGAGTGTGATTTTTTTTGGCTATCGTCTCTGTGATTTTTTTTGTACATTCATCAAAAAAGAATAGATCCTGACTTTCGCATCTTGATGGGCTTGAGTGAAAATTGACTATGAGTGTATGAAGTGGCCCATTGTGTCTTCCATGCCATTTATTTCTTTCAATACTGCCTCCTAGTGCGGCCATTTTCATCCATTTGGCATGTCAAGAAGTAAGAGGAGTGATAAATTTTCCTGAAACACTGATACAGTTTGCACTCAAAGATTATGATTAAAATGTGCACAAACAATCATATTTCAAACTAAGCTAATTAGGTATAACTGCCACTTTATCATTTTTGCACTCAATTATGGCAAATTGTGCTTATATACAGTGAGGTAGTTTTTTGTAGTTTCGAATCTCAATACAAGAGCCACAGGTACTGATTTTAGATCATTAAAAAATCTAGAAGTTTTCTTAAAGTTTTCTATAAGAGCTTAATTTATTTAAATATTTATTTTGCATGAAGATACTTTTTCACTGTTTTCTCCCGGAAATTTTTAGTAATATGTACGTGAAACTAAAGATAATAAAACAGAAAGATTAGACTATATAATTTATAAAAAATTTGCTTGTTGCTATTGTCTAAGAAATTCATTTAGCCGATTGAGCCTAATATTTTATTCATTGTGTTGGAAAGTTTTAAATGATTTCTATTATTTTATTACTTAGTAACTGGCAGGTAACGATTGAATCTGAGAAATAACACAAAATTAGGCACACTATTATAAATCTCAACTTCAGTAAGGTTATTGCAGCTATAGTCTTACCTATTAGTCTTTTGCGGATAATTCACGTTAAGGTGGACATGCTAAAAACACTACAGCAGCTCACATAATTTGTATATTTATGTTTGAGGTGATTATGAAATACGTGGAAATTTGCGTCGTATATCTGAACTTGCAGCAGTACACCAATGCAACTCTTGGAGCACCTGCGTGCATTTCTCTAATATTCCGCGCAATTCTGCTGGCCTCGTTTTAAGATAAACTCCTATGTGCGCTACTGGAACTCCCTGACCGACACTTTTGATTTCTTTCCTGAGCTACCAATTTCCCGTCTCTTTTGCTACCGTGTAATTTATCTCGCACAAGAGAAGTCTTTTGTGCGAGATTTTTGGAAATTTCTGGAGCAAAATGGGCATGAAAAATATCTCCACTCAATCATCGTTTCGATATGAAAAGCAAATTTCCACAACCCCTGGTGAACTATCAAATGGCGTTCCATCAGTTGCAGAGGATGGATTGAACCCTCTCTCCATATTCTGGGTCAACAATAGATGTTCTGACTATTTATGACATGACTGCGCGACACTGTGGACAATTTTTCTTCCGTTTCAAATCGCCATTGGCCGCAAGAGTATCTCAAACAATGCCTCCACATCCTTCATGCTTTTTCACAGTGGTTTCACCTAATATGTAGAAGGGATATACATAATACTTTCAATTCTCTCTCCCCTTTTTTTCCAACATCCGTATAGCCCAATTCATCTCGTCCATGAAGGGTTTTTGCACACTGATTGAGATACGCAATATAGTGGAATTTTTCAAGGATCATTTCATTTCACATATTTCAAGTCACTATCTCAAACAATACCCCTCGAAATGATGTGTTGCAGGAAAATTTTCAAATATCTGCGGTAGAAAAAAAATCTAGGGACGACGTCGAACAAAAATTTTCCAGATAAGTGATGTTTTCTGTTTTTGCTTGTGGCAAGGGTCGAATCTTATCTTTAAACGATTTCTTAAGTGGTCTCTCAATGCTCTCTGTGAATTTCGATTGCCTCTTCTGTCCATGGCGTGTCCAAGATGCAAATGATGGCCTATACCCTGACAATTGCTAAAATCTCGATTGGGGTGAAAAAAGGCATCAAAGAGCAGCTGTTAAGGGTAAAATGGGTAAAATGCAGCGGAATGGGAGAATATTTCAATATTTCATATCACCATCAATCGTTGAACATAAAATTCGATGTGGTGACGCGTTTCATGTCACCTTTAAGTGCTAAATTAAAATCGATTGAATTCATGGGAGATGACGCATACTTTTTTTTCATTGTCCATTGTCCTGAATGTCTCAAAAAAAAAAAATTAATATGATGTGCATTTTGAAGACTAGATAAAATTAATTCAATTGCGTATTCTATGAGTTCAGAATTCTAAAAAAAAAACACATTTGTTATCATCAAAAATAAAATTAAGACGATTTATTGTAATAGCAGATTAATTACCAAATTTATATATATTATTTTAGGTATTATGTATATTTTTAGTTCGTAATTAGAAAAAATCTAATGTCATAAGGCAAAGCATAGGATTATAGGTAATAGTGCAAATAATTATATTTACTTTGATGCACTAAAAAATATTGCAGATCTAGAATCCAAGAAGTGGACGAAAGCTTGTGGACTAATCTGAAACTTTATTATTATTCAGTTTATTGAAATAAAAGAAAACTGGTCGGTTGGCGCCAAAGAAACTGGTTCTAGACAGACAATTTATGATTTGTAAAAAAGTTCACTCGAACGAAGAAAAAGAGTTTCCAAGGGGGAAAGAAGTATTACATTCCCAAAAAATGTACAAAACCCATCTTCAAGAACAGAAATTTTACGTTATTTATATTTACAGAGGTGACCACTTCTATTATATAAATATATAAAAAATAATAGTGCAGAGTGGAGCACAGTGGAGGGGTACTAAGTGTTTTAAATTCATATTTACCTTTGCACTTGGAGCATACATATATGTATGTGCATGTACTTGTACATACATATATTCACATTTATTGGGGATTTAACACGAGTCAAGCCACCCGATAATAATTTCATGACATTTTATTGATGGAGCTGATTTTGGAATGAAATCGTGCTAAACGTACAACTCCACCAAAAACTGGTTTTCTTCATATTATAGTGATACTTTGTCTTAAATCTATCGTGCCATGTCCACCTGAAGACGCGCGATAGTTGATGATGCTGGGATGGCGATTAGAATCTGCCTTTTTTTGCCTCACACTGATTGTTTGTGGCTTCCCTTCTTTCACAGTTGAAGAAAAAATCGTTATATCTCTCTTATTTTATCTTTTATGTTCTACAGGTAAGTACAGAAAAAAGTGAATCCAAGGAGAACATTTTAAAATCGTGCTTTTGTCTGAGGAGCTTTTTTCTCATCTCCTTTATCCATTAAAAAAGAAAAAAAATTGAGAATTTTGTTTAAAAAATTCATATCTAAGTAAGGACTTGAGTCAATATTTTTCGCATGGGTTTGTTATACATACATATATGTATATTTTCTTCTTCGTCATGGTTTTCTTCCACAAAAGCTCATCTTCTCGGATGATGATCAACAAATGTGACTCATTATTGAGAAGATGTTCGAAATTTATTGCAGTTCACTGCTACTTTATTTCTTACATTTGAGAGCATCATGCAAAAATTACCCCATTCCTGGTAATTGATTTTTCTGATGGTGTACAGATATCGATTCCTTTGGCAATGATTGAGCACTTCCCCAGCAGCTAGCTGGATCTGCGCACTGAACTTCAATAGGCAGACGCGCTTATTAAGTGGACAATTACTCTTTGAGAAAAGGGAAAATACACTCTTTGGCATTGGTATTACATTCTAATGCATTTGACTGCAGCAAAGGAGATACATACTCTACCAAGAACATACAATACAAAATAAACTGCAGTCATTGTCGGCACAAAATAATAATAACAATAAAAAAAAGATACAATTAAAACAGAAATAAAACAGAAACAATGAAGCTTCAGTCTCCACTATGTGAACCTCTTGCACTGTGAGGCACACTGGCTCGCGAGGAAGATGTGCACAAGAAATAATAACAATAATAATAACGAGTGGAAAGAAGTTAGAAGTGTAAAGAGTAAATGGATGAAAAAAACCTTACACGCGACTGTCGTCACCCTGGAAGATTGGTAGAAGATTGCGAGTGTCTCGAGGGAAGAAAGAAGTGCTGTGAATTGCTCGATGGATGTTTCTTGGCGGGGTCAAGTGTAATTCAGCTGTAATTAGCAATTATGTTGATTGTACGAGGAAATTGTCACAATGCACGAGGCCCTTTTTGATTCCTGTTTGGATCATTAAACATGGATTTTAGCTATATAGTATAGGTATATATGTACGTACACTGGCTTAGAGTTTTAAATCTACAATACAAAATATATCCCTAAATAACCCTAAATTATTATTAAAGTGAGAGTTATGTTGAGCTTATAAAGCATCAATTAATAAATGGGTAATGTTATTTTTGAACCGGATATGTTCAGCTCAACGTATTACTAACATTTTATAAGTTTTTAGGGATTTTATGTAGTTAAATTTTTTTTTTTTTGAAAATTCTTCAAAAGTTAAGTTAAATAATTTTTAAATGGAGTAGTTTGTTTTAAAGAAATTATCCCAAAGATATTAAAACATATAACGAAAGCTTTTCTATCTAAACAATTGCTTCGTTTAAGATATAAGCTAAGAGTTCTATTAATTTGAAGTCTTTGTTTTACATATTTCAAAAAAAAATCTCAGGTTTTTTCGTGCATCTCGATGAAAGGTTTTCTTCCGTAAACACGTACGGCTTAATATTATGAGTGAAACAAGAAGCTGTGCATTGGAATCGATTTGGCCAACCCCTGCAGGTTTATGATCATATTCAATGCTATCAGATCCAAAATTCAGTGTTTTTCCGCGTCCGCGCATGAATATTCGATATGCAAAAGATTACCAGTGGCAGGCATCAAGGCATCAGTTAATTGTCCATCTTCCAGTGTGTATCGTAATTATACTGGCGTGGAGTGTATGCGTCGCCAGATAGTGTGTCTGCCAGTAGCCACTTTATCTTCATCTCTCCATGCCTCTTCGCCGTGAAGACAAGAAGCAAAATCTCAATGTCCATGTATAGTGCTTTTGATTTCTCATCCCGGCCCATCTCATCAATTCGTCTGTTTAAGATGGAAGCAAAGAAAAAAAAAAGGAGCGAGAAATTGCTTATAATGTCTCATTGTGTTCTGTAACGTGATAATATTTGATACACTCTGCCTCAAAAAATAAACCCAATTCAGCATCGTCTTCTGAGTATAAATTAATTGCTCCCAAACACAGAGGAATATTCTTGTACTGATCGGATGGGATGCTTTTTTCGAGTGGAAGCACCAGGAGTGGTTTCTGCAACGCACTACTGATTCTCAATGGGAGACACTCGATGCATGGGAACTGCAATCAAAATAACAATAATTTCCTCTCATGATCCCAATAATATTTTCGTGGGGAAACTTCTTTTCAATAGGAGGAAAGACAAGATAATTGGATTCAGAAGATTCTCTCTGCGTCCCAATGCCGAAATCGCGATCTGTGAGCGGGAGTTTCGAGGTGTATATAGGCTTCGGTACATTATCCATTCTTTTGTATTTCTCCTCACGTAGGGAAATCTTGGACTTGATGGCTTAGAGAATAGGCAATTGATGATGCTTTTTGATCAGTATATCCCTCTTATACTCAGCCACCACACTTTTAAAACATTTTGTCCAGTCTATAAAGTTTTTGTTTACTATTCTATTTCTTTTAAGCAAAAAAGCCTCGATACAGGGCTTGGGGAAGTGGTAGGTTGCTATACACAGAAAATAAAAGTTCGTAGCATTGTTCGTCAAATTTCGTGAAAGGTTCGTAACTCCAACGCTTTTACATGGGAAAATTTACCTCCATGTTCGTAAAATGGGGTCTCACTCCCAGGGAGGTTAACCCCATTATACGAACCTGGAGGTGAATTTTCCTATGTAAAAGCATTGGAGTTACGAACCTTTCAAGAAATTTGACGAACAATGCTACGAACTTTTATTTTCTGTGTATATACATTATATACCTCTAAGAAAAAAATATTACCTCTAAGACTTGGATGGGGAACTTATAGTTTATTTTATTTTCTTTTATTAGAGACTCTGGTTGTGTTGCCTCACTCCATGTTGCCATGTTGGAGGACAAAAAGTCCAAAACAACATCTATATACGTACATATATAGCATCTTCGTGAGTAAAAGAGACAATAAAGGTGCTCAGGCCAAGATATATGTATATATGTATGTATGTACAAATAGTATAGTAAAATGTGCATTGAAAGTCTGCATGTGTGTTTAGGAAAAGAACTAAGAAGTAAACAGAAAGCCGAGACGAAGTGAAAAACGTACGAAATGAAAGTAGAATAAAAAACTTAAGTTGAATAATAAAAATCAAAAGAGAGAAAAAATGAATAAAATGATCATCTCGTCACATATAAGTCCAAGACTACGGGCTGTTTTTTCCTACTGTCCTCTTTGATCGGGTTAAGAACCTCAGAAGCGTCTTCGGTGTCTCGTTTTTGACCACGTCAGAGTACCAATTTCTGTTTCAGTTCATCTTTGTTGTTGTTTTATCTCCCTCACACAAGCCGCGTACCCATCGAGCCATTTCGCGGTGTTGGCTTCGTCAGTTTCAATTTTATGTATCAACTTAAGTTGCTTGCTCTTGATACTCATATGTGCATACCCTGAAAGCGAGCAGACTTATATACTTTTATAGCAAAAAAGAGACCAAGAAGCAACCACGTTCTGTTTTTATGTATACACCACAAGTGCGCGCGCAACCCAAGTACATAGTGTTGTAAGATAATACGTGAGTATATACGCAAATGAGATGGGTAAATAGTCAGAATAAATCTCGACATGACGATATTCTGGACAGGTTAGCAATGGGCGTTGATAAATACGAGATCCCGCTTTTTATACCATTCCCTGTTCTTATCTCTCAGCTGGAATATGCTTCCAAGATTATGAGTTGATTTAGTTTCGTGACAAAAACAAATAAGATTGAGATTGAGCCACGGAAAGTTACAAAAAAAGAGAAGAAAAAACGATACACCAAGTCAAAATTGAGGTTCTTCGAAATCACTCCTGAATTCTCAGAAATGGTGCCTGCAGCGGCAAAAAATTATAAGATGGAAGAAGAGAAAATCTCGGATTATTGTCCTTTGCTTCTTAGGGCTTCTCCCGGTTTTTTGTTCAGCTGTCACTTTTGAAATCGAACTCCGATTGAATACAACCCTGTCTGACCTTAATATCCAAGTAGGTATACCATATTTTTTTCCTTGGAGATATTGATGGATGCAACAGGCTAGACTCGTACTATTCAAAATCAAGTGTCCCCTTCTAACTCAGATTGTAAAAAACAGGTACTTCTTTCCAAAGAAATGTACTCAAAAAATAATGAAAAATAATTTGGAAAAATTTACGTTCCTTGATAATATGTAGAGAATTGTAGGGTCAAAAAGCTCAGTCAGGTCAGTTAATAATATATTCTAATTATAATAATATTGCCACCTGATTGGTTTTCCACTATCCAAGTATTTAAAATAGATTAGCGTGATGTCTTAATTGGTTATTTCTTGTCCTAAAACTTTGCTTATTTCCATACTTTCTTCTCTAAGTCCTTCGCTTTTATTGTGCAATAATGAAAAACTAGAAAAACCAACTGGTTAAATGAGGCTTCTAATGTTAAAAGTTTACACGTGTTTTAGAATCTTTTATTCAACTGAACAAAAAAAAATGATAAAAAGTTTAATATCTAAAAATAAAACTAATCCAACTAAATCTGAACTGAATTAATAAGTTAACAGCCGATATTTTAAGTTTAATGTAATTTAAACGCGTGTAATGTAAAATTGGTATGTTTTTTCCGAGTGTATATTCATCGGATTCGTAAATGTCCCTTTTTTATCGCTTTCCATCACTTTTTGGTTTTTTTTTGTATGTTTTGGGACCCAATATTACCCTAAGCAAGCCTTAAGCTGTTCCTCTTTTTTACTTCTTTTCTCCCCACTCCCTATGTTAGTTTACAAATTTGGGATTTTCATGCGTTTTATCTCCATTTTCTTCGCTTCCATCAGCCCATATATTGAAATCATTGAAATACGTTGTAGTGAAATCTGTTGATGGTGTTGTATTATAATTTTTCTGGTTGAGGCAAAACACAATATAAAAAAAAACGTTCGACAAAATCAAAAGAAAACCAAAAAAGATTGAGCGTCAGCTTCAAGGCATTGACCCAACTCCACTGATTTGTTATTGTTTTGTCTCTTTCTCGTGGGCCTCTCTCCATTGGACGTGTATGCATATGTATAAGGGAGTTTGTGCACGATTATATGCATTTTATGGCACATAAGATCCACACGTTATTTACTCATATATAATCGTTGGTTTTTCTTTTATTTGAACCTCGCTTTTTTGTTGTGCCCCCTTCTGCACATGCAAGAGATCATTTTTTTTTGTTCCAGGGGAGACCTTTTGTGTGGACAAGCACCAAGAGAAGAAGCAAAGAGGAAGGAGTTTCAGTTTATCTTACAGTTGCAGATATTTTCCACTTAATGTTTTGTTGATTTAGTACAACTCGGAGGTTTTTCGAGACATTTGATGTGGATATTCTGTAAATAAATGGCTATTTGCTCGCACTTGCGAGCGGCCTCTTGGCAGGGGGTTGCTTTTTTCAGCCAATTCCTTCAAAATACACCCATCTCAGAGTAGCTAATGCACATGCTCTGCGTGCTATTCAATCTGTGTGACCATGTCTTACTTTAGGTTTTTTGTTCTATAACTCTATAGACTCTATAAGCGTTATCTCGAACAATGGCAACAAAGTGCTTTAGGCAATAAATTAATATCTTGCAAAAGAAGGTTCATGCATGACGAACAAAAGGAAAAAAAAGTGCATCCATCGACGGTGATTTGTCTCTTGGGCTGGCACTTTATGTCACTTGCGAGTTATTCTAAATCATACGATAGCGCGACAGAGTCGTTTCCCTTGCATCAACATCATAACATAGTGTGGTGTATCTGCGAAGCTAATGTATTGCATAACCAATTTTCTGTTTATATTTCTTCCAACGTAAACACCATCAATATTGCTTTTCCTTATCGTTGTCGTCAATTTGGAGTGCACTTTGCACTAAACAACATGTAGTTTGATGCCTTGGGATGTGCTTGCCAGCTGAGTTGCCATCGTCTTGTCCATCAATTTACTTTCGCGCTTTATGCTTATATACTTTAATGCTATACACTTCAAAAGGTTCTTCTCGTCCAGCTGCGCCACTGATTACTCCTTCTAAATACTACTCGTGTATATACACGCAAAATCTGCAATAGTGCATCGACGAGATGTTTGCAGGGAATTTCACTTTAATTCCATACCTCAATACAGGCTAATTTCAATAATTCGCTCCTGGTTTTCTCGGTACAAATGACACGAGTTTTCCATCGAGATACCTTCTCCATAACATTACATCACGGCTTTGTGTAGGCTTTTTTCTGCACTTCGGCATCCCACTTTGCAGTTTTGACAATGCAGATTACCGTCAAGCCTTCTAAAACTTGTACATGTACGTACATATAGAAGTAATCTGCACATTGCTTTATATACCTACAAAAAGTTACTGAAAATGTAATATCTCATCGAATTGAAAATTGAGTTTCTACAATTAGAATTATCTTTAGAGTCTTTTGTATTATTTTTTTTATTTCTAATTAACAGGAAATTTTACTTTCAAAATAAAGACGCCTGGTGATACCTCGCGCTTCCATTGTGAGTCATCAAATTAAGTTATCACAAGCCCTCAAGTAAGATTACAAGAAAATTCGCAAGACAACAAGATTGTAATAAATTTTAAAAAAAAGGAATTATAAAACGGATACAAAGTAGTTTTCTTTTATAAGACAGTTCTGCCTTATTGTAACTATTACTCGGATATATCATCAATTCTAACCGAGTTGAAATGAAAGGCTTATTGGTAAATCCAATTTGATTTTATACTCAAGATCATTGAAGACAGAAAACTCAATTTGATTCGCTGTCCAGTATTTTTTCCATCGTCCACGTACATAGCTCCCAATTCTTGCCTTTCTGCTCTTGGTTGAAGCATAAGTACGACTCTGTTCTGTGAGTAGGTATATTCTGTGTGTGCCACAGGTTTGTTAATAAATGCGACGCAGATAAATAATGCATGGCAGCAATAAATAAAATAAAATGCTGAGATTATGTTGCAACACGTTGTTTTCTTTGCATCTCTTTCATCGATCAGAGCTGGAGATTGTGTATCTCACATTGGGATACCTGTCTTGCTGGACAACCATCTGTGTGTGGTAGTGTAAGTGTTCTCTCGACTTTAACACCTGATCATAAGATTTTTTACTCCTCGTCTCTCCTCTAGCAACACAGAGTATTCAATTGGTGATCATGTGGATGCAATATATGCTATATAAAATCCAAATACATAAATATATGTAGGCATGATTAGACCATGGGTCTCTAATGCAACATATATGCTTCTCTGTTGTATTTACTGTCCACTGTATGATTGCATCCCTTTCTACTTTACTTGCGCTTTTGTCTACGGATGAGGTAGATGCTGGCAAGCATAGGAGAATGACAAAGTGATCATTACAGATCATTGCGTACATATCAATATATGGTATTAGAAAGTAGTTGCCCTTCTGGATGCAGTTGTAATAACACGTTCAGATTGTTGGATGCATTTGATGAGGAAATCCACATGCTATATGAATTGGTCAATTTTTCGAGTCACATAACCTGTCCTGCAGTACTAGCTACATTTGTACTATACATAGGTAATGCAATTCTATACTGCAGCAAATTGCGCGCAAAAATTAAAATTAATCAATGATGGTATGTATACGTGACATATCTTAAATTCTTCTCTATAAAAGCCAACTCCACGCGGGGAGATTAATGCGATGATTTGTTCCAATTTTTCTTTCTACTTCTTCACAGTTCTTAATCGTTTTTGTTGCACCTCACCTAATGCTTCTTCCTCTATAGCCTGCTAAGCCGAGGTCTGTAACACAATATTAATTAGTTGAGAAACGAAGATTAATTTCCATTTTTCACATTAACGACTTTTGGTTTAGGTTTCCTTTTTTTCTTCATAGAATCTCATTAATATAAATCTCGCATTTAAGAACTATATATTGGGTCAGGGGGTCCAATTAGAAGCTATAGGGTCACTGAACTCTTAGCATCTTCCCCGTGTACAGTCCGGAAAAGTCCACACATTTATCCTTGAGATAAATTGCTGAAGTAGAACACTCTCCTTAAAATCAATTGTCCAGAAGATTACGATCTCAAGATGTGTGATTGTGCACTATGTCATAAGTTTTAATGTTATTCAGTGCGGGACAGCTGCAGCGCAAAAAGCGTGCAAATAAACGACCAACGACTTGTGCATAAAATTACACTTCAATAATTCACTTATGAGTGAATGAGCGTCTTCACAATTACCACCGTGCATGCAAGAAATTAATTGTTGGGTTCACGGGTGTTAAGAAGGATTTCTTATACGGGGTTGTGCGCAGAGGGATGCGAATTGCAAATGAATGGTCGCCGGAAGCGCAAACAAGGGCAGAAAGGAATCTTTCCTTCCTAGCTGTTTTATTTAAAATAACAAAACAAACCCGACAAACCGTTTTAAATTTATCACTTACCCAGAGGAAGTGAGATATATATTCCTTAATGTCCTAATTCCTTCAAGACGCAAACACATAAATTACTACAAGAAATTTTCACACAATTTAGCAATAATTAGGTTGTCTTTGAGCAAAATGCTTCGAGTATTTTAATTCGATGCTAATATTTTATCTATATGCTTCCATTGTTCATATTTGAACGTTTTATGGATCCGCTTTTGGGATCAAAACCACATACAGATGATCATGATGGTCTCTAGGGGTGTCCAAATAGTAAAATGAGGGTGACAACAGATGTCAAGGTGTCAAGAATTTGTAAAAACGTGGTCAAGTCGCTGTCGCTGCGGTATTTTATACCGAAAAATTTCCCATAAAACTGTGAAAAGCATACCACATTGGCCGGCAAACTCTATCCATCATCATTTGTCAATATAGGTATATAGAATTTTGAATTGAGCCTCACCATCAGTAATTGTCTTTCGTGCACTAAAGTATATCGCTTCTCCCCTATCTGACCATCTGGTGCGTAACATTCAAATTTATTTTCGATGCCTAAGAGCCAATCCGGGGACTCTCCATAACCTAGAAGAAACAACACTCCATGCGGTGAATTATGGCGGGAAGGTATTACGTCACCATCTGAACACGTGCACCTCTCGCCATAATAGCCTCCCAACTTATTTTGAATTAATCATGCACTATTTTTGTATTATTTACGGAGCACCCATCCCCATTCGCATCTCCTGAACTTGTCGCTACTTATGTATGCATTCACTTTTTTCCCGCCACAATTCTTCCTTGAAATAATATTATGCGAAAACCTCCTGTTTGCGTTTCTTCTGCAATGGTAGAGGTAACAAAATGGGGTATTCATTGAAAAATTTTTATGATAAACAAAAATGTAAAAGTAGTTGACATATAAAAGTACCTTTATCTCAAAGACGTGTTAGGCATGCGTAGGTACTCAAAACGTTCACAGGATTTATGTAATAGGTATTTAATTACGAGATTTACCTAATTGTAGTTTTTTATTATACATATGTTTCTGTTATAATTTCATCAGTTGCTCGTATTAAATCAATTAGATATTTATAAAATGAAAAATTGTGATTTCTTATAAAATTTTCTTTGATATAATTCCCAATAGTAATAAAAAAGGAAACAATTTGGTCATAACTCACCTTGATGTGGGACCCCTTGAAAACATCTATATACAGAAGAAAACCCTCAATAAATTGGAAAACCAAGGTGCTCTATATATATGTACACACGTTTTTTGTCTCGCTATGACGACCAGCAAATTGTAACAGATGGCACAATTACCGTCTAATTATTTTTCATGCCAATCGAAAAAAGACCAGACATGACAAAAATATCACCAGCGGAAGTCCCATTACCGTGGAATACGTAAAATCATAAGGGGATTAAAATTCTATAAATTCATGTTATTTCACGGTTAGCACGTTCCACAATGTCTGAATCATTTAATTGCTACATACCCGGTATCTGCAAAATATAATCTCAATTCCTCTCGAAAAGTCAGTTTCATTGGCATTGGGGATCGCTTGTCCCCTCTAATTGGGTCAAATTTGCCACGAATTAAAACTACTTATGAGCTTATGAGTTCAGGCAGAAATATCTCTAAACCGATTATGCACCGATTTAAGCTCTGAAGAATCCATGCTGAAAACATGTTGGAGGAAACACGTCTCTGTATTCCCCCTTGTTTGGCTTATATTTTTTTTTTACTATGTTGATGAAATTTGCGCTGATAATTACCCCGATAGTGCCGGAGAATTGGGGTAAGTTTCGGGCCACCTGACATGTTGAGTAAATTCAGTACAGAACACTTATGAAAATTTTATTTAAATTTTAATCTGCTAAAATGATTGCAACCATTGTGGAATAAATGCTCAGTCATTCAGATGATATTAAAATAAATTTGACTTAGCTTGAATTTTTTTTTCACTATTCTCTGAAGAACCCCTCATAGACCATTTTTGGGCATTATCTGTGCTTATAATCTACTTTTTTTCTTCTGCTCTAATTGGTATTCATTTCAATGTATATGACAAGTGAAATCGGGACCTGCTTTTGGGATGTTTTTTTACTCTGCCCAAAATCATAAGAGGGTCAATTACAATAGCAAAGACTCAGGGGATGTGTGCTGGTCCGTCGTTTTGAATTAACTCTCTATATGGCAAATTAGTGTGGAACCTGCTGTCAGATCGGATTTAGCCTAGACAATGTCTAATACCTTTTTTTCAATTTGACCACCAATTTTATGGCTAATTTTTTATCTTAGCAGATTCCAAAGGTATTCTATTCACGAAGGTTTTTGCATAACTAATCAAATTTGCAATACCCTACATTCGTATATATGTATATAACTGCTTAAGTACTCTTCTCCGAAGAATCACATCCATGTATGGGAAAGATTTCTCATCAAAGACCCCATGGTGAACACTTTTAAGGCACACATTCATCGACAGTTAATTTTCGAGAGGGGTTGGCTTTTCTCTTTTATTTAATGCAACGTATTTATATATGTTTTTTGACGCTTGAATTCTATCATACAATACAGTGTAAGAATAAGTTACTGGATGGAGTAACGTTCGAATGTACAAGCGATTCTGTGCCAGGGGATCTTTTGAACACCTGTGGACTTATAGGGCAATGACTGGTGATTTTTTTCTCCTCACTTCTCTTTTGATGTGTAGTTTTTCTTCTCTTATGCAGCACCTTTTCTTGCTCTCTCCCTCTCTTTATGTATTTTTTTTTTATTAAATTTTGTTTTCTCAGTAATTCATTTGAAAATCGAATCAAACTCAACTTTTTAATAGTATTCGGTACAAATTTATAAAATAAAAACAGAAACAAAATAGATAAATAATGTTTTAAACAATTAAAAGTATTTATATGATTTTTAAAAGGAATTATATAGCTAATTTTTTGTACCAATGACTACTAATTGGTTGATTTGATTATTAGATTAAAAAAAATTTAGATTGAAAATATAGTTTAACAAAATTTCCAATAAAAATCCAACACTCTTTGAAGTTGAAGACCTTCACTTGAGAGTTCTTTCATCCCAATTCCAACTCTTTTCCTTCTTACTTTGAGTATTTGAAATCAAAGGGCACAAATAAAACCACATATACATATATATGGGATTAAAGTAATATGAGAGATTTAATTAAAGTCAATAGAATTAAATGAAAGAGTTGAAAGAGGATCAAATGGATGGGAACCCATCTAATATAGCTATTTTATTAAATTAACCAATATAATCCCAAAAATCAATTTATGATGTCGATATTCAACCAACTTGGCCCATTTACTTCACTCGTGCCACATTTTACGATAATGGGGACAAAGTGAATGTGATGGTCTGACCATAACCATTTAAATGAAGTTGCAATGTCAGAGTTCACAAATGCTGGAAATGGCCCTGCACTCTGTTACACTATCAGTAATTGTAATTAAAATTCATGTAAAGTGCTAATATATTGGTATAGTATCTGCAGAATCCACCAAACCACTAATTGTACTTAATTTTACGACTTTCCCATCCGATAGTCTTGCCAAGGCCAGCATATACAGGTGAAAAAAATGGAACAAAAGCACTATTGGTGCACAATATCGTGACTTATTGTTCTTCCTGCAGGTTCCTCCAGTATAATTACAATTTGTAGTCTTTTTGCTTTATTTCAATAAATCAATAAAAGGCCTCATTTCTGCATGGGTATTAAATGCGGTCTGACCAATAATATATTTTTGCGTGAGAAAATATTTCTCACTTTCATTGACTTCCACCAGAAGCGACATGCAAATGTGTAATTATCGAATTGTTATTTTTGCCAGTAAATTTCCCACAAAAAAAGCCAATGAAGAAGGGTTCAACATTGATTTCTACCAGCTGGGTGATCGGAAAGTATATAACACTATGTTGCGAAATATACAAGCTTAGCATAGATAGCTTATAATTTGTTCTGACAGAGACTGTAATTTTGTTTGCTACATTGTATGGCCACAACCCCCAAAGGGTTTTCAATACCAGTGGATGCAATTAAAGTTTAGATTTTCAAAACTGTTCCCACACAATTTCGCTGTATTTATGGGTTGAATGTGGCACAAAATACACTAGCAAATTGATTTATACATTTAAGTGCACCACACAGGATCCCATACTCATGTAAAATGATACACTGGTTATTGCGGGATAAATTCACAAAATATCCCCACAGGAGACACAACTTTACAAAGTATCTCTCTCATATGAAACATTGTTCGGAAGGAAATCCATGACATTGCAGAGAAAACCTCAATTTGTTGGTACACAGTTAGTAAATAGTCTTGCCATCTACAATAAACAATAAATAAAATGGGTTTTAGCGGTTGTTCTCCTTTTTAAGAGATTTCTAAAGTATTTAAGAGTCTATTTAATGATTTAATAAAAAGAATATAAGAGATTTGTATTAAAATAATTAAAGTTACTCGATTAGAATTAATCACTAGATTTTTACGATACAGTATTTAGTTAAATTCAGTTCATGACATGCTGAAATATCGATATTTGCCAATGCGGACTTTACTTACGATGAGAACTTAATTATATCTTTACAAATTAAAAAAAAACATTAGGGGAGGGCGGGGCTAATAAAGTCACTTAAGGGTTTAGAAAAAGCTCAAAATATCATATTTCCCAAACACATAAAGCGAAATGTATAGCTCATTTCTTTAGGAAATTTACTGCCCTACAACTCTTTCTCAGATCATTTTGTTCTATCTAGCTAGGAAATATGATATTTTAGGCTTTTTCTAAACCCTTAAGTGACTTTATTAGCCCCGCTCTCCCCTATGATTTTTAACTTTTCTCAGCACTCCTATAACCCTTGAAGTGATACATTTAGCAGCATAATTCTTTCCCTAGTGCAGTAATAAGAATGGAGAGAATCAGATGAATAATTGCTACTGGGAGTGAGAATGCTTTTTATATGTAAAAAGAAATCCTAAATATGGAGAAATATGAGGTGATTGGGAATTTCTGCACAAATAGGATCGTATATTTTGAGTTTTAAGTGGTGGTATTTTTCAACCACTATGAACAACCCCACAGTCTAAATCTTTATTTCCTCTTCGTACACTGAATGATTTTTATTACCCGCGATGTTTCGTATGGAGGGGAGAGGATTCCATGGAAATCGTTACTTCCACCCAATACCACTTTCTCGCATAAAAATCATAAAATACAGCATACGATACGTCTCTTTGCGAAATCAAGAGCATGAAAATAATAAAAAGGATGATTTTAATCGTGAAAAATTATTGTTCTTTGCCATTATACACTCTTATATATTTTATTTGTATTTGTGTATAATATCTCTTTTTTGCCTCTGAAAAATTTCTCTGTGGGATGATCCGACTGGTTCGGGTACACAACCCCTTTTCCGGGGGAACCTTTTAGTTCCACATGCATAAATAATTTTATTGGATAATTTTTATGTCCTTTTTACGAACTTACGCATTTCGTCGTAAAATCACATCAAATCAAACATCGATTAATTTCGTTGTGTGATTTCGCAAGTGAAATTGGAAAATTTGATTGTCTCGCTCAGTGAAGCGTGGGGTTGTTTAAATTTATCTGGGATCCCGAATGGGGTGTATGAGAGGGGGTATGGCTGTTCATCACAAAATATATATCCTATATATGTTTTGCTAAATGCCTATCAGTCACTTGCAAAAATTTACAGGAGCTTTAATGATGGAATTTTCTCCGACATGCATCTACTTATTTGCTTGTACTGAGGATTTTATATTTAACGACTTGTGCAGGAGGGATTAGAAGGAATTTGCATGAAATACGCGCGCACTGGTGTTCCTGAACTCATTTGCGATCCGAAGCTAATTCTCAGCGGTATTCCAGGCCATAGACAGAGGGGTTGGATGAGGCAACGGAAAGCAATAAAGAATTTTACATCCGATTTCCAATGGGAGTTGTGGAAAAGGCTCTGTGAGATTGTGACATTTTCAATACCTTTTGCAGCAACGCAAGAATTTCCTGATAAAATCATGTTGAATCACCTTCTTCTATTACCCACCAACCCCAAGCCTCACTCACAAAGAACCAGAGAGAAAATTGTGTAAAAGGCAATGTGATAGCCGTATCTCATTTCGCTGTATTTTACGATGCTAAAACTGGCGTCAAAGTCTGATTGACGGATCAGGACTTCACAGCATAAAGTGACTGTGGATTCGGTGTAAATATCACTCCCTAAGATCAACACATTTAATACCCTGTCTTGCAATTCCACCAAAAGACGGGAAGTTGACTGTAATACAAGAACTTGAGCTGGAGGTTGGGAATTCTCGCAAATTATCTGGCATGTCGTTGCTCCTCACCATACGCAAGTCGTCTAATTGAGTACACGAGGTGTTTGCTTATGGAGAAAATGCAAATTAAATGATTCTCTTTGCGTTTGACAACAAAAATCACATCCCTCATTTAGTACAATGTTGGAGGAATACCAACAAATTGCGATTGCCTCTGTGGGTACTTTCGCTGGCACAGTTAACCCTTTAACGTCCAACGTGAAACATAAAAACATTGAAACATGCGCTCTTTTACTGCGATTTTTATTCTATGAATTTTTTTAGAGGACTTTTCTCACTCAGAACGTCTTCTTTGACCCCTTATGCGTGAATTTGATGCATTTGTAACATGGAAAAACAATTACATTCATAAATAATTGAAAAAATAAAATGTTTCACGTTTGGGTCAGGGTATGACCCAAAAAACCTTAAAGGGTTAATAAGGGATTATTTCACAAGGGGAGGCATTTGTGTAGCACATGATGTACTTTTACATTAATTTTTAGAGTCTAGCTAGAGAAAAATACTTTAGTTAATTAGTAATCAAAAAATCATTTACCTGGCAGATAGTTTAAAAATAAAATCAAATACAATAAATCAAATTGAATGGGCTAATACCATTTCGAGTCAAAGTTTCTAATGTTTAATTTTTTTTTCAAAAGTTTCGGTTCAATATGGGATTTTATCTTATTTTACCTATATATTTTAATAATTGCATTTCAATAGCTTTAAAAAAAAAATTTTTGACACAATTTTGAAGTTTTAATCAATGCTTAGAAATACATATTAATCTACCTACATCGCCTTGTAGCAGTTTGTTTTCTAACTGAGAAAGTTTCACTCAGCACCAATTTCCGTTTGATTTCCTCCCCACCTAAGCCTTTCAGTATATGCTTCTCATTATCTAGAATGCCCTCCTGTTTTACGTCACTTTTTTACAGCCGAGGATTACCGCATGGTCGATTAGAGTTGACGATTGGGTGATAAAATATTTAAAGCGCCATTGAAACTCTCTCCACGCGCCTTCTACTTCCAGCACTGTGATGAGTTTTATCTCCTTTCATGCAACTCACTTGTTTACGATGGAAATTTTAAATTAGTTTGTCTCTCTCTCTTTCGCTCCAGCCACCCCCGAAATACAAATCAACAGCGAAATAACTTCCAAATAGTTTTACAGCTCTTGTTTAGATATATTTCTGAGTGAAATGCTTATAGAATTGACGATATGCTTTAATTTGAGTCACCAAGGGACACTTTTAGTATATGGAATTGTGTAAACCAGATAAGATTTGCGCTTTGCCGAGAATATAAAACGCTTAGAAAAATTGCACATAAAATTCATTTGAATTTTAATAGCTTAGCGTGTTTAACCATCTATAAAATTAAAACACAAATTCACCTATTTAATTGGCCCTTCTTTGGGTTGAGGAATATCTATATGCTACCGTCGCGTACCGATAATAGGTTGACGGCCCCCAATTTCAACATTTTACAACCAATTCATCCCCGTCAAATTGGATTTCCAATTTTATTTCCATCGATACATATGCTGCGAGGGGAAATGGGAAAAGTCATAGAGATACCCAATGACTTTTCCTCTAGTTCACCACAGAGAACAATTCCATACTTTCCGTAGAACAATGTAATGAGATTACATATTTTTGGCATAGAGAAGGGGAAAAAGCAAAAAAAATTACAAGTGAGAAAAAATGATGATTGCAAACTTTTCAACTCTGGAAACAGAGACGGTAAATTGTTATTGCACAAGGAACGAAATTGCTTCGTCGTTTAGTGATTGCTGAAAAGTCAAACTTTTTGAATGTGCTCCAAGTCCACCTATTCCATGTCATTCAATGTACAATTTTCTTGCTCATTCACTTAAAAGACATACCAAGTTTTCCACTCATCGGAATTGATTCACTTTTCACACGATTGGACAGACAAGTATTGATATTCGGTGAAATTTGAATACTTTCATCATCCCCAATGTCCTCAATACATTTTGAAAGGGGAAGAAGTGTCTACTAAACTCCACCACATTATTTCATTATCGTCTTCTCCAGGCAATTTTCCTAATTTGCTCATTTATTTGTCCAATAAGAAAATACCATTAGGAATTATTATTTGAGACTTTGTAAGAGGAAAATACTGGGACATACCTACCGTACAAAGTTGAAGTTATCTAAATAAAATTGAACTTACAGTTAATACTAAATGCATAGGAATATTTGTATTGGAGGCATTATATCACCTATGATTTGCTCATTTGTACCTACCATTTTTTTAGAACAATCTATTTGTTTTTGAATTATACATAATTTCGTCTTGCATTCTTTTCTCGTAAAAAAATATTTTTCCGACTTTTATTAACTCTGTCTCAAATGCAATATGCCATCACGACATCATAATGGGATGTTTTGTGTATCACCGACAACCCCCATTCTCTCAGGGCATAAAATAAAATACCACCACCCCACTCAGGAATGTGTTTCTGAGAAAATGTCATGTTGCACGTCGATTAAGTCCGCGTGAGCTCAGCCAAGAAATATTCAAGGAATTTATCGATTGGGAATTTTCACGGCACCATTTCGATTTTTCATGGCTGTTGCGGGGGTGAATGAAAAATTGGTGTCTAGGGAAAGGGGTTGTCTTTGTTTGCTTTTCAAAGAAGTAATTATCACGTGTGTTTTGCATTCTCTGAATTCTTTTGTGACACCACAGAAAATGAGGGCTCAATTGCGGCGATTAAAAGGCAACCTTTGAATATTCCAGAATGTCGTATTTAATTTACTTTATTATTATTGCATCCCATGCATTTTTTTTATTCAATTTCTACTTATTAGTCACAGAAGCACTTTGGGGTGCTACGACAAAACTTTCAGCTACATAAATTTATTTAAAAGCATTTTTTGTCGATGTAGAATGCGCCCGAGAGTGGAACTCAACAAGTCCTGGGTGACAAAACGTGTGCGCAGGGGGGAGAGGAGTTAGTGCAAATTGTTGGTGGAGGCTTTCAAGCAATGGGAGAAGAGTGAAATTTTTTTGGCATCGTGTCCGCTCAATGGGAAACATTTATGGTGCCTTTTTTACAAAATTTATATCACTTTTCACAAGATTCCAATGGGACTCGGTGGTTCTCTTTGAGCTACATATTTTGCATGCTATGACAGCCACATGCGGAGGGATAAATAATTGAATGGTTATTGGTACACCAAGTGAAAGTTGGGGTGGAAAGCGCGGGGAAGTCATTGCGCGAATTCTTTTGTGTTGTAAAAATTGCTGCTATACAAGAAAAATCCCATTCTTCTCAACTCAACCTTCGTATCTTAGCATTGAGAAAACCACGAATATTTCGTTAATTCTTTTTGGCCTCCACTAGAGCTACCCTCTCGTTTTCATCTCGATTTACCCATATGTAGGTACAGAGGTTTCATCAAGTCATTGGTATTCAAATTGTAAGCAAAATTAAAAAGACTGGTAAAAAATCGCAAATACGAATCTTCATCAGGGGACACGTGGATGACTATTTTAAAATTAATATTACAGATTTATTATTTAGTAAAAAAAATGCAAAGATAAATAATAAATATAACATGGATGGAACAGGAAAGCGAAAGAACGGTAAGTAAAACTTACGGGCTGTGATTCTTTCTTTGTCAGTGAAAAGTGAAATTGACTGAAAATTGGGGATGGGCAAATTTTGAGGAAGGCTTTCTCGCGCACCGAATCACAGCCAACGCGAAGAAATTATGTGAAAAGCCTTAATCGTGGGCGTTGGCTGTGATTCGGTACGCGAGAAAGCCTTCCTCAAAATTTGCCCATCCCCAATTTTCAGTCAATTTCACTTTTCACTGACAAAGAAAGAATCACAGCCCGTAAGTTTTACTTACCGTTCTTTCGCTTTCCTGTTCCATCCATGTTATATTTATTATTTATCTTTGCTTTTTTATATGAATAGAATAATGTATATATCTATGCATTTATATATATTTTACTTTACTTTTATATGTGTATATATAAAACGCCCCGCTTCGCGGGGCGTTGGACTTATGCAACTCAAGATATGACATGTAAACTTTAAAATGCGATATCTCCGGAACGGCTACATAGATTTTCTTCATTTTTGGCATGGTGATAGATATTATAGTCAACTATAACATATCAAAATATGAAGCAAATCTATAAAGCGGTGCTCGAGATATTCATCGAAAACTCATCGAAAATTTTGTTTTTGATTTTAGCGCCACTTGCGGTCATTTTTTGAACTTGTGATGTTCCGAGCA
Source organism: Lutzomyia longipalpis (assembly GCF_024334085.1). NCBI lineage: Eukaryota > Metazoa > Arthropoda > Insecta > Diptera > Psychodidae > Lutzomyia > Lutzomyia longipalpis. Next base: position 25,951,252 of record NC_074707.1, read on the forward strand.
GTTGTAGGGCTTGTTAATATCTTTCATTTGAGCCCGAGTTGATCAAAATCGGTCAAGCCGTTCTCAAGTTATGACCGATTTTCGATGAAAAATTGTGACGGCCATATTGGCTAAACGGCTTGACCGATTTCCGAAAATAAGGTATCGTTGGAAAGGTCTTGATGGCCCCTACAACATATCAAAATTTCAGACCTCTAGCTATAATAGGGCCTGAGATATAGCGAAAACAAAATTTAGAGGTTATTCAAAATGGCGGACGGAGGGGTGGGGGGTTGGATTTGACATCATAATCGGATGTCCTCCACCTGATATATGAACTTTGCCGTTGACCGGAAGTCTCTATCTATCACCGTTCTCTTGTAATTTAGCAAAAGGTTTCGGCCGGCCGGCCGGACGGACGGACGGCCGGACGGAAAGATTTTTGGCGCCACCGTTTTTTGGAATGTAGGGACCCTAATTCGTGCTCATCCCAAGTTTGAGCCCGATCTGACGACTTTCAATTTTAGAGTGTACACAGAAGCTGTGCTTCTTTGAAGAAAGAATCACAGCTAAAAACATTAATAATTAGTAATTAGGTATATATACTAAAAAAAGAAAGGAAAAGAAAAAAGTAATGCACTAATTTGACTAATGTGCTTAAAAATATTGTTTTAAAAACATAAAATCGGACATTTAACAAAGTCATATGGCATCGTATTTATTTTTTTCCACTTATAGAATCTTGTTTGGAATCGCTGCAGGGCCATTGAGTGCTGTATATCGAGACCATGATTCTTCTACATTTGGTGTGCGAAACCTCTTGTATTCAAATTCATCCCTTTTTTTTCTCCTCGGCGCTTATGTAATACTTTTAAGACGTGAAAATGCATGGGGGTGAAATTAAGACCTGCTTTTTTCTATTTATTCCATCATCCCTAAAGATTTTCCACGGCTTTTCGCTAGGAGACCTAAGAAGGAGAAAGATTTATTTTTATGAGAATGTTTTGTCATACAGCTCAGCAATAATCACAATAATAGGGATCGCGTGGAGGGGGGCAATATTCAGATTAAATATTCCACGAGAGTGAAAGGTGGAATGGGATATCTTTTTCCCGAATGAAAATCTGCGGGAGGTATTAGACCGATGAATGATTTTTGATTAAATTGCTGTTTAGGCATAAATATACACAAGGTATGAATTTAAATATTTGCTGAATAAATTCGCAGAAGCAATTCCTCAAATGTACTTTTTGGTTTACACTGGGTATATAAAGAGATCGCGACCCTCTTGTATGGTAGAGCAAAAAGAAGAGGGGTATTAATCGAATTTAGAGCTTCTTAGCAGCTTAAGGCGGATGTTACGTGCTGTATTGCTGGATATTTATGTGACATTCACATTCTTCTGATCAGAATCACATGGTGACTATCATAGCGATAATTTGACTTACCATTTCGCTGATTTTTATGGATTTCCATTCACTCTACCAAGCTATCTTTCGTATACCACCTCCCTCCTCTCTTGGCGATTTCGCCAGGAAATCGGAAAAAGCTCCCCATGACAAAGGAAATAAAGCGACTGCGATGCTAGGGGATCGACTCCATGTCGACATCCGCCCTTTTAGTTTCCGCCCATTTTATTATTTTCTTATTTTAGCGTGGTGAGTCTTAGAGGACACTTTATGGATTTATCCTTGGCAGTGACTGTTCTCCTTCATGAAGCACTACAATGGGTGCTTTGGGTGCTTTGGAAAATGAATGAAAATCCATTTTCTCGGGGAAATTTTATCGCTTGACAATACTTCATATATAAATCACACCTCTTCTTCCATATTCTCAATTGTGGGTGCTTTTGCACACCCCGCTGGGAGTGTGGGCGATCTTATCCATATCTTTCATGAGCGCCAGGGGGTGAATAAATGGGGATGTGCTTGCAGTGTGTGCTAGTAATTGGGAAAATGAGCAAGAAATAGTCATGCATCGCGTGACATCGTAAAATACCAGAAGAATGCTTACTACAGGGAGAATTGAAAAGTTAAAGATATACGGTAGGTACTGAATGAGACTCAGATATGTTATAAAATTAAGTAGAAAAAAAAGAGAAATGAGAAATTGTGGTTATAAAGAACAATGTTCCATTAAATAATTGTTTATTAAAAACCAAACTGTGTATAGAACATACTTAAATTACATTAGCTGTAAAATATGAAACTAGGAAGCATTTCTCATAAATTATAATTTTTAAATTGAAGGCCTTTATAATTTTAAAATGTTTCCACAAAACACAATTGAAATAATTTCTTATTCCTCATTTTATTACAAATTAAAGTATTAAATCATTTAGTTGGTCACCCCCTGAGTCTTTCTCATTCTCTAGTGTGAAGCAAGAACATCGCAGTACAAACGATAAGCTCTCTTGGAATTGGGTGGTAGAGGGTATATATTCATTATAATGCATTGCAGCTTTACTTAGAAGCAGCTTTCGGATGGAAAATCGTGGTTGGGTAAGTTTTAGTCGCTGTAATACACTCCGCGTGCACAATTTGGTTTATTTTTCGCGTCTCGAGGCTATCGGAAAATTTATTGCGGTTTTCTTTTTTCCACGAGAGTGTTCTTATAAATGGGTAAACCATTCATGGAAATTACTCAATGTCATTTTCTCCGAGAGTTTTTGTTTAATAAACTCCCAAGAAAATCACATGAATCACAACTTTTGTTGATCTTTTAGTTGTAATAGCAACAAGTTTCCCTAGCAAATTCTTTCCGCGAAACTTTTTTCCACGCCCTCCAACTTTCAACACGATCTTGACCTTTTAGCCCTCAGCTTCTTATATCGATATTTTATTATAATTAATTTCACTTTGAAAGTGTGTGTGTGTGTTTTTTTTTTATTAAAAATGGTCCTTCAGTGCAAGTTGAAAGTCATGGGTAGAGAGGACAAAAAAAAGTATGCATAGAATGGAAATCTTAAGTAAATTTGCCGAAAGGAAGTCGAATGAAATCCATATGTTATGAAAAGCTGGCTGCATTTGAAGTTTTCAATAAAAATATCGAGCACATTGTTGGCATATGTCAAATGTACTTTATGTGTTATTTACAGAGGAGGAAAGGGAGTCTTTTTGCCTTCATTTTCAACCCCCGATCGAAGAGAAAAATCTCGCGGTGAGGGAAAGAGTAACTTTATGTATTTGAGACCGAAGAATAGAGCTTCCTTTCTTCACAACGCTCGTGTGTCATCATTGAGCTGACTGCATTTTCCAGCCATCCCCGCGATGTTTTCGATACGGTTGTTGATTTTTATGTGTCAATTCACTTTTATACGTTTTATATCTGCTACCATTTGTGTATCTGAGAGCCCCGTACATTTTCTCCTTCGCCACCAGAGGAAATCTTACATGCCCTCCCACACACTGAAAAATTTTCCTGCTTACACCATTTGGTTTTTCAAAAATTTGATTCTTATGTTCTCCCCAATATGAAATAAATTAAAATAATAAGATTTAGTTAGGAAAAGTTTTAGGTATAATAGGATTTTATTTCAAATCATTTTAAAACTTTTATTTTATATTATTAACATTCCAGTTTTAATTTTTTTTAATTATGAAAAAATTTTTCATAATGTTTGGCTTTATTTCATAATTTAAGTTAAATAATTCAAAATAATTGGATTACTTAATTTATATTATATAATAAACTCAAAATTAATTTTTGAATTCCTTTCTACCTTTTTGCATGCTGATCCGATTACAACAGCTGTGATATTTTGACATGATAAACATCCAAAGGTTGTATGTATGATTTGAGATTCTGCGGAATTTTTGTCGCATCGTAGGATGACGTCTCATCAACTACCATGAATAGAATGCGATAAATCTTTTGATTCAATTCTTTCATTTTTCGCCATACCACCACTATTTATTTATCCCCATAAGTTGCACTCTCAGTTCCTAGCAGCGCTTTTGTGCAAAATTTCCAGATATAAATGGCAAACCATCAGGAGTAATTTGCATTGTATGGGTGGCAAATGACTCCCTCCCGCAGCCACCCATAATCTTCCGCTGTCGATGCTATGTTTGATGCGGCAGAAAAAAAAAGTCCATGACAGGGGAAGGAGTCGATAGATAAATCACATGTGTGCTCTTCACACTTCACAAAATTTTGCAATAAATAATTTTGAAAATGTATTCAGAGACGAAAAGGAAATTCGTGAAAGCTCATAAATCTGTTATGCTGAATATGCCAACAGAGTGGTGTATTTTGCTTACAAAATTAGTCCGTCGCCTTACCCCCAAAAAATTGTGCAAAAATCCCTGAAAAATATTCAAATTTTCCATCAAGGATTTCAGTTTGTACTCTTTTCCATGCGTATTTGTTGCACTACCGGGGGCCCCCCGGGAGCCAATTCGTCGTCTTTCGAAATATGTCTCTCGGCAGCATCTCATGCGAGAGAGATTTTCTCCCCATAAATCCCTCGTGAATAAAACCACCCTTTCGTCGGCATGGCTCAAGGGGGCCAAACACAATGCAAGAGCAGAAAATAATTTGCTGTTTACAATGTCATTACTGGCATATTCTTTTGCATTATTGAAGCGATATATTACATCCACGACACTGTTAACGCCTCAAGGTACGGAATATACCACAGATTCGTGCTTTTGAGCTCCTGTACCACCCCCTCACTGGGAGGGTATATAGAAAAATACGAATTTTCATCATATTACGTTCCAAATTTAAAATACCATTTTGTACAATACTCACTCTCATATGTGATTGGATGAGGTTTTGAAATTTTCAAGCTATCAATGTGGTTTTTCCGACGTTTATATAAATAAATTTCTTTCCGGGTTTTTCGTCGGCAGTTGAAATTCCTTACCCAAAGAAACACAGAATCTTCCCAGAGCTTTCGGCCCCGCTCGGAGCCTTCTTCAGTGGCTAGCATAGAAAAGGGCGCTTTTTATTAAGGAAAATTTTACAATGGAAAATAATTTTCACTCACTCGATAGCGGGGAATTACTTCCCAATCTTCGGGTGCGTCAATACATAACTCTGGTAGCAACGTGGCATCAATAAACTAATAAAAATTAACAGAAAAATGAACATGAGAATTGAAAAATAGAGAAAAACACCGGAAAAACAAGGAAAAACACCTGGCAGGCAGCACACTTCGTCATCCAATTTTCACATACAACGAGAAAAACGGTTAAAACGGTAAGAAATTTGAAAACCCCCAAAAGTCCCCAAAAGTCTCCACAAACATTTCCCCTCCGAAGACGTCAGCATTGACGGCTCTCCATAGAAAGGGCATACATGTCATTTTTGCGATGTTTTGGCTGCATCAATCAATGAAGCATAAACAACATTGACACCTGCGTGGTCGGTGCGTCTATTTACCGCCTTTTCAATGTTGCATTTTATGTGCAGGGCCTCCAACATAAGACGCTTGCTGTAGTGCTGATGTGTGTCCAAAATCTGGGCTTCCTCAAACTTAAACACATGCCCCGTGTCATGTGAATGCTCACAAAGGGCTGATGCCGCTGCCTTCTCACGCCTAATGGGGACTTTACAATCCCTGTAGTGCTCCCTCACCCTCGTACGGAGCATTCTTCCAGTAGTACCCACGTAGACTCCCTCACACGCTCCACATGGGATTCTATAGACTACATTAGACCTCTTGTCAGGAGGAATCGGGTCTTTCAGTTTGGTGAAGAATTGTCCAACTCTCTCAATCGGTCTGAAAGCAGGAGTGATGTTTGTGGCCTTCGTGATAATCTTCTTCATTCTTTCCGACACCCCCCTCAAGTAACACATTGACTTAAAAACTCGAGGCTCCGAAACATCATTGACCGGCGCCAAGGACGAAGAAGTAGAGGGTTGGTGTGTGGCATTCAGTAATCTCCGGATGACATTCTCCGGGAAATCATTCTTCCTCAGAATCTCCTTTAACCTTCCATCAATGTTCTCCTCGGATCTTGTGGTAAGAGCTCTAGCTTTCCTAATCATATTTTTGCTAACATTGACAATGGTGCTCAATTGGTGTCCACTTTTGTAATTCAGGATTCTATTGGAAGCACACGGCTTTGAATACCATACAGTACTCATGGAGCCATCAGGCTGTCTGTGGATCAACATGTCCAGATACGGCAGAGTACCATTCCTCTCATT